>NW_027468640.1:16248753-16848753 GCF_046254945.1 Alosa pseudoharengus
ATTACAATATATTTTATACATACTATTGATAAAAGCAGAATTTGATTCTTCTTTATTTTTCATTCCAATATATCACTGCCTTCAGTAGTGCCTTCACTATAAATAAATAATACAGAGGGGTTGTTTTATGTACTATGCCTTGGTACTATCCTATTCACTAGAGTGTGGGCTACCGTCTACTTTAGGATAATACGCCTATTAAGAATACGAGACTACTGTTATGACTCAGGTGGACAGCCATAAACCCTTGGGGGTACAAGTGTCACTCTGACCCAATCCAGCCTGATCAAAGCAGGGGTCATACCCATGACAACTGCCATGCTGAGCTTTTCATGGTCATCTCAATCACCCTCCTAACCCCCCCCCCCCCATGTCCCCTCCCAAAACACAGCACTGCCTGAGGGTCAGTTCGCTCCATAAAGCCCTGACCTCGGTAGAAAGTCCCCTAAAAATATCAGACTGCTAGCACTCCCTGAATGTTCAACGATACTTTTTGTCCTCTCAGGGCCACCGCACCTTCTTCTGGAACTTGAACTGAACTTGCCTTGAACTGAGTTTGCAACACGTAGGGAGCTACTGGCTACATAACAAAGCATTTCAGAAAATACTTTGAGCCACAAATACACGTTGATGAGAAATGCAAACTAAAATGAAGATACTCTCTCCTCCAGTCATTGGGGACAAATTATAATCAATCTTTCAGGAACACATTTTTTGATGAATATGTTTCTGGTACACTTTGGTTACTAAGGAAACTTCACAATTATTCAATCCTTTTTTGGAAAAAGTAAAACTCTGAAGGAACTATGGAGGGCATTGGGGCCTGGAGCCTCACAGATCTCAAACCTGTGGTGGTATTTACAAACATCCTTTCACGCCACTGAGGAAAGCAAACACACAGTAACAAGACTTCATAGCCTTCTGCAAACACACACACACGTGCAAACACACACACACACACACACACACACACACACACACAGACACAGACCACCACCACCACCAGCAGCAGTATACCTCTTATGAAAACAACCCCAGCTTGGTCAACAGCCTCCATAGTCCCTCCATCTGTTGCTCTTTCCCAAAGGACCATTTCTAGTCTCCTTACCAGCCCCACACCACTGCTATCCAGCCTACACTTTCAACCATGTAACAAAGGGCTGAGTTTGGGCCCCCTGTGCTTAAGTGATTACTTCATTACAGTAAGGTTTTCCAACAGTATACTTATCCTATGTGGGCATATGTATATGCTGTTGCAATTTGTTGACCACAATCCTAAACTCAAGATGGACAAATGCATGTTTTAAGTATGTTTTGCTAGTCATCCATGTATAACATACACAATCTGAGTAATTATACCATTGAGCATGTTGTACACAGCTGTATCAGTGTGAGAGCATATTAAAACACTGGTACTTTTTACTATTTGATTTTTATTACTAAAAACTGTTCACTTTAACGTTAATCTCATGTTTATTGATGTCATTGTAAGTTGCCTTTCGACAAAAGTGTCTGCTAAATACCATAAACTTAAACAAAATCCTACAACTTCAGTAGCTGTCTTGCTTCCAAGCCACCATCTAGATCAGTGTTTCTCAAACTTTTTCAGACCAAGGACCACTTAACCAATAAAAAAACCCTCACAGACCACCTCTAAAAAAAAAAAAGTAGACCTACTTCAACAGTATACACAATAGGCCTACTCACTGAACCACCTTGCTTATTGTCTTTGCACCTTGCTTATTGTGTCAGAGGATTCACATGATTTAAACTGGCATCGCTTACATGGCAGTGTTGCAGAACTGTTTGGATTTACATACAAGTTGGTTCAATATTGCAAACAACTCATCTATATTATATTTTACCACGTCTGCTCACGGACCACTTGGGATAGCTTGCGGACCACAAGTGGTCCCCGGACCACACTTTGAGAAACACTGATCTAGATTAGCGTTGTCCTCTAGCTAATTGTTACGGATCTGTTGGTGTGATGGTGTGAGGATCAACCAAAGAACTTCGTAGTCATAATTTGTAATACAGTGCTCTTGCTAAGCACTTGCTTGACAGCATAAATGTGAAGTACTACAGTGGTAATGAACAACAACACATTGGTACTGTATGTTCTAGGCTACATGGCTATGCTAGGGGAGGATCTTTACGTCAGATGGGTTACAATCAGCACATAAATAGATAGATAGATAGATAGATAGATAGATAGATAGATAAATAGATATTGTGAACAGGTAGATAGATAGAAAGATAGATATACGGATATACAGATGGATGAAGGGATGGATGAGTGGATAGATGGATAAGCAGAGACATAAAATGATGGAGAAAGACAGATGGACCAAAGTGATAAATTGAACGACAGACAGATAAAAAGGAGGATAAAAAAGGCACGGTACTCACCACTGTCGGAGGCAGCGGCCGACTGGAAGAGAACAAAGAGAGACATGAGTGAGAATCCACCGTCATGACCATGAGGACTCACACACGCAGCCCTCGGACTGGACATACACTCCTGGGGCATCTCAAGGCCCATACACTCCTTCTGTGTGTGTGTGTGTGTGTATGTCTATGTGTGTGTGTGTGGGAGAGAGAGGGACAGAGGGTGTGTTTCAGAACTCCTCCTGTGTTTTGTGAAGGGGAGGTTCTTCTTTGTGCTCCCCTCCTCCCCTCCCACACACACACACATTAGTGTGGTAATTGGCTGGCCATTCAGCACACACACAGCTGTTCACACCTCAGTGCTGGGACACACCAACTGGTCCCTTGTCCCAGACATGCCCAAACACACACACACACACACACACACACGCATTAAAAACACAGAAAAACAAATGCAGTAGCACACACAAGTAAGCACATGCACAGATTCATGCACACTACACACACACAAACACTCCTGCACACACAGAACACTCCCAATGCAAACAGGCAATCACACACAAGAGAAGGTACACATATCTTTACATGGCAAAAAAACTCTAATCAAACATTCGTCATAGCACACAAAACACACGGCAGACACCCTATTAAGAAGAGCATTAACACACACACACACACACACACACAAACCTTGTAGACAAAGACCTTTACTTAAATGTTCCCATGCATCAGTGGTCTATGGGGGGGAGAAAGGCATTACATTGAGCACTTTCCCATCTGTGCCGGTTTTTGAATAAAGGGACCTGGATAACTATTACACACTTCTAAACAATGTGGAGACTGACCCACATAGACAGCAGCCCACGGCGGACAGAGGAAAGCCAAACCACAGCCAAACACACACACACACACACACACACACACACACACAAACACAAGCCCACACACACCCAGACACACTCACACTATTTGTTCAACTGGAGGAAGTGGTGGTGGCAGCTGGGCACGTGGGGTGTGAATAAAGGTGGAGAGTCAGTTGATAAAAGCCCACGCACACGAGCGCACACACACACACACACACACACACACGCACGCACACACCAAAATCAAACAAACAAGCACACTCACCAGCCCTTCATCTGATAAATTTGTGTGAATGTGTGTATCGAACATGCATGTGTGTGTGTGTGTATGTGCACTGTGAATCAGACCATTTTCTACATCCATTGGTAAGAGCACTTTGGCCTTGGGTCTCGGCTATATTAACACAACCTCAGCGAATGATTCCACTGCCATGTCAAACACTCCCAGCAGCACTCTCAACCATTCCCTTGTAAAACTTCCTCTCATCCTCACCACAGGCCCAATATTCCTTTGGCACCAGGCAGCCGAGCAACATTCTCAACCATCATACCACAGAACACTTCAGCCATTCTCATAATATTCTAGAACTTGGCTATTTTCCTACCATATCTCCACACAAAAAACACTGCCCCATTGTAGAACTCCTTGAACCTAGATATTTTCCCAGAACATCCCAACAGAACAAACACGTCAAAATCCTAAGAGCATTCTAGAACATGTCAACATTCCACCGGAGCCTGCCACTATTTGGCTGTCTGGCACCTTTGTTTAGCACTGCTAACATGCTAATAGGGAAGGCCACAGAGGACTCAAGAGAGACCAAGAGATCCTCAACTCAGCCATTCGTCCCTTGAGCTCCCCAGGGCTACAATCTAATCCTGGAGGCAGGCCGTTAGCCAATCTCACATCATCAAGGCGATCCACTTAAAGGCCCATTTCAAACACTAATGGGCTAGCTTTTGATATACTAATGCTAGGTGGGGAACGGAGACGGCTTCAGGCTACCCCTTTTGTCCGGCTATATGCTTTAATCAAACTGTGCCCTGAAAATCCTGCTGGATTCACAGCAGTTGTTTGTAGCTTGTGTCTGTTTGACAATGTGGGTGTATCACCAGAGAGTGTGAACTTGAAAGCAGAATGTCTGCTTGTGTGCCTAAGGATAAACTCCCGTAAGTAGACAGGGAGCAAACATTAGTCCCATCAAAGTGACGCCATTATGTAAAGAGACGGACAGCTAAAGGAGAGAATGGCTGAGTTTAACACGTGATTTCTTGACACTTCAGAGAGAAGGAGAGAGAGAGTTGTGCTTTCCTTGAGCAAGTCCGACCAACAGGGTCCAGATGGCTGCAGTTTTACAGTTCAAATGTCACAGCTAGGAGGACTGTGAGTTTAGCCTTTTACCATTAGATGGCTAACTTCAGAGTATGGAGTATTCAAGGCCTTCACAACACAACAAAGAGCCTATGTTCGAGCACACACACACACACACACACAAACACACACACACACACACACACACACACACACACACACACACACACGTACACACACGCCCCCTCTCTGTCATTGTTGCTCCCTTATTAATGACTAATGTAAAGCACACATCTAGAAACGGTCTGACCGCAGGTCAGCACTTTCTATCAGACATGATTTATGACACTAGACTTCCAGATCTCTGGAGCGGACTGTTGTTATTTTTTCTTCAATCAATCTGTCCAGGATCTGGCCGGGGGACAGTCAGTAAAGTGCTCCTCCTGTGCCTTCTACCACAGGCCTGACGCTCGGGCCAAACCACAGGCTAACCGTATTTAGGTCATCCATTCAGGCTCATTTATACTGGCTAACCAATTCCCTCGTCGTCCGTCTTAGTAACCGTGCTTCCAATGGCCTTTCTTGTTAATTAAGCAAAAAACAGATATTTACTGTAAATGTCAAGTGCACTGAAGGGGAAACGTCCCTACCTAAAACTACACTACTCTAACATCATGAGCTCTGTTTAGAGGGTAGGTGACTGACTGACAGACAGACAGACAGAACGACATGCACTTCATCAATCCCATGAAGGAGAATTCCTTATGTTATCAATAACATCTACTACCGATTCCATTGTGAAAACGTCATTTTAAAAGCGAAAGAAAAAAAAACATGTGAACGTGGACGTAGCCTATGAGCCTTAAAGGTGCTCTAAGCCAGTGGTTCTTAAACTTTTTGTCTGGCGACCCCCCCAAAAAACTAAAACTAACTATGGTCCAAGTCTCGCAACCCCCTTCTCTCTAACCGGTGGAATTTGGCTTAGAAATGTTGCGAGATGGGCATTGGAAGCAGAGACAGAAAATGTCTTCTCTCATAGGTAGGCTATATCAACACCAAAGGCATTAAGTCAATGGCTAAAAACCTTTAGAAAATGTCTTTAATCCAGACTGCAAATAACTTTGCGACCTCTCCAATATTCTTGCCGACCCCCAGTTTAAGAAACACTGCTCTAAGCGATGCTGGGTAACGTCACTTCTGTTGACTTTCAAACAAAACAGAGATTTAGCTCACTACTTCCTCCCCCTCCCTCCCCTGCTGCTCCCGTGCAATTGAAACTCTCCTAAACGCACATCTCGTCTGTGATTTGCTGGAACAGTTTGTTATGTTTTTATGGGCTAGGTTTGCCCAGGTTGTTTTTGGAGCCTGGGCTGTCCACAGAGATCGCGTTTTTTTTTTACAGTGTATTCAGGACACAGACAGCTAGCGGTTGGTTAGGTGATGTTTTGCAGTAAGTGACATAAAATGTTTTAGCCTAAAAAATGTGTGGCCTCGCTTAGAGCACCTTTTAAAGAGCAAGTGTAACGTGACTGTGTGAAGGCTGAGCGAGGGAAAGCCCAGCCCCGGGCTAACCAGAACAGAACAGACCAGACCAGGCCAAGCCCACGCCCCATCCTCCACCATATGCACACAAACCACAAGGCCGCACCAGTCCCAGTCCCATAAAGAACCAGGGACCGCTCAGTCAGAACAGCCTCTCCTGCGGTCGGCACCGAATGAGTGTGTGTGGGTGTATGTACTGTATGTGTGTGTGAGAGAGGGAGAGAGAGAGAGAGAGAATGAGGGAAAGAAAGAAGGAGAGAAATAAAAGGGTAATGGGGGATGGAGAATGAGCTGATGCGTGTTTGTGGGAGAAAAATGAGAGAGAGGGAGAGAAAGGGAGAGAGAGAGAGCGGAATGAGAGAGACAGAGAGGGGAGGGAAAGTTGGTGTGTGTGTGTTGTGTGTGAATGCATCTGTGGGTGGTGGATGGGGGTAAGGCTAGGGAGGTAGTGTGATGGCATTTAAGTAAGTTGATTTCTCTCTCTCTCTATCTCCCTCTCTCGGCTGTTTATGTGTGTGTGTGTGTGTGTGTGTGTGTGTGTTTGTGTGTGCAAAGCAGACACTAATGGAAAGCAGAGAGTGTGTGCAAGAATGACTAACCAGGCCCATGCCAACCCCCTTAGTTATCCACCCTCTCCCCTCCACCCTCCCCCCTGCATCCAACCCCCACTGGGTCGGCCTTCCTCTCTGGTGCTCGCCGAGTGACCGCCTCTGCCGGTGGAACGGACAGACGCTCCTCCAGAGGCCGCGTGTGCCGATGATGACACACACGGCGTCTGATGACGGACTTTAAATAGCCGGGGCCCCAACGGGCCATGTCACAGCACCTGTGTTATTACACGAGGCCGAGGAGGGGAAGCACCATGCAGCTGCAGTCACATGGCATGACACACACACAGACACACACACAGATATATGCACACACGCACACACACACACATGCACACAGACACACACACACATATATATGCACACACACACACACAAACACACATTTAGAGACTCCATCTTCCTCTCTCTACATAAACATACAGCCTCTTAGAGACTCCTTTTCCATCTCTCTCTCTCTCTCTCTCTGTCTTCACATACACACATATAAACAGTCATAGAGACACTTCCTATTTCCCTCTTTGATGGTAAAAAAAACAACATGATGCTTCTTTCTGCAAGCAGTAGGATTTCCCACAGAATGAATGAGTGTTCACAAATGGTAGAAAATGGTAGTCACGGTCATAAAACATTATGAACACTTCCTGTATATTCCAACCGGACTGCAATCCATCTTCCCCCAAAGTCTACTGTAACTCCATAGCTTGATTCCAGGAGGTTAAATCCTTTCGGCAAAGAGAGAGAGAGAGAGAGAGAGAGAGAGTGAGGAGAAAACGCAATGAGTCACATCTGGGATGGCTGCCACTACCTGGAACCACTGGCTGTAAACAGTGCACTAACCACAACTGTCTTCTCATGCCAGAGGTGCAAACCTAACCCTTTAAACTGCACCAATAACAACCCTCTCAGCATCACAGCAGACCTCCACAGGGGAGACATTTTGTTTCTAACCAGCTGTGTCGGCAAGCACAGCCCAGCACAGGGTTGTAGGAGCTTGAGCACTGGGCTTAGTGCAAACGGCCACTCAGGCCACCCATGGTTTGTTATGGCTTCCTGACAGGCGCTTGACCGGGTTGCCTCCACGGTTGGCCTCACACACACACACACAGACACACAGACACGCACACACACACACACACACACACACACATACACACACACCTGCTCCCTTTCCCATCCTCTCCTGCTGGTCCTTCACACCTCTGAAGACAGCAGACTCCTGTGCATAGTGTGTGTGTGTGTGTGTGTGTGTGTGTGTGTGTGTGTGTGTGTGTGTGTGTGTGTCTGTCTGTTCCTGTCTCCATCTTCTCTTGCAGGGGCTTCACACCTCTGAGGATGGCCGGGAAAAAGTCCATGGTTGAGTGAGTCGCCGGCAGTTTGTGTGTGTGTGTGTGCGTGCGTGTGTGTGTGTGTGTTTGTGTGAGGGGTTTTTCTGTTCACAAAATGACAGACTTTTATGAATGAACTCCACACACACACACACACACACACATACACACACACACACACACACACACACACACACACACACACACACACACACACACACACACACACACACACACACACACACACACACACACACACACACACACTGAGCATTACCTCAAAATGTTCAATATTAAAGAATAACGATAACTTCATAGCACACATGTGGGTGGCTAGAGTCACAACAACTACAACAACAACTCACTACACTATCACGTGAGAACACAGTTCACAAACCAAGACCAACCTTTAGATAACACACTGACACGAACAAAAGGACGCCACCACACCTGTCTATGAGTCTGTCTGAGCCTGTGACAAGGGTTAACAAGATCAGCTTTTCTACAATTTCACCAGGGGAGAGTTTGCCAAAAAAACATGTTGAGCTACAATAGCAGTCCTATGACATGCATTTCAGCATGCCTCTGCATGCCCGCGTACTACCGAAAGTTGTGGAAATCACAAGGAAACAAAGGTAAACGTATCATCCACACGTGTCTCACACATCTTCACACAACACTGACTTAAATCGACAAGAGGGGAACGTTTACGGAAAACATCTTGAACACACAAGATGCTCTTGTCCCTCCCTGTTTCCCAACACAGATGAGGGCCAAACGAGAAGCACTCTGTCGAGTGTGTTTCATAGCCCTCCCATCCCTCAACAGCTGGGTAACGAGAGGGAGAGAGAAAGAGAGAGAGTCGCTTAATGACTAAAACAGCTGATTTAACAGAGGAATTCTTTTCTTTCTCTGTCCCTCTCTCTCTCTCTCTTTCTTTCACTCTCTTACATACAGACATAGAGAGAGAGAGAGATACAGAGAGGAGAGAGAGAGAGAAAAAAAAAAAGAAACAAGTTCTTAGACAAAAGAAAACAAAAGAAGGCCTTTTAGCGCAGAGCAACAGAACAACTTCAGAGAGCGACTTCCACTCACCGCGTCGAGAATCTGGTTTCTCCGGAGGGAGAACCTCTTCTTGAGGCTCATGCTGCCGCACTGGAGTCAGAGTGGAGCCAAGCAGCGCAGAGCAGCGCGGAGCGAAGATTCCGCTGGCGCTGGCTGCTACTGAGCGCCTCCAGCTGGCTACGGAGGGGGGGGGGGGGGGGGCGCGGATGGAGAAGCTGGCGGTGGCTGGCAGGCAGGCAAGCAGGCTGGCGGGTGAGTGCATGGCGCGTCACCGCGCGGGCACGTACCTCCACACCTCCGACCGGGTCTCCACCCACCCAGGCAGCCGAGAGCCGTGGCGAGGCTGGAGAGCGGCCTCGACACGACGACGACACGGGCCGTGTCTGTACACGTCTGCCCCAGAAATCTGACGGCGCATCGTCACGCTCCCTCTGTGTCTGTACCTGTGTGTGTGTGTGTGTGTGTGTGTATGAGAAAGAGTGTGTATGGAATTGTGTGCCTGTATGTCACGTGTGTGTGTGTTTGTGTGTGTGCGAGAGAGAAAGAGTGTAAGAGAGAGAGGGAGAGAGAGAGAGACTTTGTGCTTACATGAAGGAGAGAGTCTGTTCGTATGCAATTGTATGCCTGTGCACGTCTCCTATGTGTCTGTGTGTGTGTGTGTGTGTGTGTGTGTGTATGCATTGTGGGGGAGTGTTCCAATATGATGGTATACAGAGCCAACACATGCAACTAAAATGCTCCCTCTTCCTTCTGAATCATCTCTGAGGAGTTGAAACACTCACTTTGATGCTGAGTTATTCTCAAAGTATACCCTAAACAAAGGGGCTAACAATGACTCAAACACCGATCATCAAATACTTCTATAACTTTTCCATACCCTTCTGCTGACAAGAAAATAGAGGTAGTATTCATTTAAAAAGTGGTGGGATCTTCCCGTTTTTGTGTTTTCATTGAGATATTTTCATAACTCTCAGTAGACTTGGAAACTCCAGTCCACTGGAGGGATACATGTGCGTTGGTAATTTTAGAGATGTTTTTTTATTTGTCTTTGCTTCTATTCGATTTGGGTGGCCATTTCCCATGTCCCATTCTACTGCTGAGGCCTTATAGGATTACAATCTTCACTGCCCAGTGTGCCCACATACCCAAACACACCAAACACACACACACATAGATAGAGGGAGAGAGAGAGAGAGAGAGAGAACGAGAAAGAGAGACACAAACACCCACTCACACACACACACATCAGCATTTTCACCAGGTTTCAGGCTTTGTAGGTTACCTTTACCCTGGTATTTAGGTCACTGTGAAAACGTCACCGAAATAGAAATGACACCGGTGAATATCGTGAGCATAACTGGCTGTAGATCTTGTGTCTTTGTGGCTCGTGTGTGCTTCCTGTGATTCTCTGTGCGTGAGTACAGAGGAAGTGTCCAGACGAAGACACTCTCGCTGACCTCAGACACGACGGGGAAAACACCATGGATGAAAAGGTGCCCCCCCCCCCCCCAGAGGAGAGTGACTGAGTAAGTGACTGAATATGCATCAGTGATGCCATTATATCAGCAAAGAACTATGTGTTTGTGTGTGTGTGTGTGTGTGTATGGGGGGGGGGGGGTATGTGCGTGCACGCTTACATATAGGCAACATCTACAGAGGTAGAGAAATTAAAAACTGGGTGTCACTTTTTAAACTAACTTTCATGCAAGTACAATAAATAAATAAATAAAATAGATAAATAGATAAATAAATAAATAAATAAATAAATAAATAAATAAATAAAACGGAACAAGCAGCGGCAGCAACCCCCGGTATATCATCTCTCAAGACAGGGGAACAACAACAACATAAAGAAAACATGACGACAAATCTCTTCCTCTTATCTGTGTCAGACAACAAACTCTGTCTGAAAATAACATCACAGGCCTTGAGGAGCGGGGGTGGGAGGGCCAGGACACTTCCTCTGGGTGAGAGAGGGGAACAAGCGTGAGGGCGCGGTGCCTGATAACACTGGCACAGGCTGGAGGAGATAGAGGAGGACACCGGAGAGACCCTCAGCAAGGGGGAGAGAGAGAGGGGAAGAGAGAGGGGTTTTAGAGAGAGAGAGAGGGGAGAGAGGGGGGGTGGAGAGGGGAAGAGAGAGGGATAGAGAGAGAGAGAGAGAGAGAGAGAGAGGGAAAGGGAGAGAGAGAAAGGGAAGGAGAGATGGAGAGAGAGGGAGAGAGATAGAGGAAGTGAGAGGGAGAGGGGGAGACTGAGGAGGCGAGTCTAGGGACACTGCTAGTGATTATCAGTAAAAAGCAGTGGTGAGGATTTCTAGGGTAAGCATACATGTGTGAGACAGAGAAGCAGTGTGTGTGTCTGTGTGTGTGTGTGTGTGTGTGTGTGTGTGTGTGTGTGTGTGTGTGTGTGTGCGTGTGTGTGTGTGTCTGTGTGTGTCTGGGTGTGTGTGTGTGTGTGTGTCTGTGTGTGTGTGTGTCTGTGTGTGTGTGTGTGCGTGTGTGTCTGTGTGTGTGTGTGTGTCTGTGTGTGTGTGTGTGTGTGTGTGTCTGTGTGTGTGTGTGTGTGTGTGTGTGTGTCTGTGTGCGTGTGTGTGTGTGTTTGTCTCTATTTCCGTCTCGGAGTTTCAGACAATGCATCAGCTGTGTGTGTCTGTGCCCTTATCTTACCATACAAACACCGACCGGCATGACACTTAAATCGGACAAGAACTGTTTAAATAGGATGAAAGAAAGGCAGAAAGAAAACAAGAGATTAAGTGAGAGAGGTAGAGAGAAAAAGAGTGAAGAAACACAACACAATTGTTTGAGTCCAAATTATTTTTGGCCAAAACTACAGCACATTGGTGAACTGAGAATTTTACTTTTATTCCAATCCAAAAAAGAAAGAATAATAAAGTTCACTTTTCTGAACACGGTTATAAACTGTATGAAGCATTAGGTGAGGACTCCGGGGAAATTGCAGAAAGATCCGGCAGACATGTCACCCCAAAGACTCCAAGGAGATCTTAACAAGGCTCTCTGATGTTTAGCCATTAGCGGCTAATCCCACCCACAGGACAAGGACTTGTAAATGGCTCACAGGGCTTAACTGATGTTTGAGTTAAGATGGCGTTGCCGTTAGCGAGGGGAGTGGGGTGTGAACATGTCTTTTGGTGTCACCGCGGAAGTGTCTTTAACACACTTATCTCTTAAACAATAAATGTTAAAGGCACCGTTCTTAGCTCTAGTGAAAGTTGTTTTGCACTCACAGAGCCAGAGAAAAACTCTGTATGAACAACAGACTGGCAGATGATTTAAAATATACTGAATCTGACAAAAAAGTATTGGATTATAATCGAGGACTACTCCATTAATGTTGAAGCAACACGCTGTTTGTTGTCTCTTTACAGTTTAAAACAGATTCTGAGTCAGTGAGCAGCTATGGTTGACAGCTAATTAAGAGAGGGAGCTAATGAAGAAGGTTAAGAGATGTACAAGACCCATCTCATAAACTCAAATATTATTCAAGTGTACACACAGAGGTATTTAGCAGGTGACTGTTGAGGCATTTACTGTAATATTAGGTTACATACCACCGAGGTTGTTTGTGCCAAGCTGTACTTGGGAAGAAACTGTCATTTGAAATCCAAACATTGGTCAGGATAATCTGAAGTCAAGCATGTAAAAAACTCATTCAAATGAGCTTTAAACTCATACATGACACACCGTCCTCCTATTTTTATTCATTTATTTATTTTAACTGGGATGAAGACACAAGTCAAATAAACATGTTTTTTTTGTTTTTGTTTTTCTGGAATGCTCTCCACAGATGGGTTGAGGTGAGCCTGTGAACCTTGTGTTGCTTTAGCTGAGGGGCTTAAACATACTACTGCGCTAGTGACAACTACCCCACCCAGGGCAACTACCCCACCCAGGGCAACTCTCCCTTCTCTCCTTTTAGCCTGTTTTTCCCCTTTCCATTGAAGCAGTGAAACTTCAGACCTGAAATTTAAGTCCTGTAATTAAACTCCGCCATTGATCTATGCTGAACTCACCCAAAATAGCTTCCCTCGCTCTCTCACTCCCACACTCAACCTCTTTGAAACTCTCTATCTCTCTCTCTCTCTCACACACACACATACACACACACGTACACAGAGGACCATAACCACAGGATATTAGTATCTCACTCTCTCATTAGTATATTGAATTCAAATGTCAAATCAGCAGACTATGTTGTAAGTGAGATCTACCGCATGTACATATGCATTTGTAAGTCTTACAATCTATTGTATGATAATTACTAAACTAATTTTAGATCAATTTAGTTTGAGGCCTTTGATTTATTTGTGGTTTGTGGTTCATACTACACCTTACAAAATGTTCATTGAAAATCAATACATTATTCAACATAGTTTCATAGAGAGAGAGATAGAAAGAAAGAGAGAGAGGGAGAGAGAGAGCTATGGGTACGAATATGTGCGTTTTTCCCCCCTTTTTTCTCTTAGCCTGCTATGGGAGTTCTGATAAATTATTGACTTTGAAGCCTTTCTCTTGCCTTGCTATACTAAGCCATCCAGACAAACTATGAAGGCACAAAGGCCTACAGAGAACTGACAAAAGCAAGTGCAACAGCTTAGCCGAGAGGATATACAGTGTATACTCGCTCTGAGGCAAGGGTGCTTGCACAGACTAGTATGTCTCATATTTACAAATGAAGTGGCTGTAAGTGGTTTTCTAACCAGGTATCTGGAGATTCTGTGGCAGATTAGCCCAAGACTTGGCCTGGAGGCCTGCAAAATTACATGCTTGTTTACTAACAAGCATACCTGGCACATTTAGACACGGGGTATCTCCTGAAACTGTTCTTAAAGGGACACCAGGCAACATTTTTGTGTTAATTACTCCTCTTCGTAAGTCGGTATATGGTTAAATGACTCATTACAGGGCGAATGAAGACTCTCTCGCCCGCCCCTACTGCCTGTAGGAAGAATATCCCGCTTGCAAGTTCAGTGTATCGTACCCAGCGACCGAAGCAGTTTCAGTTTCCATCCTGCATCCACAGCACAGAGGGAGGCTAACGAAACGCTAGCGATTGTTGCAAACGTGTGTATAATGGCAGAGCCGGCGAAGAAGCAGCAAAAACCCTTGACGGAAGATGCAAAGAAAAGGAAAAGAGCTTCAGACCGAGCGAGGGGGAGTTTCGTAGAGAAAAAGCATCAGGCTTGCCTGGTGTCCCTTTAACTGTATTGTAACCAATACATCCTGAAACCAAATACTGTAAGCCACAAACTGAAACTGGACTGTGATGGCATCTAGTGTGTTATCATGTCATCAACCTGGTGGTTTGCTAGCCAAGTAGCTGTAGTTGGGACAGATTTGCTCAGGGTCGATTGTGGATGCAATACCTGATTCAGATCATCCAACTGAAGTGTCTACCATTCTGGTTGGTTGGTTTAAGAGCAGCTTTTTGTCCTGTAGTTTCTTAAGTAGATCAATTCCACAGTTCTGTTGGCTCAACATGAGGAAGATGCTAACATGAATATCCAGAGGACGCACATGCATTGAAAAAGTACAGTATATTATCTGTACTGTTTTATAAGCTACTTTGTGGAAACATTCAATGTAACGTCAATGTAATCACATCTTATCAGGCCGTAGCAATGTGCACCTAGTTAGTCTCATGATGCTTCATGTCACAGTGACGAGTTGATTACCATTCATTTAACTGTTAGGGTCAGAGCAAAGAGGGGAAAGGTGGAGGCACAGAGGGCTGTGTCTCTGTTGTGGCTGACAACTAAGGGAGAAGCAACATGATGGATGGATGGATGGATGAATGGATCAATTGATGGATGGACTACAGATGGATAAGACAAATGGATGAGACATCAGCTTGCATTTCTAGCAAAGTGTTCCTAATAAAGAAAGGACGCAAAAAAAAGAATTTGTGGCGAATGTGACCGACACAAAACATATCTTTTTAAATCCTTTTTGAAAAGCTTCCCCCTTATTTGTTTGTTGATTTTCCTAGTTTAGAGTCTCCCGGGCAACCATTCAAACCTGCACATAATTTTCAGGGGGGTTGGCGATTACAATCCAGAGGAACTCCCAAAGAGACTGACTGGTTTAAGAGTACAAACACCCTGATGGGAAGAAGTACTGATTGAAGTAACAGTCTGCAGCTATTGTGTTTTCTTTCTATCCCTCGGTTTGTGTTTGCTATACTTCAGAAGCCCTGAATGTTTTGAATGTGAACACTCTGTTCTCTAAGCAGGAGTAACCTTGTGCTAAATACCCTCCTGATGTAAAGTATATTACAAAATACATTCTCTTGCCCCACACGCTTGCATTTGTGGTTTCCCTAATCTTCAGACAAAGGCCGAATGGGAACACAATTAATCTTGACTATCTGTTGCGGTGTGTGTGTGGTTTAGCTTGTGTGACACACCCAGCTGGTTAAAGGAGAGGGTGAAAAGGGTTTTTGCGTGTTAAGGACAGGACTCCCGGGAGGGCAGAAGGGGCAGGTGGGTAAGACACAGCCTTGGGGCTGCCCCTTGTGGTATCACCGTCACAGGAGGTGAGGGAGGGGTCCTACCTTTCCCACGATGCTCTCTCTCTCTCTCTCTCTCTTTCCCTCTACTAACCTATCAATAGGCATTGTTACCCGGTCAAAACAATTGAGCAAAATGGCTGAACGACTTTGCTGGCATATCAACACTAGTCCTTACTCCCCAGCTAAAACAAATTGCTAACGCAAATACACAACTTTCAAAGCAAGTGTCATCCTCTCTTTCCCTCTCTACTAACATGCAATGTTGACCAGAATAATCCAGAATAACCCAGTTGCCTGACCTCCCTGAACTCCACAGCTAGTTTGAGGAAGGTCAAGAGGGAGAAGGTTTATGACTTTAATCCTAATACTTTATGTTGTTGCATCTGCAGTTCTGACCACAGCCAGTTTGGACAACTAAATGCAAATCAACTGTACTAATGCAAATCCTGTACTGCCCTGAAATGAGGAGAAAGTCAAATATAGAGAGATATGAAAAGGTGGGTGAAGATGGAGGATATGTGCTGAAGTCGTGTCAGCATGATGTTGCTGCTCGTGGCTGTTTGCGAGGGCAACCTAAGAGGCACTGTGAGAGTCCCTCTGTGGGCCAACAACCTCAGGAGTCTTTCAAATGGGCTGACACACTCCAGCTGGTGATGGCGTGGTGTGTCCACCCAAACCCCTTCCGATTTCACACACACACACACACACACACACACGTGCACACACACACACGTACACACGTGCACACACACACACACACACACACACGTACACACACACACACACACACACACACACACACACACACACACACACACATACATATACACAAACTTTTTCGTCACCCACAGGCTGTCTGTCTTTCTGAGTGGATGGGTGAACGGGCGTTGCTAACGCGCCCTGTCCACCCACACGCTTAAGCTGAACAAGAAGATCCGAGAGAGCCCTGTGAAATAATCCACCAACAAAACTACATCTACAGCGAGGTCTGACTCACAACAAACTTTCAAAGCAAATCTAAGGCAGAAGCAGACATTTTCAAGACAAGAGAATTTCTCTCTCTCTCTCTGAAAATCTGAGACAGTGTTTGACGTGATGTGAGGATACTTGAGAAAAGCATCATGTTGCTTGCTGTTAGATCTCAAGCAAGAGACGTGACTGGCATTGAGCAACAGGGACTGTAAGGTAAGTGAGGCTACCACTAAAACATGAAATCATTAAGATCACCTCACACTTAGCCCAGAGTGGAAATATCTGTGGCAGGACCGAACAGGACACAAGTGCATGCAGACACAGAGAGAGAGAGAGAGAGAGAGAGAGAGAGAGAGAACGAGAGAGAGAGAGAGAGAGAGAGAGAGAACGAGAGAGCAGGCATGTTTAAGTGCTTATGACCTCAGGGAACTAGCTGAAAATCTGTACAGCTCTTAACATACACACACGCGCACGCACGCACGCACACACACACACACACACACACACAGTCACTCACACAAACATACACACACTCCTCTGAATGAACAAGTGCAGATAACTAAACCAATTCAACAAAAAAACAGAATGCTGCTCCAAAAGACTACAGGCTACTGCAACCACAAATATGTCCACGGATGCTGTTTTGTTTTCACACTATAGATTCTGCTTTAGACTCCCTGTAATTTTTAGGCTTTAGAGAGCCCACGCTCCATGGAGTGGCACACAGGCAAACCACAGCGGATGCTGAGCGAAACATTCCTCAGCCGAGACCTCACAACGTTCCCGAGCATGATCCAAACTCCAAACACTCAGACAAGCAAGCACTGGATTCATATTTGAACAGGAAACTTGGAGTGATTGTAAAAGAGCACAGAGTCAACTCTCGCGCACTGATTCAGTGAAGCAGGCATATATACATACACACAGACAGAGACGGAGAGGAGAGAGAAGAGAAGAGAGAAGAGGCAACTTACTCCAGATGAGTTCAGCATTAGAGTCGACTCCATGCGTAACCGCTTCGGTTTGTGTGTGGATGAGTGTGTGTGCGTGTGTGTGTCTCTGTGCGTGTGTGAGTGTGTTCAGCCCTCCTTTGCATGCCGGTTGTAAACAAACAGGTCCATTTGGGTTGCCGCTAGCTTTGTGGAGTCGGCAGGAAAGACCAGCAGAAATGACTGGAGAGGAATCCTGCCTGAGCTGCAGAGTTACTCTCCCTCTCTCCCTCTCTCTTTCTCTCTCTTCTCTCACTCTTTCTCTGTCACTCTGTCGGCTTCAGCTCTCCTGCTCCCTCCCTTTTTCCCCTCCAAACCTCCCTCCCTCTTTCTTTGAACACTCTCTCTTCCTCTCTCTCTCTCTCTCCCTCTTTCCCTCCCTCCCTCTCTTTATTTTTTGCGTGTTTCCTCATTGCTTTACTGAAAGAAGACCTGGATGCCGAGGGCAAAAAAAAAAACACAGTGTAGTGATGTCATGGTACCAGCTTCTGGGTTTGACCAAGAAATGACACTCACACACAGACACACAGACACACACACACACACACACACACACACACACACACACACACACACACACACACAATGGCAGACAGAAAGATACACAAACACTAGTCCCCAGAAAAGCATACAGACACTTAAAGTGGAAATCTGAGACACGTGTCTTTTTCCGTCATGTGTGTCAGTTTTACATGCACACGCACCCTTACACACCCACACTGCCTTGTAGCTTTCGGCAAGCCGCGAAACTCACTTCTCCCGTTTAGCATTCCGGAGACACGGGGTCAAGTTTTAATCGAGCACTCAGGGCTTCAGGCTACGAAATGATGTAAACGACACGTAAGGACAGAAATAGAGAGAGCAAAGAGGTTTGCAGGGGATGGATTCTTCAGCATACCTAAACAGCTTGTGAACTTGATGACAAAACTGTCACCACCTGTGTGAAGTCTTTATCAACTCTTAAGGCTACTTCTATGTGAAACATATAAAAAATCTTTACTGTTATCAACTGAAAATGACTTTTCTCTGTATTATGTAGGATTTTATTTGTTCATGTCAGTTTACCATGGGGTATATTTTTAGGGGAGGGGGTTACCCATTTTCATAACTTCATTAAATTAATTTGATTCCATATCATCATAACAAACACACCTGTTGGTCCCACAGTATACAGATTTGATATCAGGGTCTGAGAGGGATGAATAAAAAAAAATGTAAATAACAGCATGGCCTCATTAACTATATGGTTATGGTATTTAGCAGACGCTTTTGTCCAAAGCGACTTACAAATAACAACAATACAACAATTAAAAAGTTGGTAAGACTACACCAAGGAGAACAGCAATAATACACAACAATGTCAATTCAATAGTCTAATGAAAATAAATAAGTACTATATCTGCAAAATACAGTACAACAGTTAGCAAGCTAGCTAACTTTAATACCTATTGTGCTGTTCTTGGTTTATGCCAGGCATGTGTGTTGGCTTTTATGTTTATGTCATTTAGCAGTGTCAATTTGTCCAAATTGACTAAAAAATATAAAAATAAAATAGTTAAAATGAACAGTTATAGAAAGTTGGTATGGTTACATTAAGGATAGTAATGATAACAACAATGTCAATATGACATTGAATTTTCCCTTGGGGATCAATATAGTATCAAGTATCTATCTATCTATCTATCTATCTATCTAATACAATATCAACGAATAATAATGAAAATAAACAATACCATAAATATACAAACCAACCACTTAATTAAGTGTAAGCTGAACAGATACATCTTTAGACCCCTCTTGAAAGACCCAAAACTATAGCAGGAACGCAGAGCACTCGGCAACTCATCCCACCAACAAACCACTGAGGAAAAGAGTCTTGAATTTGACCTAGCGTTTACGGCTGGTCACCACAACAGACGCTCATCATCAGAAGACCGCAGTGGGCGATTGGGGATGTAAAGCTGGATCATAGAATTGAAATAGCAGGGAGCAGATCCAGTAAGTCTCCTATAGGCCAAAGTGAGAGATTTAGGGTTTTTAGCTTGTTAGCTCACTAGTGTTGGCCGCAATGCCTTGCTGTTGCTTTAACAGCTGCATGCTGCAATGAAAAAAAAGAAAAAGTAACGGAAAAGGAAACAGAGACAAAACAAAAACAGCCCAAATGACGGCAAAGCCGTTCCGCAGGAACGACGGTGGACCACTAACCGTTTGCCGAGCGCACGTAGCATTCCCAGAGGTGGATGGAAAGTTCTGGCATCCCGACCACAACTGGGCCGCAGCCTGACGTATGTCTCTGATAAAACAGTAACCTTGTGGTCGTGTTTATTAGGGCCTGTCTTAAGAATCAAACAGCAGGCTACAGAATTTACACTAAGACACCAAAACTACGTCATCTTTCATTTTGTCCATCTTTTGCAGGAGAGGTTAGTATAGAAGTACATTAGCTATGTGCTGGTCCTTCAGTCATTCTAACACACACACACACACACACACACACACACACACACACACATACACACACAGTAGGGTACTGATCGGTCTCACTCCGCCTTATCATCCCTCCAAAGCGTGTGAAAGTTCTGGAGACAAAATCCCCAACTTGGGCAGGAAGGACAAGCAGTCTGGAGTCATAGCATATTCTGTTGTGACGCAAGCATTATGCACACGCACACACACGCACACATGCACGCACACACACACGTTTACACACAAACAAACACACATATATACACACACGCACACACCCTTCTATTCAAATGTATACTTACTCCCACTCACACAGATAAGACACAAAGAGGCTCTCACACACACCTGCAAACAACAGCAAAT
This sequence comes from Alosa pseudoharengus, assembly GCF_046254945.1. Lineage (NCBI taxonomy): Eukaryota > Metazoa > Chordata > Actinopteri > Clupeiformes > Clupeidae > Alosa > Alosa pseudoharengus. Next base: position 16,269,187 of record NW_027468640.1, read on the forward strand.
GTGCAATGACACCATCTTTGCAACATGAACATCTGAAAAATGTACAATATAAACAGCGTATAGACATACATTACATACATGCTGTGTTAATGCACATGTAATGGCACACACACATGCACATCACTGTCCCTTGAACATTGCTATTACAGCTTGGCCTTTGCCTACTCCAAACTGACCCTAAATCCAGCATCAAAGACTCCATCAGTCACAACCCTGAAGAACAGGTCACGTGGAGGTTCCGTTCCCCCACCCCCAAACTGACCTCGGTACAGTCTGATTGATTTGCTTCCTGCACCTGAGCATTGGGCCATAAACTCCACTGCTCAACACCTTCACCACCACCACCGTGGCTTAAACAGGCATTAGACATAACAGAGGCCATCACTGTCAGAGAACTGATCTGGGGACAGTTTTATGAATTACACCAAGACAGGAAAGTGCATTACAGACAAAGCTGTAAAGATTGCATTGGGGGGGGGGGCACTTAGACGGCAAGGGAGAGGGGACAAACAGTGCAGGGTGTCCGATGGTCAGCCGCTGCGGTGTTTGAGATAAATGGTGAATGTAATGCTTGCAGATGGGTGAGTCAGTGTCTGGATATTATTCATTGCTGGGGGCACCAGTGGCTGGGCATCACAAAGGAAAAGAGTGGAAACAGGTCTCCAACTTTCATATGTCTCTTGGAAGCAGCCATTTCAGGGTGTGTGTGTATGTGTGTGTGTGTGTGTGTGTGTGTGTGGTGAGAGAGAGAGAGAGTGTGTGTGTGTGTGTGTGTGTGGATGTGTGTGAGGGAGAGAGAGTGTATGTGTGTGAGTGTGTGTAGAGAGAGAGAGCTATAGTTAGTCTGTGCTACATGGGAAGGCGATTGTGTTTCTGTGCTGGAGGAGGTTTTGTCAGTGTGTACATGGTTAGAAGTTTGCATTCCCATGTTGGGGGTGGGGTGGCCTTTGTGTGTGTGTGTGTGTGTGTGTGTGTGTGTGTGTACACGGTTAGGAGGTTGCAGAGGGTGGGGTGGCTTTTGGTTTGGGGGTGGTGTAAGAGTGGAGGTAGCTTGCCCTTGGCAGGGTTGTTATTTGAAATGGATACCCGCACGGTGAACCATGGAGGGGAAGGGAGGGAATTATCATGTGAAAAAAAGAAAAAAGAAAACACACCCTCGTCTCAATGTGCCTATCCAGAGTTGCAGTCTGGCGGTTCACAGTTCAGCGTGAATTAGTGCTAAGAATTAGTAGTGTTCAGCAAAGCGCTCGAAATACCGACCGACCGACCGACCGCCTGGGTTTCTCAGCTCCCTCTCTCTCTTTCCTTGTCTCTCTATTTCCCCCTCTCCACACTTCTCCATTTCTTCTCCTTCTTTGTATTATGCCCCCACATCCCTCTGTATATCTGGCCTCTTTTATTCTGATTGTGTCTCACTCTTTTCTGTATCTTTTGTATAAGTTATTTCTGTCCCCCTCTCTCTCATCTTTCATTCAGGTTGTGTCACTCTCTCTTCTCTTTCTTCACTCTTTCCCTACAACCTTTTTTTTCATTCTGACTTAGTCCCTCTGTCTCCCCCTTTATCTATCTCTCATTCCTCTTATTCTGACTTATACCTTATACCTTAAAACTTCTCAAAACGTCCTTTCCATATTTATCTTCAGGTCTTTTTTCCCTCTTACATTACATTACATTTGGCTGACACATTTTTAGCGACTTTTTATCTCAATTATTTCAACAATTCTAGAACAATTTAAAAAGGCAGAGCACAATAAGGAAAAAGTGCATCAGTGAGTGCTGTTTTATACAGGCAAGTGTCAGTTCTAGTCAGGTGGTAAGTGCTAGAATTAGCTAGTTGTAAGTAATGAAATGTTGACATTCAGAAGTACACACTACCCCTGTTAGGCTGTTGCTGTATCAGTGTGGGAAAAGAGAAAGAGAGAGAGGGAGAGAGAGATAGAGAAAGAGAGAGGGAGATATAGAGACAGAGGGAGAGAGAGAGATTGAGAGAAAGAGAGAGAGAGCGCAAGAGAGAGAGAGAGCAATGAATATCCCACAATGCCGAGCTGTACAGCCGCCCGACCACCGAGAGATGGCAAGGAGCCCACTGAGTCACTGGCTACTCCAGGCAGGCAAAAAAACTGGCAAAAAAAGACAGGAGAGAAAGAAGGAGGGAAGAAAAAAAGGACGGGAACGAAAAGGAGCCCTCTGCATAGCCACTAAGCCTTGGCCACAATCCCCCACATTGTTTATGTCCATGTGTATGTGTGTGTGTTTGTGAGTGTGCTTGTGAGCGTGTGCGCACATGTGTTTGTGTGTGTGTGTTTAAGTGTTTGTATGTGTGTTTGTGCGTGTGTGTGTGTGTGTGTGTGTGTGTTTTCTCCAGAGCCTGCTAGCATTTCCCTCTTTTACATTCACGGGTGTTTGGAATTGACTGTGAGTGCATGCTGAATAACTCACAAGCTGGCTGACATCCCACTTTCAACTACAGCAGTGTTTCTGGATTTTCCTGAGGGCATATTAGTTTCTGAGGCCTTGCCATATTACTAACCTCTTCACTGGCCTCAAAGTATAGCAGGGGATATGATGTGTTCAAGGCTGGTTCTTTTGACACACAGGGAGCCCCATGGTCATCTGCATGGTATTTTGAAAGGCGACTCCACCTTGAAAATGGTCTTTAATCCGAGACTGGACTTAATCCCTGTCTGGGGAGACCGGACGCAACATAGTGTTTTGTGGATTGTGCCCACTCAGTGTGTGGACGGACTCCGTCTCGGTTTCAAGTGAGGTCAGATTTCCAAAACGACTGCACAACAAAAGGTTGAAAGAACTTCTTCTTTGTCCAATACTTCAGTGACCACACATTATGTGACTATAAGCGCTTTCAGATATAACCTCCGGAGTATATGCGGAGGTTTGTCAAACGGAGGTCCTACCCTTCGGATGATTTAGATATGATGCTAACCTGCGGACCTTATACTGACCTTATACGGACGTATGTGTGAACGACATACACGCACATTACAGAATCTCCGTGTGGATGTCGAGTGAGGGGTGGGGGCTTTTAGAGTTCACAAGATGCGAGATATGATGCAGAATATATGCGGCCGCTGCCTGTCACAGCTGCTTTTTGTTTACAAAATCTATTGTGCGTAGGCTAATACTTGAAGTAGGCTAGTCACGTAAGTGCGCACTTGAAATTGACCTAGTATTGGTATGTGTGCTTCGAATAAACACATTTATCTGTTTTCAACGTTATGTACCAGAATCTGGTTTGCTGGAGAGAGAGAGCATGCACAAACTTTATGGTAGGCTACCAGCCAATTCAGTAGGCTAACTCAAGACTTCAAGACCATCATACAACGTTTTTAAGCAACAAATAAAATACTAACATAACACTGAAGTTGATCGTTTTTTCATGGTTTATTTTTTTTCAAAAGCATCCTCTCCCCATGTGTCTATTGCATTTACATAAGGAGCTTAGAACAAAGTTGGGTTTTCTTCGTTTTCATTTTCTCCAGGCATATATGCTCAACAAATATCAGCTAGCTCAGCAGGTCATGAGAAGGCTATCAATGAACAGAAAACCGTGTTGGCTAACAATTTATGAAATACTCCTGTTATTGTCGTCAACAACGTCGCTGTAGGCTACTGCCTTTTCAGCGCCTTCTGCTTATCAGTCTTTTGAATTCGTTTGGCCTTGCCATGCAGTTGTAGGCTAACGTGCCATTCCCTTCATGTGTTCTATCAAAATGTTGTATGTCCTCATGGACAGTAGCTCCGTGATGTCTGCATCTTTCCAGGTCGCAGATTTTATGGACAGCACTATGCCACTCCATCATAACACTGGCATTTAAGTCAGATCTAACCACATGGACGCACGAAAGAAACGTCACCAACACGCCCTCTCACTAGGTGTGAATTTTAACCGCATGTTCTATGCCTCGTTCAGACACAGCACATTTACATAATGTCCGGAGGAAATACTAGGGGGGGAGTAGTAGAACAACCGGCTAAATTCGGACTTCCATATGACTGCTTATGTCTTTCAGATATACGGCCCCACCGTTTAACATCGGCAGAACCTCCGGTCTTGCACGTATGTCTGAAAGCGCTTTATGACTCTGTGTGTGTCTGTGTGTGTGTGTGTATGTATGTGTGGGTGGGTGTGTGTGCGTGTGTGCGCGCATGTGTGCATGTGTGTGTGTGTGTGTGTGGGTGTGTGTGCGTGTGTGCGCACATGTGTGCATGTGTGTGTGTGTGTGTATATGTCCCTCCCTGTGGATGCTAATGGCAGTGTGTCCCACCGAGTGAAGTGTGTGTGTGAAATGTGGCAGTTGATGGCGAGTGGCGACTGCACGGTACACACATTACATTCTTTAGTTCTGGCCGTGACAGTGACCTTTGACCCTCAGAGATAACCCAGTCCCTGGGACAGGAGTATATTTGTGTAAAAGCAGGGCATGAAGGCTTCATGTTATGTCCATTAATATTTATACATCTGAACATAATATACAGTATAGTTTATTAATAGCCTGTGTTGGTGCTTGACCTGTAAGTGTTCCTGTCATGTTTGTGCGTGTGTGTGTGTGTGTGTGTGTGTGTGTGTGTGTGTGTGTGTGTGTGTGTCAGGGGTAGAAATCAACTCTTTAAAACGTGAAGATCTACACTAACAAATAAATGGCTCTACAGTGAATCATTATTATCTGAAATATACCATCCTCTTCCATATTTTACGAGCATTTGGCCGGTGGCTGCCGCATGTTGTGTGTTGATAGGTGTTAAGTAGCGTATGAATGTGAGCCTTGGCTTTTATTTCGATCAGTCTAGACTCTGAAGCTCCCATATCGGACAGATGCAGATAAAAGAACAATATAAAATATACATCTTCATGTTCAAAAACAATAAAAGTGAGCTACTTGAATGTAATTAAAGAAAACCACATTAAGAGGTGGACACAAAGTTGAGATAAAGGGAGATCTACAGATGATGTTCAGCGGGACACAGAATGACCGAGTGCCATTTTAATCTAGACCGGTTGTGTAAGGAGAACAAGAAGCAGAGTAAAGTTGATTTTCACTCACATTGTCTGTTAGACATGCAGTGATTTGCATACATGGTGTGTGTGTGTGTGTGTGTGTGTTTGTGTGTGTGTGTGTGTGTAAGGGCCTGAGATATAGAGCTCTCATCGTCATGCTTCTCATCTTTCACTGGTGGTGTTCATTAGCAAAGGGAGAAACAAGCCTGAAACGTCAGCCCCCAGTGCCAAAGACAAAGGCTGCACTGTGAGACCCCCACCTCCCTCTACACACACACATACACACCTACACGGGTGCTGCAACAAACACACACACACACACACACACACACACCTACACGGGTGCTGCAACACACACACACACACACACACACACACACACACACACACCTACACGGGTGCTGCAACAAACACACACACACACACACACACACACACACACCTACACGGGTGCTGCAACAAACACACACACACACACACACACACCTACACGGGTGCTGCAACACACACACACACACACACACACACACACACACACACACACACACACACACACACACACACACACACACACACACACACACACTCACACACCCTCTCACCCCTCATGCACAAACTCACACATACACATGCCCCCCACACACACTTTTTCTCAAGGCAACGCAAATGAGATGCTGGGCCTCAAACCTATCTAGACCACAGCAGAGAGAAAAAAAATCAGACGTTGTGCCTGATAGAGGACAGCAAGAAAGAAAATCTGAAATCTGGTGGGAAAGAATAGCATAAGAGGGTGAGAGAGAAGGAGATAGAAAGATAGATAGATACAACAGAGAAGAGAGAGAGAGAGAGCAGTGAAGTAGATGAGAGGGAAATACATTAACAACAGTGAGGTCACACTTTCGTCAGCAAGACCCCAGGTGTGTTTTAAGATCCGGACGGTGTATAAATAGCTCTCCTGGACAAGCTGATGTATTACACACACACACACACACACACACAGACGTACAGCTCCCCTCAACAACCTGACGCACGACACACACGTGAGGTGGGGTTAAACCCCTCACGACGAGGTAAGAAGGGGCCAATTGGAGTAATAACTTGCTGAAAATAGCCCAAGTAACATAAACACACACACACACAGAGAGAGAGAGAGAGAGAGAGAGAGAAGATGTATGGGTTGCTGATATTTTAATCCAAAAATACAAAAGATGGAATGGAAAACCCAAGACAGCGAGCAGTATTGAGTGTAGCAATAATGTAACAGCTAAGAGCTCCTTACCTCCAGGTCATCTAGCGACCGCGCCAGACTCAAGCGCTTGGTCTGGGTGGGCGGGCGGCGCATGGAAGAGCGCCCCCTACTGATCCCCCAGAATCTGGAGCCCTGTGAGAGAAAAAAATGAAGAATAAAGTCTATCGTTCTCAAAATCGCTCTGAAAGTGATCCCCAACGATATCGTTCTTCATGTCATTACAGTTATAGTTTATATGTGTTATCGTTATAGAAATCGTTCTCCGTGTGAACGGCCCTTAAGTCTAAATCAACAAATATTTTGCCGTCAATAACATCAATACAGTGAACCTGTCAAAGCAACTGCGAACACGTTGCTCATGCCAATAAAATAGAATAATCAGTTAATACACCAGTATGCAGTGATCTTTCACACTTTTGATGGCTTTATACCTTCGCTGCACATCACCTGCACCTGAAACTCAAGAAAGGCTGTGCACAAGGACTTGATGTCAATACAGAATTCATATTAAGTCACGTTTCCAACAGATGCACTGTTTTCTTTTTTCCCCTCAAACGAGAATCGGGTTAGACCCCTCCGTTTACATTCCACCCTAATAAGCCTTAACAAACTGGAATGTCAACAAACGAGTTTGAGTGTGGATGGTGTTAAACAAGGTGCAAACAACTGTGCATTAGCTGCAATGTGTATAAACTGCAGGACAGTGTTTTATGCATAGCTGAAGGCATTTTGCAAAATCAATGTGTAAACCTCGGTTAATAGTCAGGAAATAGATAGATAGATAGATACTTTATTGATCCTCAAGGGGAAATTCAATATTTCTCTACAGTGACACAAGACACAAGAAGAAGAAAATTATGGGTAATACTGTTTTATTATTGTTATTATTATTATTATTATTATTATAGTGATGCAAACATGTTTATTGAATTACTATTTTGTGCCAGTAAAGCCACATGAACAAATCTGATGCTGAAGCACAGAAGTCGGTTGCTTGCTTGTGCTTTCTCACTGTTCATGCCAACTGGATATCAGAGTTGTGTGTGTTTTATTGCACTTGATGACAGAGGAGACTAAATGAGAAAAGAAACATCTGGCTCTCAGGGTCAATGTATCAAACTAAACTCCTCAGAGACCTTTGAGCCTGAAAAAAAGAGAAGGAGAAAGAAAGAGAGGGAAAGAAAGGAAAGGATGTCCGAACACTTCCTGAAGCCACTTCTCAAACACCTTCACAAAATCGAATTATATAATATACATCAGTCATGTAACAGAAAAATTAAAAATTGAAAGAGAATTGAACATACCTGTGAGAAAGAGATATCTGAAAGGAGTGCAGCGATAATGCATGAATGTAAATGTAACTTTTTGTGTATGCGTGTGTGTATGAGTGAAGGTTTTGCATGTGTTAAAAAGGGTGAGTTAGTTCTTTGTGTTTCTTTCACTCTCTGACTTGCATTGTCTTTTTCTCTCTCTCTCTCTCTCTCTCTCTCTCTCTCTCTCTCTCTCTCTTTCAGTGCTTTGTGTATAATCTGTGTGTAGGAGGATGTCTCATCTCTATGTGGTGTGTGTGTCTCCTTCTTGTGTGTGTGTGTGTGTGTGTGTACAGATGCACCATCAGCGGCCGTCACTAAATGAATCAGCGTGAGCTAATTTGATTGGCGGCAGTGGGGGGCAGTGGCGGACAGCGGCAGGGGTCAGCCACATTCCATCTCCACCGAGACCCCAGCAGCCTAACCGAACCGAGCCACTCTGCCGCCTCTGCATCACTGTTGTGACCCCATCCACCCATCCCTCCCTCCGTCCCTCCCTTTATCCATCTATCTATCCTCTCGCCCACGTCTGTCCGGGCCCTCACCACTCCATTCTAAGATCTAATCAACACAGGCAGCCCAGGCACATTCTGTCTGCTCAGAGTTCTGATGTTAACATTCTAGAGGGGATTGTGCGTATCATATGACTTTAGAACTCAGTGAGAAAAAAAAAACACAATGTAGAAAGTAAACTTCAATCAATCAATGAAGATATTTTGAAGAGATTCCACCATAAGACAGACAATAACTACTATTTTGTTCAATGAACTACTCCTTCGTCAAACATTTTTTTTTAAGGAAAGAAACAGACAGCACACTTAATGTTTGAACGGGGATAAAAGTACTGCCGGTAATTATAGTCGTATCACATGGGCACAACCCTGTCATTTTCATTGCTTCCTGTCCTAGAGCGTTGTCCTTTTCCACAGACGGAGATAGACCTTTTCCTGGCTCATGATACAAGCTATAATCGCTTTTGTATTGAGACAAAACGAGAGGAGACACATATAAAACCCTGCTGTCCTCTACACCGCCCCCTTCAAATCTTAATAAATGAACGTGCCTATTCCCAAAGGCTGCCATGAAAACCATCTTCCTCCCTCTCTGGCTGGCATCTAACTAACATCTCAATAACAGACTGCATACAGTGACTGCAAACACAGTACTATATATGAGCCCCACTAAAACAGAGCAGAACAGAACACATTACTAAATCTTCTCTTACAAAGAAAGAATCAAGGCTATGACTATGCCTTCAATAAAAGCTTCTTTTCAAGTCAAAGAGTAGAAAAACTCCCTTAAAAGGGAAAAAAAAGGCAGAACAACGTGTTAGCTCGGTTGTCGAGACAGAATCTGCAAGCTCCTCGTCTCTTGTCTCCCTCCCCTGTTCAACCACCCCACACCACCATAATTAGAAGCTTGTCTACAGGTTGCTAGGCTACGTAGCACAGACCAAATAAAGCAAGAAAGCCTGCAGTTGTCATGTTTTAAAGACCAGGATAATTCCACTGTGCTTTGAGCTCTGTGCTGGGCAACGTTGCCCTCTGCTGTGACTGCAGGGGAACTGCACCAGATTTGCTGTGACTACAGAGCATGCTGAACCATCTGTTCAGCTGTTTAGTCTGGGGATGGAAGGTGTGAGACTCAATACCAGACGATGATCCCTAAATCTGTCAGCTACAAGGCCAGAAAACCCTGCAAATGCCTAATGTAAGTCTAAACAAAAAGCAGAACTGTTAGAGGTTCTAGTAGCCATGATAAAAAAAATGTAACCTAAAAAGGCTCTTTGTTACAAATAATTTATAGACCTATTACACGTGTGGTAAACATTACTTTGCAATTAGAAAAATATACTGCTCTCCTGGCATCAAATGCATAACAAAACAAAATCAATGGCAGTCAATCTAAGGCTTACCTTACAAATATATTACATTAACAAACACTTCACGGAGAGAGATCAGACAGCTACCATGTTTAAACATACTGACCTTCTCTCTGTCCTCTTTGTCCCTGTGCCCATTGTGCTGGTTCCAGCCGAAGAGCTTTTTGACAGGCTCGTTGTACAAGCTGACAGCCCGGGGCGGAAGTCCATCTGGGTTTGGGTCGCCGAATCTGTTCACAGGGATCTGGCTCACGGTCGCGGGCAGGGTCAGGCTTTTGGACGCCGGAGGACGAGCGGTGGTGGCGGCAGACTCGGCTCCGTCGCCAGGACGAGAGCGCTGCCAGCGCGTCCGGATCGACACTCTGGGCCATCGCTGGCTGCCCCTTCGGCTGGGCACGGCTGGGGTGATAAAGCCAGTGGCACTGCAGGCTTTCACCTTGTCCTGTGGGTATGGAGGAGGCGGGGGCCTGGGCGAGGTCTTGTCGTGGCCGACAGGAGGCACCCGGACTGGGTCCGGCAAGGCGGCGGAAGGGCCTGGGAGCGGGTCAGTGAGGAGACACCGCCGGGCTCGACCCGGGAATGCCTTGTTGTTCGGGTTCAGCTTGTGTCTCGGGGTGAGGGGTCGGAGGTCGCCCCAGATGTGTTCCGGAACGTGTTCCGGGATGTGGCCCATGGAGCGGCTCCAGCGCTCCGACAGGAGGGCGTTGTGGCCGCCTCTGGTCTCTTCGGGAGATACGTTGCCTATCCCGCTATCGCCGCTGCCGCTGTGTCGCGTGCTAATGGGCTGGTCGTCTTCGCTGTCCCGCTCTGCGCGAGCGCGCAGGCGCTCCACGAAATCGCCCATGTCGTGGTATAGCACCGACACAAACTGCAGGACGGCGGTCGGGTTCTGGGGGAACTCAAGGCAGCCGGACGCGTCCGAGTCCGGGTCGGCGGTGCACTGGAACCCAAAGTGGGCCCGGATGCTGTCGTGAGCCTCGTGCCGGTACAGCTCCGGGTCGACGAAGAACACATGGCAGAGCGTCCGCGGCGCCACCGTCGGCCCGTCTGCGCTGTCGACGGCGACGAGCCCGAAGAACCGCGGGTCCTCCGGACACACGGTGCCGAGCACCAGCCTGTCGGCCGGGTAGGACACCAGAATGGTGCCGGCGTCGTCGCAAAGCTGCACGCCGTCGCACAAGATGCGCATCATCACCACGGAGTGTGTGCTCTGCTCGACGCTGATGTGCGTGATGCAGCGGTGCACGCAGCGGAGTCGCCCCTCTTCCTCGTCCACGACCTCGCCCCTCGGCGCGGACGAGGCGGCCATGTCCAGTGGGGAGGAGTTGATGTATCCCACCACCATCGCCACGTTCAGGGTGTTACTGTCCAGCGAGAGATTGTCCAGGCTCTGAATCGACTCGGCTAACACAGAGTCGCTGCTGGTGAGCTTGGCCGTCTCGTAATCGGACAGCAAGTCTGGGTTGCTTTTCACCAATCCCCAGCGGGCGAAATAAGACAAGTCGGGCTCAGACACTGGCCTCTCTTTGGTCAAGTTGTTCTTTGGTGCTTTGAAAGGGTGCCAAGGCTGGTGACTGGGCACCCTGGCGATCTCACTGGCGTTGTTCGGCTTCAGCCACAACCCCCGCCGGTCAGTGCTCTGGACAACCAGCTCCTCGTCACTGGAGCAGGAGTCTGCCAGTAAGGGAGCCGGCAGGGGCATCGCCCCCACTCCCTCCCAACATCCACCTCCTCCTTCTTCTCCGCCGTCCACGACGAGTCTGAGGTTACCGGCGGACGAGCCGATCAGCTTGACCACGGCCTCATGCGGCGCGTCAGTGACGTCCGTGCCGTTGACGCTAAGCACGCGGTCGCCCGGCCGAAGTCCAATCACCTCTGCGGGGCTTCCGCGCACGATACCGCTCAGCAGGCACGGCCGCTGGCCCACCAGCGTGAAGCCGTAGCCGGCGCGGCCCCTAGCCATCTCCACCCGCTTCACCCCTGTCTGCCCACTCGGGTCCAGCCATCCGCCACGGGTCACCCCGGCCTGGCCCGGGACCCTCATCTCCGCCTTTCTGGGCTCACTGGGATGGAAGTCGGGGTGAACTGAGGTTAGGCGGAGTGTGTGTGTGTGTGTAAGGACTGGGTGGGTGGGTGTCACGGAGAGGATAGGACAGAGACAGTGGTGTGTGTGTGTGTGTGTGTGTGTGTGTGTGTGTGAGCGCTGCGCTTTAGGGGCTTAGAGGGGATCAGCGGTGGTAAAGATGTTGGCCAGCCATGCTGTAGACACACAGACTGGACATAAGTGCACTCCTGTGATGGGAAGAGCAAATATTTCATTTTCAGGACTCCTCCAAATATATCAGTCAAAACTGATTCACCATGACAACTAAGTTTGAATTTCACACATTTATTTTCTCTTTGATTATTTATTAGCCCTAATGGTTCTTCATCATTCATTCACTAATGGGTCAAGGCATAGACCTGCTTTCTAAGCCTTATCGATATTTTAAATGCTTAGCATAAGTAATAACTTATTCAGAGGAGGAAATAATTGTTCCACAAAGAGTCCCTAATATACCCATGGAAAAAGGGGAGGAAACTACCTGAGCAATAAAATCACAGATTATTGCCCCTAGAGAGGAAAACCTTTTTTTCTTAAAACAGTACATTTAAAACATTCGAGTGCATAGAATACTGTTAGCAAATCGAAAAAGTATAAATAATCAGACAGTTTGTCGTCCCTAACTCCCGAACTGCTGGTGTTTTGAAAAATAGGCGCAGTGACGTGTGTTCAAAATACGGGTTTTTATGACGTCTGTCAACTGTTAATTTCCAAACGTTTAAATCTCGGGCAGAATAATTACCCTAATCTAGTCTACCATGTATTTCTTTGGTCAAACGTCTTCTGTAGAGATCTTTTTTTTAAAACTGGATCATTTTGGAAATCTGGACACTCAATTTTGGAATGACTCTCTTGCTGTCAATATAGTTAATCTAGTAGGCTGTGTTTTTCTAAGAGATATTTTCAGATAACACTCATAGTTTGCATAGACATACATTGCACAACTTATATCAAATGTGTTACAATTGTTAACGTAATACTCACTTTTTTTCGAACTTTCTCCTCTAGTTGCAATGAATTCCATATGCCGTCAGCTCCACCAGAGGCTCAACCGCTTCCATTTACTATTGTTGGTGGAATACAAAAGCGTCTTTCTTAGTAACTATGGCACCCCAACGTGTGCAAACCAATGGGGACTTTTCATTTGCTGAAACAACCATCCATCACCTTCAATATTCAAATGAACGCCACACAGCTATTGGTCACCACTTATGCCATGTGACGTCGCGGGCACTCAAGCTAAAATGCCACATGGAAATACTGGTCAACTCATCCGAGCTTGCTACAACTGTAGCACTGTGAAGAGTCAATGTTTTTAGCGCTGCAAAAATGTTGCCGATGCATGAATGTGCGTGTGTTCTCTAAACTAATCACGCACCTTCCGAATAAAACACCTCGCCGAATGCTGATTATAATATCCGGAAGGAAGAACAGCATGGTCTGGTCTGGTCATAGTACAGTAACGTTTCAAAGCTACCTTGGTAAACAAGTAAGGGCAGCCAGTCAAGTAGCAGCCATAAAGTTGCTTCATTTGAAGCAGCCAATGGAAATGACACTTAACGTGTTGTATGTGATTGTGCCAAGCAGACATGTAACCTAGATATGTATATTGTCTCACGTGGCACAGTTGAATAGCCAACAGGTTTACAGGAAAGGACCGCGCGAAAAGCGCGCAATGGTCACAATATTGGCACGCTAGAGAAAGCAATTAGTTGGGTGTTCTGTTCACTATGCTGCACATTATGTTGTCCCACATGTTGATACACTCGGCACATAATCCTCTTCGTGGACTCACCAACTGCGATAATTTCCCAGAAAACGACTGTCATCTGCTTGTTTACAGAAAACCCATCCTCTTCTATGGGCTTATGGATTTAAGCTTAAAACCTCTCAAAAGATGTCAAAAAGGTCACCTTCAGTCTTAAGAAGCACGCTAAGTGTATCTGGTCTTTCTAGAATGATTTTATCACGAGCGTTTTAGAAAGAATTTTAATAACAAATAGTCTGTTAACAGATAATGTAAAATATAGGCCTAGTGGTAAGGAACAGCCTAAGCAATTTATCCTATAGGTGTGTAATAAAGGCATCTTAATCTACCTTCCAGCCAACAGAAATAATTTGAGAACAAATAGCTTTGGCATGCCACAGAAAGAAACATAGATTTTTGTTTTGCTAATGTAATTGCAGTGGACCAGTCTATCATTGTGTTTTAACATACATTAGTGAACATTACATTAGTGAAACAATGAGAAATTCCATGGAACAGTCCTCCTCCAAATCACAGATATACCATGCAGTCTTACTTCTCCAGGAATAACATTTCCCAATTGAATGGTCTGACATTATTTAGGTCTTTAGCTCCTTAAGTGAAGGAACAAACATGAGGCAGCACAAATGTATGGAGTGAAATGTCCCCAGTCTTTGGCTTAGCTGCGATCACTGAAAAGGTGCAAGTATGACGCCCTGTCAACATGAAGGGTATGTGTACACAATAAAAGAGAAGCCTTGTGTAACGCTCTACATGTCCCTCCCAGGCCTCCGTACTTCTGTCCCCCGGTGCGGCTTATCAGCTCTTCAGGCCCGCAGCCGGTGATGGGGCCGGCAGTGCCTCTCGGGGCCACACCATCTTCTCCAGCAGGTTCATCATGCGCTCCTGCAGCTGCTGGCTCTGCACCTGCAGCAGGTTCTGCTGCTGCACCACCCGGCGCACCTCGCGGCACGTCTCCTCCATGGCGCGCCGCATCTTCCGCTGCTCCTGCAACATGGCCTCCAGCACACGCACCTTCCTCTTCCGCAGCGAGGGAGAGGGCGATGGCTGCGGCACGCGTCTCCGTTTCGCCGGGAACGAATGGCTCCTGGAAGGGGGGCGGGCCGAAACAGAGTGTGCGGTTAGGTGAGAGAGATGACCACTCAATATTGCATTAGAGGCAGGAATGCACCGATCCGATACTGACTCAGATAAATGGATCAGGTAATACAGGTATCAGAGACAATTTGGTATGGATGACATGGGGCCAATCTATTCAACTCAATTCTATGTGAATGTATACGTTTACATAAAAATTAATCTACATTCACGTATGCATTCACGGGGCCGGAGCATCCCTAACTAGAGACTTTTTGGAGAGGACCTCTCTGTTTACTTTACAGTTAATTTATGTCAGAGTGATGTCCTAAATGGGGTCATTATGACAGACTCAGTTTTAGAGGGTACGTGTCCACTGAGGGCTTTATTCTTGTACTTTTGATTAAAGTTGTACTGTGTACCGAAAACATAAACAGCTGTCACTCCAACAGTTCACTCCAACAGTTCACCTTTAAATATTAGCATCTAGAAGATGTAACATATACTTTAAAAGGTGTAAGAACAAATCCAACAATTAGAAGACTAGTTTAAAGCGTGCATGTACTTTAAAAATTAAACATTGTCCGTCCTTACTTTGACCTCTGTTCTCATAGCGACTACTGATTGGGCGATTCACTGCTTAAGAATAAACTTTCCCTCTGACACTGGAAGATTCACAGGTTGATAAGAACATGATATCCGATTGGATGCCTCCTTACCTGGAATCTGCTGAGTGCAAGCTCATAGAGCTGTCAGACAGCTCCTCGTCGTCTATGAGGTCCTTCTCATCGGAAGAGCCTGTGTACTCAGGGATGAAACCGTGCACAGGTGAGGCTCCCGGCACAGGCACAGACACCTCGGGGTTCTCGGAGGACGGTCCAGCCTGATGGGGGTCTAGCGGTTCGTCTTTCCCACAGCCAGGGGGTTTTGATAAGATCCTCTCAATCATCTTGTAGTAGGGCCAGTCTGATGAGCCTACGCCATTGGTCGTATGCTTCAGTTTCCTACGGAACAACAAGGTATAAAGGTTAGAGATGAGATTCAAATACTTGTCATATTTACACATTTACATTACATCAATTCATTTATTTGATGCTTTTAACCAAAGTGACTTAAAAATGAGGAGTAACATTAAAGCTTGTGCAACAGGAGATCTAGAAGTAAGCATAGGCCTTAGAATTACAATAAACAATAACAAAAACATTTGATAAAAAAAACACACAGCCAGGTGGCTTGATGCTTATGGACAGACCCCGTGTCCAGATACAGTCAATACTCCGCATGACTGACCTCATGCTTTTCGTCCTTACCTGTACTGGAAAGACATGTTTGTAATCTTCATCTTGATCTCCTCGCGGTGCCTGTGTTCCCCTGTGATCTCGTAGAGTCGGTTGCCCATCTTTTCGTAGATCTTGGCGTTCCTCTTGGAGCCTTTGAGCGCGCCGTAGAACTCCTCCCAGACGTAGATCAGGGCCTTCATCTCCGAGTCGGTCCAGTTCCTGGCCCGCCGGTGCTTTTCTCCAAAACCTCCGGGCACGATGTAGCTCACACCGTCGTCAGAGGCCATTCTGAAACCTAAGAGAGCGACACTGCTTACTTGCTACTTGTAAGTCTCTCTATCTCTCTCTCTCTCTCTCTTTAAACATAGAAAAGTGGCTTTTTACACTGCACTTTACTATGGAAGCCTTTCCCACTGCATCTAGTACTCTGCTGCAAAAAAGCAGAAATATCTATGTGTGTGTGTGTGCATGCATAAGAGAAAGAGAGTGAGTAACAGAGAGATCTCAGCCTCTCCTCTCTGAGCTCTCAGTTAAGAGGCCTCAAAATGGGGCATGCAGCTGGATGGATCCGGTCTAAAAGATTTTAAAACGGGAAGTGCCGTCACTCTGATGTCAGGTTGCCCGGGTAACGGGTTGACTGGGTCCTCCCCCGCTCTCCGAGTGGCTGAGCCAATCATTCGCCCCTCCCCCATGCTCTCCCGAACTCCAACAAAAAGCTTTTAGCTGAAAGTCAATAAAGTGGGCCAGTGGAGAGAGCCGGGGGAGGGGGGGAGCCAGGAAGCAGTGCTCTGAAATATGATCCCTTTGGGAGCTAGTCTGAGAGAGAAAGAGAAAGAGAGAGAGAGAGACAGAGAGAAAAAAACACTCCGCCGTTTCCAAAGACAAAATGAGCTATTTGTAGCCCACATGTCTGTCAAAGACCAATTTAAAAGCTTTTAGGTTTGTAGCTACACACAGAGGGGAAATGAACATCTCACTAGAATTATAACAGCTAATCAACTTAGAGGCTGAATAAGCCGAGGAGCAATACTGGAGTCTGGAGCAGTAAAGGAGGGGGGGCAGAGCTCTCAATTTGAGTTATTTTCTTTTGGAGACAGACAAGGCGCTCGATGGCCAAGCAAGTTTAGCCAGATTTATCCATTCATGTACGTAGCTAAAGCTGGACACAATTTCTTCTGCCTTGATGTAGTCTCCTCCATCAACTCAAACCTAGTTACATTGAACAACCCAGAATTAGCCTATATTGTCTATGCAATTACAATTCCTGAAGCCTATGTGAGGTTGGATATTCAAGGAAGGCTCTGTATTATCTCATTGTTGTTAATACATATTTTAAATGATAATGATAATGATAATAATAATAATTTATTTTTTATAGTGTCAGCTCCCTTTTGGAATTCTAGACTATCATGTCACAGCTGTTATCTCATCACTATTTTTGTCATGTCCTGCATGTGTTTTTACTTCTTCACTACTGGATGCCAACATTTCCTTTGAGTTAAATAAAGTATCTATCTGTCTGTCTGTCTGTTTGTCATATACTGTATACTGTATACCCCCCCCCCCACACACACACACACCCAGACAGAGAGAAGTCCTCCATCCCCAAAGCCCTGTCGCTGTTGGAGACAGACCCACTCCCCCCACTCCTCCTTCTCTCCTCTACTAATGTCTACCCCTCCACTCCTACCCTCCCAAACACAAGCTCATTGTAGAAATGACACTGTGCATGCATGTGTGTGTATGTGTGTGTGGGGGTGTGAGACGCCCTCTACCCACCTCCCCCACCCCACTATCTCTCAAGTTGAATCTCGGTATGAAGCATGTTAATATCCCCCTGTCCATCTGTCTTCTCCCAGTCAGTGCTCTAGAGCAAACCAATCTGTCACTGCCTGACCAGTATGTGTGTGCCATTGACTGTAGAATACATTCCTTATGGTGTGTGCAGGCCACACCGCCAGTACTGGTGTAAAAGGTCACATTTATATTATTTTATAATTAACCTACACAAAGATGGGTTTTATTTTAACACACCATGTATGTTTCCTGCCCCCCCTACATTTGTCTTATTTATATTTTGTTGTGCCCTTCACCTTTTCCCTGTCTGTCTATCTACCCTCTAGTAAGTAAGTATCTTTTTATTAATATAGAGATATATATTGAACAGCAGCATGGTGTTATTGAACAGTCCAAACCACAAACAACACTTGGCCGTTCATTCATGCTCTATTCATAATATATCTCATATCTTTACCCTACTGTCATCCACCACTTTTATAACTATGATTTTACATACGTACCTACTTTTAAATTAAAATCTGCAAAGCCTGCAATCAGAACAGAGAAGAAGTGGACAAATGAAGCGAAGGAGGAGCTGCAGGACTGTTTTGACTGTACAGACTGGAGTGTTTTTGAAGAAGCCACAGGTGACCTGGACAAACATACTGACACTGTGACATCCTACATTAGTTTTTGTGAAGGAGTGTGTGTGCCAACAAAGACTTTCCGCATCTTCAACAACAATAAACCATGGATCACTGCAAGACTGAGTCAACTCCATTAGGCCAAGGAGGAGTCCTACATCAGGGTACCCCCAGAATTGTCAGACCTAAATTTAAGACTTTTTAAGACCTTTTTAATACCACTTCAGATGAAATTTAATACCTACATCGCACCCATTCAGATAGAATAAATAATATTAAAGGTAAGATTAAACCTCAAATAATTACTATTTACAAATGTTTGAACATGCCAACATGAACATGAAAGCAGTGCAGTGGCAACGCAAAGCTTTGTCGCGGTAGTAACGTGACTGAATGTCCCGCTTCATGGACAAATTTACACGGAATAGAACCTAGTTGATTTCAGGGATTAAAGTGGGAAAAAAAATCGTTTGACTGAACTTTTTTAGGCCATAAGTCATACGTTGTTCATATCTACCTATAGAGATAGCACCCCTTTTGCGGTCGCGACCTATTGTTTTTTAATGTACAAAAAGATGCAAACAGCAAAGTAAAGCACCAAATAAACTCCAAAACGATGCTACAGGGTACTAAGTTACTATGTAATTAATGCCACCTACAGGTGAATGCATAGAACATAACAATCCTATGGTTTGTGTACCCTGTAGCCTCGTTTTAGCCGCCAATGGCCGCCATGTGAATAAGGCGAATTGAGAGTGTTCTTGATTGAGATTGAGTTTTCCTGTTGAACAAAACAATATTTCAATACCATCCCTGACCATTGCTGATTAGCCATTGCTGTTCTTTTCTACTGCAGCAATATTGTAGCAAGGCTTTAACTTACACTTATTTAATTACTTCAGGCCAAAAGTGTTTAAAGGGGAGATTTTTTTCTTGTTAATATGCAATTCAACACTAAGTAAAATCTATAAAATCAAGTTTGCAAGACTTCACATTTCCTCATCAAAGTAATGAATCAGAACAGTCTAGATATTCATATTTCCATTTGTTGCCTCATCTGCATTTAATGAAAACATGGTAATTTTGAGTTTTACAGACAACTCAAGTTTTCCAATGAGCAGCAATACTGTGTGCGCTCATGCAGGAGGTCTGCGCATCTGATAACGACAATCGTGTTGCGCTATGAAAGAACATGCATAGCCTACTTTCTGAGCGCAAACATGGTCAGCCATAGATAAACATAGCCTATCTCTGTCGTGGTGGCTAGTTGCACCAGGTAGGGAAGATGTCCTGAAGTGCAAGAACGTTAACCTTATGGTGGTCTTCTGATTGTTGGCGTGCTAAAACATTTTCCTATTGCATCCATGAACAATTTTCTTGCAGCAAACCGCGCAAAAGCAAACCCCTGGCACTTTATTTTTTTACACCATGGCTTGTTAGTTCTCCCCCGTTTCCAACAGCCGCCCATCTCCATTTATTTTGTAACTTTTGACACCTGTGCCTTCCTTTATTGTTGTTTATGTAAAGCACATTGATGTTTATGTAAAGCACATTGAATGACCTCTGTGTATGAAATGCGCTATATAAATAAACTTGACTTGACTTGACTTTAGCAACGCATCCATGACAGCTAGTGGCCTTGCCAAATAGACGCACACAAATCATGACGCTAATATGCGAGGTTCTGGTAGGCCTACTATTTATGGTTTTGTGCTATACATTAATAATAGCAACGTTTTAAGTTGACTATTTTAATTGCATGGTTATTTTTTGTCAACATACGCTCACAACCTACTGTCGTTAAAATGAGGCCTAAGCAAAATAGGCTACAAGGCTGTCTGTGCGTCACAAACAAGACTGACCCCCTTACTCAACAGTTCGCGATATTTTTATTTTATTTTAACATGCTCAGTCAAAACCTTCCGTCGCAAATTGTGAAAACAGACGGGATAGGCATAGGCTACGGTTTATATTGCGCCGCTTTACACATACTGTTAGTTGCATTGATCAAACACTGTAACAATAATAGTAGGCTACATCGGGTGGCAGCAGGCTATCTGTTCAAGTCAAAGGTGACACCCAAAATGAATGACCTCCCCTAAGAGTTCGCGATAGTAAGAAATTGTCTACATTGATGCACGGAAAGAACACATCCTCCAAATTCGCATATAGAGCTCACAATATCATATCCAAAAAAGTTAAACGGATTGGGCAACCTCATCAGCTGTCTCGATGGTGTCACTATAATCCAACTTTGACCGTCCTCCAGACGTGTTCTTTTTTTTAAGCAAACGCCCCAGGCCAATGAGACAAGCGTGTAGCTACAACATTTAAGCGAAACTCATGGCTGACGTATCTTCTTGAGCGGTCTCTGATTGAGACACAGAAAGTTCTCAAGAACACTATTAGGTCTTTAAATATTTACCATCACACACATTCATTCATCGGAGCTAATATTTGTAGTTGCCTTAAAGAAAGGAAAAGAAAAGGTGATAGACCCCCCCCCCTCCTATTTTTTTTCTCACCGGATCTGCATCGATCTCAAATATGACATTTCTAAAATCAAATTGACGGAAATCCGTCGTACGACGGAGAACTTTAATCCTTGTCTGATTTACGCTACGTGAGGATATTAGACTAAATCTACTGATCATTTGAAAAATTAAGACCTCCGTGAACAAATTCCAGACTTTGAGGTGAAATTCAATACTTTTTAAGGCCTTAATTTAGGAAAATGAAATGTAATACTTTTTAATACTTTTAAGACTCCGCGGGTACCCTGTAGGGGAGACCGGGGCTGGTTGGAACAAGGGCAGGTTGAGACACTGTTAATATCCAGGCTACTAGAGGGAGCTGCAACAAAATTCCAACACTAAACTGACGGCCTTATTGAGTAGAGTAAACTCACGTATGTAACTGGTCTCCAGGTCATTAACCCTTTAGGTGAGAACAACTTTTTGATTTTGTAGTGTCAAAACTTAGAATATGCACCTCCCACTAAATACATCCTAGAAGGGTAATAGTTAGGGATATATAAAAAATATTCATTATAATTGATTGCTAGGGGACTCATCTATAATTTAAAATGAAGTTTAAAAACCAGAGGTGACCGATATTAGCAGGCTAACAGCATTGGTGCAAAAAAGTTTGACCTAATGTGGGCGGGGCAGGTTGGCACACTGATTTTGGGGTTGGTTGGCACATACATTCTCTATGGCTATTTTGTGACAAATCTATAAACTTTGTATTTTACACATAAAAACATCATCAATCTTTATTTTAACATTGTTATTGTAATTACTGAACATAGTTTTACATTTGGAAGCATTTCAGACATTTCTAAACATTTGAAGTAAAACCAACCAACCCCGACTACATGTGCCAACCAACCCCGTGCATGGGGCAGGTTGGAACACGTGCACAACACCACTTTAATCATATATAACTCAAAACAAGGGATCATTTGTTGACATTGAATGTATACATTTTGTAGCTGAGATCCCAAGCTTTCAGTTAATAACAATTTGACCATTTCAACGCATTGTAAGACGGAGAAATATAACCGAGAGTGAAAAGTGTTCCAACCAGCCCCGGTCTCCCCTACATCAACGGAGACAGGACTCAAAACACTCAGAAACACAAAAAGATCAGAGCAGCTAAAAGAAAGCTTCTCTGAAAACATGAAAAACCAGTTTTCAGCTAACGACTTTGCAGCACTGTGGAGAGGCTTTCAAGACATCACCAGCTGTAAGAGACCAGACCCCCACTGCTGATGCTAATAATGGCCTTGCTGATGACCTGAATGCCATTTCTACTGCAGGGTTAAGAGGGAAACACTCACACCCCTCCCCCACTCCAGACCAACTGCAGCCCCACCACTCACCTCTCGCAACACTAGTTGCAATATTCTCCTGAACAGAGATGTTGCTGTTGTGAAAAGGCTATCACTACCTACTTTACACCGTAGAAGAAGCAATGAAGAAGCAATGTCAGCCTTTCTATGAGCTGTCATTAGCATTGACTTAGCAGATATCCTTTAGTTGAAAATAAATCTCTTTGTTACCTTTCGCTGGATTATTGACATGTCCCTGGGTCTTAGTTCTTTCCTCTTGATTCCACGTGTTGCAACTATAGCTGGTTACTTTGTTAACTTATCCAGCAAACGAATTCACGACTGTAACAAATCAGTCCTCCAAACTGCAACTCTCACTGGTAGCCTAGCCAAGTTAACTTCCCTCTCTTCTCAAATTGACTATTCAAACTTTGACTACAGTATTTTTATTTAAATGGCTCAGTTTATTTAAAATGTAGGCTAGGCTATATTAAATGCTTGAATGTGGTTAAAGCACTGTAGAGGCACACCTGCTCCCTGATCTTGGCTTCAAGCTCGTCCTGCTTTCAATCAAGATGCAACCAGATGTGATCACAAGCGACACTGGGCAGCAAATCCTGTGCAGGAGCTGCCCATGCAAGGCTGAAATTCGTTGCGCGACAGAGGAAATTACATCGTTTTGACGTCACACGGTCATGCGACGGGTCGGGAACGGCAAGTATACTGTACAGTTAACAGCCTCCTGTCTCAGGGCCTGTGTGCTGTCCAGCTAGCACCAATCTTCACACAAATATTCAACAGGTCACTGGAGCTGTGCAAAGTCCCCTCATGCTTCAAAAGCTCCACCATCATCCCAGTCCCCAAGAAAGACAGACGGATTCTCCATCCTCCATCTAAATCAGTGTTTCTCAAAGTGTGGTCTGCGGACCACAAGCTATCCCAAGTGGTCCGCGAGTAGACGTGGTAAAACATAATATAGATGAGTTGTTTGCCATTTTAAACCAACTTGTATGTAAATCCAAACAGTTCTGCAACACTGCCTATGTAAGCTACACCAATTTAAATCATATGAATCCTCTGACACAATAAGCAAGGTGCAAAGACAATAAGCAAGGTGGTTCAGTGAGGCCTATTGTGTAATATACTGTTAAAGTAGGTCGTCTGTTTTTTGTTTTTTTTAGCTAGGTGGTCCGTGATTTTTATTAGTTAAGTGGAGAAACACTGATCTAAATCCTACCATCATGCTTTAGGTGACATGAATGCAACAACTATGAGACACAAATTATTTTATTTATTTATATTAAGACTGACATAACACATGATCACATCATACTTTCCCAGATATGGGTAGCCTATACTGTCTTGAAAACTATATAGCCTAGCATAATAGATGGCCCTTACAATGACCAAAGACCTTAGTAGTACAATTACACTGAAAATAGCCTAGGCCTAATGTGGACTAATGTGATTTTTTACAGTGGGTACTATTAATTGAATTCCCTAATCCCCAACTTCACAACAGTTCATGACATGTGGGGTGGTGACAGCCACCCCCCCTGCCACTGGCAAGCTAGGCCTACAATATCAGTCCCTGCAGACTGTTGTTATAATTAGCAATATAATCAGCAATATTGTGATAGTGAAAACTAATGGCATGGTGTCCCTGTTAATATCAATTCATTAAAGCCCTTTTAAGGTGTGGTGAATTTTTTTTTAGCGGGCTCTATGCACACAAATTACCTACAACGCAGGATTGTCTTTCAATCCTAGTGACGTCCCTGGTTTAGACATTGTTTACTACAGTTAGGTCTGGTCAAACTAAATCGTAGCTTACACAAGCTGAGCAGTATTCTTTGGTTACCAAACCAAAGTTTTGAATTAATATACCCCTGGTACAAATCAATATTTGGGCTATTTTGACTGACAGAGGTGACCAAGAAGCTAGCAATTTTTGTCCAAAAAAGTATTGCCACACCACGATACTCAATATGTTGTCCAATGGTGAGTCATTGCACCGACACTGGATTTCAGGGTTCCTCCACCTGCCAAATCCCACTTTAACCACTGGGTGTAGCTTTACATAAGCCTGTGATTATCCTGTGGCTGCAGCTAACCTTACCTACCTTTCTTGTGTTATACTATGGAATGTTATGCTATGTTATGAAATTGGAATTAGCATTTACGATTAGCATTGGATTATTTAGCATTTGTTTTAATTCTCCACAGGAGTTGGGGGAAGGAGACAACCGCATACTGTAGGCTATGGTATGTTTGTGAAATTGCAGGTGTGTCGTTGTTTTTCTGCTATTTTGTTGTCTTGCATTTTGTGATTTTGTAAACCTTGTCCATCAAACCCCTGGTATTAGCCTGCTAGCTCCCGCTATAATGAATGCTAATGATGTTAGCTAGACTAAAGACATTTTCAGTCCACAAGTGTAAATACCTCCAAAACATATAGGGCCCTACCCAGATAGCAAAATGTATTTGGCCCGGATCCGCAAAACGGACATGGGCCGGTGTCTTTTGGCACAACGGGCCAATACCGTTCCGCATCCCTTTTCATGATCTGGCCCAGCTCTGGGACGGCTCTGAACCGGATGTGTTTTTTATTTGCGGATCCGGGCCAAATGTGCAAATTATCGTCATGATCTGGGCCAGATCCGGACCAGATGAGTGTTCGATAGTGGCGATTGCGGCCCTTATTTGGGCCAAATGTGGACTTTATCATAATGATCTGGGCCTGATCCGGACCAGATGAGTGTTAGATAGTGGCGATTCCGGCCCTTATTTGGGCCAAATGCGGACCAGCTCATTTTACGTCTGGCACCTATTTGTACTATATAGTCAGTCACTAACAAATCAAGGAGTTACAGTATTTGTTCAGAATTTCAAGCTTTAAAAAGCTAAGATTGTATAAAGGATTACTAATAAAGCTTTTTAAACAGTAACATCCAATACCCCTAGTTGAACTCAGTAGCCAGTAGTTTGATCGTGTATATTGAGTGTTAATTTATTCCAAGATGTTGATAATTTATCTAAAAATCAAAACGTAATGTATTTCAGAAAAGAAGCACAAATTCAAAATTTTACTCATTTTATTAAATTTCATTTATCACACACACTTTCCCTCTCAATTTATTACACACATATGTAGCATGCACTGGGTGGTTGGTGGATCTTGTCCTTACTGCCCCTGTTGAGACAAAAAAGGCAATCAGCACACATGACAATCCCTGGCTAATGCTTCCTGTACAAAAATCACATGACTCAACATTATCAAGATAGTTAATGATTTGAGTTGAGTTAAATTTGAGAATGAATGATTTGTGATGCAGTGTGTAATGCTTCCACTAGATTGGAAATGTAAAAATCTTGTTTGAGAAAGATGACAAGTCTTAGGGCCCGTCCCAATACCTCCCCTACCCCTAGATTTTTGCCCTAACCCTCGTTTTTGCGCGTGCACGTGTAGGGCTAGGGTGTCCCATTACTATAGGGAGCAAGGGGAAGTGCTATTTTGCCCTTAAAATCAACCCTCAAAACATAGCCAGGACCGATGCAGGCTTAAAACGAAGTGGGAGATGAAATTACCCTGGATACCATGCGAGCTCAGCGAGCCGGCCAAATTTTTTATATATTTTCGCAAATAAGCATATTAAAATTTCGGAATATGTTGGAATATGTTAGCTGGATGCACATCTGATGGACTGTTGAGTTTTGAACACTAATGTTAGAAAATATCTCACGAAGCTATCTGACGATGTTCATGATATCTGCTGAGTGCTTTGAGAGAGTCTGCCCATCAAATAACGTTATATATCTGATCTGGGTAGTTTCGTCAATATTTAAGGTGGGTGTTCTGGCGTTCACATGAACACGAATATCTTTGTTGATTAACTAGACGTAGATAAACCAGCACAGCCCACACAACAACGACCGCTGGAATGGGCATGTTCCTGAATGAAAATAGTAGCAGGCTACTACCGGTAGACACGTCGGCGCTGCGCGTGACGTAGGTGAGCACGTTCGCTACGCTAATTTGCATTTAGTGGTGTCCCAATTTATAGGGAAAGATCTTCACCTCCACTTCCCTTGTCGAGGGGGCTTTAATGTTGAGGGCAATCAAAACCAAGTGGAAGTTTTAAGGGGGGAGAAATGGGACGGGCCCTTAGTCTTGGAACAAGAAAATTTGAAAAATTTGAAAATGGGGGGTACAAATTAGAAGACAAAGTGGAATGTCTATTTCTATCCCTGTTCAAACAATTTAAGCAAAATAAAAATTATATCCAAATCCAGCATGGTTTAGGTCCTTGTAGTGGGCCTATACTGTAAATTAAGCTCTGCTTAAATGATGTCATAAAAATGTGAAAATGGAGGGTTCAAATTTGAAGACGAAGTGGAATGTCTATTTCTATCCCTTTTCTATCAATTTAAGCAACAACAAAAAAAAAAAAAAAACATTTTAACATCCAAATCCAGTGAGAATACACAAGACACAGTACTACATTGAGTTCCAGCAACAGACATTGGCTGATGTACTCAATACTTTAAACCAGGGGTCGGCAAATAGGGGCCCGCGGGCCAATTTTGGCCCGCCATCTATTCTATCTGGCCCGCGAGATGACGTTAATTTGCTGTTTAAATAAAAAAAAAAAAAATGATTTTTTTTTAACCCCATGTTTTTAAAAAGAAAAAAAGGGCTACAGCAATCCCATCAATTTCAGAACATTTATTGAGGTATAGATGATAGTCCTACTAAAGTGACAAAACAACAGGTGGAACATCCTTGCAGTTATCCATGGCGCACAGGTCGGAACGGTATTGGCACGCGAGCGCGTAATCTTGTGCAAAAAACAAAACAAAAGTGTCCTGTCTCCCTCTTCCAGTGGGCAAGGTCAAAAATAGCTTATGTTTAGTTAAATTAATAGGCTTGGCATTAATAAATGCAGGCAGGCTCAACACATACCTCTGCTTCCATTCTTCTTTGTAGGTCCTGCATTCTGAATCAATTTTTCTTTTCAAGGCTTTTGACAACGACATTTTGCATCGATAACTAGCATATAGCAATGTTCAGCTAATCATTTACACGTCATCCAAAAGAATAATATTTGTACACATTAGTTACGGCAAGTTGCTAGGCAAGTCGCCTGTTTCATGAGAGACGACAGGAGATGCAGCAGGCGGCATAAAACAGCGCACATAAGCAAATAAACGTTTTTAATGGAATTAAATTAAATGCATTTTAAAAGTTAGATTAATAATTTAAATAGTAGGCCTATAACACCCCCCCCCCCCCCCATTACAAAAGCTATGGCCCGCGATGCCATTGTCTGAAAAAAAATTGGCCCGGGTCCAAACGTAATTGCCGACCCCTGCTTTAAACCCTTACCAAAACTCTGGGAACTAGGTCGTGTGAAGCCACATTTCAGAGGACCTCTCAGCCAAACATTTAACAGCTTTCTTATAACACTTAAACATGCAACAATGCATTTAATCTAAAGAAATCTTACAACTATGCCAACATCTAGACCAGAAAAGCCATGTGAGACTTGCCGTTGTTTAAGAGCTCAAGTTTACAACGTTCAAATGAAAGAACCTGTTGTCACTTGTTGTCATTGGCCTTTTTAGTGGTCCAAAGAAACCAACATCCAACAACAGGTTCTTTCATTTGAATGTTTATCAAAAGTCAAAGTGGGCCATAACTGTAAACTTGAGTTCTTAAATAGACGTAAGAAAAAGTTCATGAACTGCAGCTAACACTCGAACAGAGCATGTGTGGCGCTCCATGAAAACAACCGAGACCAGGGAGAGGCGCAATGTAAAGCCACTGATGAAAGCGACATTTCAGGGGACTTCTCAGCCAAACGCTTTCTTATAACGCATGCAACATGCATGCAATCTAAAGGAAATCTCGTAACCATGCCAACATCTAGACCAGAAAAGCCATGTGGTCGATCAGGACCACCATCATGATGGACTCTATCTGAAAATGATGAGTCAGTCCGTAACACAAAATCATCTACCGGGTATGTCATTCTGTGGTCGAAATAAAAACCTGGCTGGCAACACTTATCACATCCATGATATGCATTGTGAGCCTTTATGTTCTTCACAAATGCTCAAGCAGGGGTGTCACATACACCCACAAAAAAGGGCAATAACAACAGGTTCTTTCATTTCAATGTTTATCAAAAGTCATAGTAATGGTAATTTGCGCGCCTGACACGGTGAGGTAGTGACGAAAAATAACAATACAGGCGTCTTTCGAGGCCCTGTAATTGGAATTAGCGAATCCTAAACCCATAGGCGAAGACCAATCAGAGGGCAAGTCTGGTTCTTCACAAATGCTCTAGCAGGGGTGTCACATACACCCACAAAAAAGGGCATCCAACAACAGGTTCTTTCATTTGAATGTTTATCAAAAGTCATAGTGGGCCATAACTGTAAACTTGAGCTCTTAAACAGACGTAAGAAAAAGTTCATGAACTGCAGCTAACACTCGAACAGAGCATGCGTCGCGCTCCATGGAAATGTAGCGGGACGAGTTCTTACCTGGAGTATAGTGATGGGTTTTGTTGTGTCTCGCTCCTGCCCCGCCTACTTCGTAAGTAGGTAATTGGCAGCTGTGCTCCATAAAAAGGAAGCGGGGCTATCCAGGGCAGACGTCTGCTTTGTCCAGGGACTACTCTGACCGACCTATCGCCTATCCCCAACGTTTGGCTGTAGTTTGTTCCACCATTTGCTCCAGTAACAGCAGTCACTGCTAAACTACTGGCTGGATATTCTCACGGGTGCTCTTTCCCCCGGTGTGCTCATCAATTTCAGCTTAGGTAGGTGTACTCCTTCCTGTGTGCAAACGTTATCGTATAGCTAAGCCACTCGTTTACGTTATCTGTTAATTACAGCAACATCACGGAGTGTTGCGCTGTCCGGGCTCCCTACATCTGACGTTAGCTGTTGCATGGTAGGTTTTAGCTTAATTTACCTCGATTTACCTAAATTAAGCATAACATTAGAGTAATGACTCTGTACTCCTTATAGCAGGGATTCCCAAACTGTGGTACGCGTACCCCCGGTGGTACGCGAGCTGCCACTAGGGGGTACGCGAGATGAAAAGGGCAATGGCGGAAAGGAGTTAAAAATGATTAATTAATTAATACTCTAATTAATTCATAAATAATACATAATTTCGAATCGGGTTATAATGATATGGAAACGTGAAATTAAAGGAAATCATTTGTAAACTCTATAATAGGGTATGTTTTCATTAAAAAATAAGCTACACACAATAGGCTACACGTGATTTCCTACAGGCAGCCAGAATATCTGGCGCGTTAGTTTTGTTGAAGTATAGGCTAGGTAGAAGGCTGCGTAAACTTTTGAATTTCCCCTTGAGGATCAATAAAGTATCTATCTATCTATCTATCTATCTATCTATCTATCTAAACATGGAAAACAGGGACACTGTCCAAAAGGCCTAATTAAAGCGATCAAAGAGGAGAAGCGAGAGAAACAGAGCAGGACACAGGTAACGATGGAATGGGATGGGGGGCAGACTAATGAAGGTGGAGATGGAGCGCAGGGGGATAAAAGAAAGAATGAGACAGAAAAGTCTGCGCGAAGAAAACGAAAGTATGATGA
This sequence comes from Alosa pseudoharengus, assembly GCF_046254945.1. Taxonomy (NCBI): domain Eukaryota; kingdom Metazoa; phylum Chordata; class Actinopteri; order Clupeiformes; family Clupeidae; genus Alosa; species Alosa pseudoharengus. The sequence continues at coordinate 16,298,767 of NW_027468640.1, forward strand.
GGCATATAGCCCTAGGCTTCACGTGGATTGGGAGACAGACTGCCCAAAGCCACAGTGCGTGGTCTGCAGTGAGATGCTACCTAACCATTCTAATGTGGTTCTCCACACTGTTTTTTTTTAACGTGAGAGCTCATAGACCAGTTGCACATTTTGATTATGTTATCATGTTACCGGCTAATTAAACAACGATGCCTGGAATGCGTCAATAGAATGAGTTACTTTTTTATGTGTTGGATGGTGGGGGTACGCGAGCCAAGTCAGGATGAAGAAGGTGGTCCGCGGGGAAAAAAGTTTGGGAACCGCTGCCTTATAGGATCTGTATGGTATCCTGATGTGGTGACGGCCTTGCTGTTTTGTTCCTGTTTGAGGTTTAATGTGTGGAGCGCCTTCCGCTTCTCTCTGTGGCCTTCCATTGCTGCGTCTCTGATGCATGATTGCTAGCTAACCTGGTGGTGGCTATCTGCTTGGGCCTGTTTAGTGCGGACGTGCGTGTTTGTTGCATGAGTGTCCATGTGTGGGAGTTTGGTTTGCTTGCTGCTCTATTGATGCTCTGAGCTTTGCTCTGTATTTTGTTTTGTCTTATTTGTACTCATTTGTTTTTGTTTGTTATATACTGCATGTACTGTCAAGTGGGCTTTCCCTGTGTATGTTGCTTGTCTCTCCTGGTGGGGGCTGCATTGGGCGCATGTTGGAGGGTGTATTCTCCTCTGGTGGTGTTTATCCCTTATTGTGTGTGCTGTGTTAATTAGTTTAGATAAGTCACCTTTTCATTTTGATTTGCAGTGTGGTTTGAATCACAGATTTCGCCTCAGAGGCTTTCACATCTGCCCAATCTAGTGTCAACATTGATCCTGACAATTTAGCATTACATGGTGTTGCTCTGTTATTGAAGTGCATGTACATTGATCCTGTCTTAAATAAATAAATTGTTATATTTTTGTATTGTAATCTCACATCTCTGCCTATTATTCAGACTACCAACTTGTGTGACCCTAGTGGTAAACAGGAAATTCTCAGGTTAATTTAACGGGTAGGTTCCTGGGTAACAGGGCATTAGAACCTGGTGACTGTTTATATACACGGTAGGCTACTGTCACACAAACAACAGAGACCAGGGAGAGGACCAAGCAGGTCTGTTCAGACACTACATTAACAAGATTCAAACACACCTAGCTCCACTAGAAACAAATGAGCGGGACCTGAACAGCCTTCCGTGAATATAGCCCATACCTTTTTTTATAAGCTTAATTGATGAGACAAATTTGAACGTGAAATTGAACTGTTATACTCAATTTAATATCAATATCTTATTGCTTCTATGCATAATGCATTTAAATGTTAAAACAGCTTACCTGACAGTATAAAATCATTATTTTCACATACAAACACGTATCTCACAACATAGATAACTCGCCAACATCCCAATTTGTTCCATTGTTAGGGACCTGAAACCGGTCTATACGGCTCTGTAAATTTTCATGGTGGATTATGTCGAATTAGTCGACTATTCGCTGCAGCACTACAAAGAATCTGTCACTGTTTTATGTTATAACTAGATTGTAACTCTGTAAAGTGTGTTTTCCATTGCTGCTGCTTCAGTATTCTCAACTACGATTACCACGAGTTTTGAAAATGCTCCCTCCCGCTATGTAGTCAGGATGGCGCACACTTGGGGCGAGTGGAGCATGTGTCCAGCGTTCCACATTCAGCTATTAGAGAGACCGTTATCTTTGATTGTCCGTCGTACGAACGAGAATTTTAATCCCTGATAACACCTTTATGTAATATATTTTGGTTTTTGAGTTTTAAATGTCAGAAACATAGGCTAAACAGTGCTACAAGACTTATACTTACCTTACTGAAAGGCAGGATTGCAGACAGGGCACGCCAGTCACGCCATCGGAACGCCTCGGTCCTGGGGCTGAAGAGACGGGGGAGGAGGGAGAAGGCATGATTCATTTGATACTTGGATACACGCCTAACTGTATAAAATCATTATTTTAACATACAAACACGTATCTCACTACATAGAACACATCTCAATTATTTTCTGGCTTACAGAGGATGCGGTAGCGGTTAAGGAATCAGGCTAGCATGCTAGCCTGTGGAAATTGTGAGTTAAAATCTCAGCCTAAGTTGCTCTAAGGGAGACTAGCCCTGAAGTAACAAGTAAATTGACCAAATGAAGTCGCTTCAGATAAAAAGCGTTGCTAAATTAATTTGTACATGGATAAAATGAACATTTCATTAACCCTTGCTTACCCCAAAAGCTAACGTTAGCTAATTGTCCCAAACCAGTTTAAAGTAGTGTAAACGTCAAAAGGAGCCATTAACATTATATGAAAGTAAAATAATGTATTTCATTCTAATATAGTTGAAGCAAATAGGCTTACCTGAAACAAATCAAACAAACTCTTCTTTTCACTAGCTCTCGTGTTCACCAACCGCTTCAGTTAATGTCTAACTCAGCTCTGAGGCAGTACAACGAAATCGTAGAACTAAAAATGTGCGCTTCCGTTTCACGACGGCTGGCCGTATCAGTTGTGACTGTGCTTCCCGCCCCCTGGTGTCTGATCTGGGTCAATGTCTTCATCACGACAGTAAAACAGAGGTGACAGTTACACGGATTTGCCAGTTTGAAGGCGGAGTCTGTCCGGAGTCTACTGCTATCTGGGTATTATCGTAGTCTAAAACGCATGGTCACTAGTGAAAAGCTTATTTAAATTTAGTGGGATGTCCAGTCCACATTGGGAGTGTTTTCGTTATAAAACATTGTGGCGCAACAAGGCGTTCCTAAGTTTCGTAAAGAGTTAAGAGTTTCCAAAGAGTTCAAATAATAGACGAGTGCAAATGCATATAGGCTATACTCTGCTAGGTTTTAGTAAAGCATCCATACAGTCTCGCGTGCAAGTGGATTCCTTCAAAGGGGTCGCTGACTATCAAAATACTGATGCGCTGTTTAAAGTTGCGCTGCTCGCTGTTAAAGGAAATGACAGATGTCTTAAATGAATTATAGTTTAAATGATGTTATGCCCAAAACACACCCATGACTGATGATTAAGAAACCTAGGAATGCCTTGTTGCGCCATCTGCCCAACGTTTGATAATGAAAACACTCCCAATCTGAACTGGACATCCTACTAAATTTAAATAAGCTTTTCGCCAGTGACCATGCATTTTAGACTATCATAATAGGGCCCATTAAGTAAAAGGAAGTCCAGTGGTGTCATTAGTATGATTGCTTGTATTTTAAAATAAGAGTTGTGTTGTGCAGTTAACACCAGTGACTCCCTGGCAGAGATGCATTTTTAATAAAATAATCATATTCATTTGATATTTTGTATTTAAATGTTGATTAGGCCTATATAATTAATGTGATAGTTATGCATGCATTATTGCAGTTAAACTATTTCAAAAACATGTTTTGGGCCTCAGAATTTGGCCCTCAATCTGTAGGCTTATACATGGATTTCTATGCAACGTCACGAAAACATGCATGCACAACTAAGAGGCAGAAAGCACCATAGAACAGCATAGAGCAGTGTTCTCCATGAAAAGAATACAAGTTTGTGTGCTGAAAACTGCACCAATTCGAAATCATGATGGTTACAATATGTTCAATATCCCTTTTCACAAGATTTGGGTAAGATTTTTAAAAGACTGTAGTCTTATGAGAAAAGCTTGAGTGGGGGGCATTAGTTAAAAGACTACATTAGTTAAAAGTCTTTCAAGAATCTTTCCCAAAAATATATGTTTTTTAGGGTTGAGTACACAGGGCAAAACTCATTCAAATGTTTCCATAACTGTATTAGGCCTATGCATGGGCAACAAAATAATTAGGAGGGTGGACTAAACACTTGTTACAGTATATCACATCTAGAGGCTATATGCTTCCAGAAAATATATGGTTTATGGTTTTATATGTAGGCCTATTCAGTTTTCCCTAGTAGTTTCATTTAATGACAAGTTGCCAACTACCTTTGGGTAGCTAGAGTGAAACTTAAATGTAATTGTATGCCGCCATTAGTTGTATCACTGCTGCTAATAATGTCAGCTGTGGCTGACAGATAAATAGCTGCTGCTTTAACACACACATTATTGCAAATTGTAGATCATACATATAGGTTAAACGTTAAATAATATATAACATAGATGATGAACAGTAACACTTATAAGAACACCTTTGGTTCAGCTATCCATATCTTGTACTACTCATACTTGTCATATCAGAGCTAACTGGCTGAATGAATGCTGAATGAATGAATGAATGATGCTACATACTGTAGCTTTCTCTCGCAAAGGGCAGATTCTACCGCGCTGCTATTCTACCAATCAAAATACCAGAAATATAAGCATCATAGATGGGCATTGTAGAACATCTCTGAGCTTTGAGTTGAGCGCTTCTCTTTCACTACAAGATAGTGCAACAACGAACAAGTTTAGCAACGTTCTTCTACTCACGTTTTTCTTTCATCTGCGTGTGTTCCCGTAGCACACTCATGTTTCCGCGAAATGTGTCTTCTTAGATTCCAAAATGAATCTTTGCTCACTGAAACAGTGTCACCACATGGTTGTTCTTGCTCTACTTTGTTAGTACTATCTAATTGTTTTGTAGGAATAGTACACTTGTATGACTTAACAGTTTCCTTTCTAAAATATTTAACAAACTCCATCCCTATGAACGAGCTTACAACGGCCAATTTTCGAAATTTAAATGCTTCGGTTTTATCAGGAAGAAATGAATTCTGGGTGGATTTGGGAATGCCCAAGACTCGTGGTGTGAGCGGTATCGGAGCGAAATTGGAGCGGAACAGAGCCACCGCTCCAGCTTCTAAATTAAAGGTCACATCACATGCCACTTTTTTGTTTACTTTTACTTTTTTTTTTTTTTTTGTACTTTTTTTTTGCTTTTATATAGGCCTTAGTGGTCTCCTGGTATCTGAAGTCTCTTTTCCCGAAATTCAGCCTTGGTGCAGAATTACAGCCACTTTGAGCCAGTCCCACAATGAGCTTTCCTTAGGATTTGCCATTTCTATGTCTGTAGCTTTAAACGCTAATGAGGAGCTCAGAGGCGGGGCAAGGTGGAGGGTGGGGGTGTGGCCTTGACCAGCTTGTTTACACATTTTTTAATGACAAAGTTATCCATGTCCACGTTTATTGAAGTCATGTTACACATAACCCATATTCTATTTACATTATTATATACATATATATTATATAACCCATATTCTATTTACATTATATAGCGTATGCATGACATTAACCTGCACCACTTAGTCAGACCTCTGCCATTGTTATCTACTTATATTTTTTGGATAGGTGCCATTGTGGAAAATGTGCTACCATGCCCATTGCCCACCATAGAAGCTGAGAATATTTGCTTCAGGTAGCATTCTCACCACTAAATTGGAAACTACTTTGTCTCTTCATTTGATAACTAATTGTGCTTAAAAATGACACTTACCATTTGTAATTCTAATTAGGTTAGAAGACTATCGAATGCCAACCAAATATACAGAGCTGATTATGGTCCTCTACATTTGACACCAGTAAGTTGTGCTTTGTTACAGAAGTTTATAAAATAATAAATAAAGTCTTGTCTTGAGTCTTGACTGTTTATTCCATCAACAAATCTTGTGCTTAATTTTCATTCAATAATGTAGACAGTGTCAAGATTTATTTATTTATATTATTTATCAGAGGGGAAAAATTAAAATTGTTACAAAACAAGCATTGAAGATGATAAATGGAGCATAGGAATATTTGTTTACATAACAATAACACAAACCAATGATGTATCTGCAAGACTAAATATCAGAATCAGAGTTATTTGCCGTTATTTAGAGTGATATTTAGAATGCTAAATCTCTGCCAGACTAAATATCAGAATGATAAATATCTGTGAGACTAAATATCAGAATTAATTATTCAGTCGTTTCAGGTATCTCTCCTGTCGTTAAATGGTGAGCTGGTGCTGGGGCCCCCTGGGACGCAGAATCTGGGTCATTATTCCAGCTTATTCCTGCGCATCGTCTCAGAGTTTCCTGATGAGGAAGGCCACTACGTAGGCTTTAAACTGTCCCCCGTTTGAACCACAAAGATGGCAATTACCTCCTCCTTGTCCAGCTTCTCATACTGCGCTTTTAGGTCCTCTAGGACAGGAATGGCCAACAGCGCATCGGTGTATGGCGTAGGGTTTACAAAGACTTCCTCAAAAATTAGGTCCATGTCAGCAACATAACCTGTATCATAAAATACAAGCACAAACATTTTTTTCGTTTTAATTGGTTAGGTCTTGTTTTTACTGTGTTTTTGTATTAAACTGATCAAAATACATTTTAGAAATCCGAAATATGTTTGGATTTGAACCCTTACCAAAGGTCGGCTACGTCTTTTGAGGTTTAGCTCTGCACTCTCCCTTCCTAGCCTTTGGAAAGGAGATTTTGAAGAGAGGTACACCCTCCTCCGCATAGCAGCCAGGTAGAGTCTGGAAGTACAAGAAAAATGTGTTAATATTGACAAATATTTTAGGCTACAATTCCTAAAAGTATTGAGTAAACAAACTTTCTTTTACCTGCACAGCATTCCAATAAAAGGAAAAACAACATGCTTTGGGGCAAAACAAAGGATGACAGCATGGAAAGCCTCCAAAGATGAAGTTTGGTGGTGGGGCCGTGGGGGCTCAGTTTTGTAACATCCTTTAGAGTTCTTTTGTTTGCCAACAACTTCTACAACTTGTAAAAAGCTGGAGATAGATGGAAATACCTGCTTGGAGCCATTTACTCTTTGTCAGTTGTCTCGCGGATAGCATGCTTCCACTTGGGGTCAAGAGTACCCTCATGTGTATGGACATCTCGAACATGGTTCAGGATCGCAGTCCACTTTGCAATTGAGCCAGCTGCAGTCAAGTATATGTGGTTGACTTCTTGAGTTTCTCACAGTTTTTCTGCTTACTGATTGCTTCCAGTTTCTTCGAAATTCCTACAATGAAAGCAAAATATTCCACTTAGTTAAGATACTCATAAACTGAGTGCTACTCTATTCATTTTCTGTGAAGAACATAAAAAATAACTTATTTTCAATGATTGCACACGGTAGGTGTTCGGGTCTATTGGACCCGAGTGTAATAATTGTAGGTGCTATGGACCTTAACTGTGTCCTCATCCTAACTGGGCCTGCTGTGTGTGTGTCTGTGTGTGTCTGTGCGCCTGTATGTGTGCGTGTCTGAGTGTAGGTGTCTGTGTGCGGGAATGTTGTCTTTCTGCACCTGCTATTCCCACACAAAGTTAAGAAATTGTTGCATTTTAATCACTTTCACCTGTTCTGATTAAGTTATACAAAATAATCACGAATAATGATGAAAAATCTTGTTTCTATTTTTTTCACATTTTTTTTAATGGAATTTCCTCATTTTCTAACAAAAAACGCGAATTATCATATATGATCATAAATGTGATTTCACAGGGGTAAATGGCAAATATGAACCATAAATGATGTGATCATTGGTAATTGAGCTAAAGTAAACATATGTTAAGTATTTTTGCATAAATTGTTATGGCTTTATTGATTTAAAAGCCTAATAATGTGGTGGGTTCACCAGACCAAGCAATCTCTGTTGTGTAACAAAAATATGAACACCTATAGGGTTGATTCCGTATAACAGGACACCTCGAAGGCCGTCATCCAGCTTATCACCCAGTTGCCACTATAGACAATAGTCATGCCTTTATAGCACGCAAAGGAAACAAGTGCAGACCTGCCAACCTTGAAGAATTTTTTTGAGTAGCAGCGAGCGGAGAAAAAAAAATGCTCACATCAACCTTTATGCATGCAGCCATGCACACGAGATACATTTTGGATAGAGACCCTTCTTTAATGTTGGATATCTATCAAAATTTGTTGGATATCTAAATGTGCAAACTGAATCTTTTAAGTCCTATTGATTTGCATTACCGTAAGTCTTGATCTGTCAAATGTTTTGGCAATGAGGTGATTCAGATATGATGCTAACATGCTGACATTATGCGGTCATATGTGTGAACAATACTGACGCACATGAACATGAGATTGAACGTGGTTGAACACGCACATGAACAGCATGTTCTTTGCTTCCTTCAGACACAATCTCATTTACATAACATCCGTCGGAAATACTAGCAGGGGAGTAGTAACAACCGGTTAAGTTCGGAATTCCAAATGGCCAGTTATGTTGTTCAGATATACGGCCCAACCAACTTTAACCTGAGAGTCAGGTTACAACTACTTGACATCCACAGAACATGCAAACTTACACGTAGGTCTGAAAGCAGCTAGTGTTTCTAAATTCTAATCATGGTAAAGAGATAAGCAAGTGCGAGACCTGACAACAAAGTCTGTCCACAACACCATTTACATTAACCCATTTTACATGTTATTAAACAAATATCTCATGAAAATGACAAGGGCAGCTAAGGACATTAAATAGCCAAAGGCCTGCTCTCTCAGTGGTACTGAGTACAAAAGAGGGTAACGCTTTAGAATAGCATGTGCTTATTAGGTATTAACAGTGCATAATAAGCCGTTAACAATTCATTACTAACAGTTAGTTAACTGTTGTTATCCTTTAATAACATTAACTAACTGTTAACATGCAGCTTGTAAGTGTTAACAAGCAGCCTTTTAAGTTACTTACAAGCATATTTGTTAACAGTTATAAGTGTCAACAAGCAGCTTGTTAATGCTTGTTAATGTTGTACAAGACAAAGAGGTGGATAACTAATACACTAACTAAGACCTTTCTTACCTCTTTGTAGTAAATTTTGCAGCCCCCCAATCTAAAGCGAGGACCATGTAGCCTAATAGCTCCACAAGCCCGACCTTCTATCTCTATATATCTACTGTATCTATCTATCTAGCTTGAGTTAGCTGTGAGAAATGCACCTTCAAAACTGATGCAGCAAGCAGGAATTGAACCCTGGTCTCCTGCATCACAGAGTGACCTGTTACTGACTGAGCTACATTCCTATCTGTGTTTTGGTGGCAGAAAATTTTCATATTGATTCTATATTCCGATAATGTTCTATATCATACCAGCTATGCTTTTTACAAAATTTGTCTCTGATGGAAAAGTTGTGTTTAATTTCCATAATCTTTGTTCAGTGAACGCATAAAACAGTTTGTCAGTTTGTCAGCAGTCTAAAGATATTATGCCAGCCTTGTATATAGTATATAGTTGTATGGTTACCTAGCAACCGAGGCTTAAAGACGACAAGTGGGTGCGTTCAAAGTCGCAAACATAGGCGAACGTTTTCAGTTTGCCTTGAACAGAGGCGAACATTCGTGGTCTGTTGCTGCATTAATTAAACACCACTTTTCCATCAGAAACATATTTGTAAAAAGCATAGCTGGTATGATATAGAACATTATCGGAATATAGAATCAATACAAACATTTTCTTCAAAAACACAGATAGGAATGTAGCTCAGTCAGTAACAGGTCACTCTGTGACGCAGGAGACCAGGGTTTGATTCCTGCTGGCTGCAGCAATTTTGAAGGTGCATTTCTCACAGCTAAATCAAGCTAGATAGATAGATACAGTAGATATATAGAGATAGAAGGTCGGGCTTGTGGAGCTATAGGCTATGTGATCCTCGCTTTAGATTGGGGGGCTGCAAAATTTACTATAAATAGGTAAGAAAGGTCATATTAAGCGTATTAGTTATCCACTTCTTTCTCTTATACACCATTAACAAGCATTAACAAGCTGCTTGTTAACACTTACAACTGTTAACAAATATGCTTGTAAGTAACTTAAAAGGCTGCTTGTTAACACTTACAAGCTGCATGTTAACAGTTAGTTAATGTTATTAAAGGATAACAACCGTTAACTAACTGTTAGTAATGATTTGTTAACTGCTTATAATGCACTGTTAATACCTAATAAGCACATGTTATTCTAAAGCGTTACCCAAAAGAGTTTTGCATGTTTTTTTCATCGCCTCTTTTTTGTTTCCATATCAGACCAGTGTCATCTTAGGCCATATTTATTGTCTGTGCAGAGTGATGCATATCGCGTATCAAATATATATATGTTTGATCCTGGTACAAATAGTCAGCTAATTACAATATCGTCAGCACAGAGGAAGTGCAAATAAGTCGAATTCAGATGAAATCATTACCATTTTGACTGAATTATAAGAGCTGACTGATTGCTATAAATTGAGGGTAGAAGTGCTTAAATCATGCATTTCATTGTGTTTATGAAATACAAAGTTTGCATCACTGCCAAAACGTTTGGCCACGACTGTATCTCCACTGGTCTTATGTGTGTGTGCCAGTTTTGCATTTCCCCTTACTAATCCGCACTGTTTGACAGCTAACGTAACAGTGCAGCCAATTGTGGCAGATTTCACACTGACTGTAAAAGTATATATGTGGCCAAAAATTTTATCAGTGACACAAATTTTGTATTTCGCAACATGTGCTATTTCAGTTTTTGTGGTGGCGATTCACGTCATTTCTACAGATTCTGATGAAAGATATAAGCAAGTGCGAGACCTGACAACAAAGGCTGTTCATAGGATCATTTACATGGACCCCTTTTGCATGTAAGTAAACAAAGTGGTCATGAAAATGACAATGCAGCCAAGGACACTCTCTCAGAGGAACAGAGGACAAGAGTTTTGGATCATTCTTATTCACGTCTTTTTTGTTTCTATGTCAGACTCCAGGCCATATGCGTGCATGTGTGCCTGTGCAGAGTGACCAGATGTGTATTACCAGTAATTCATTGCAAATAGCTTCATTATCATAACAGATGAACTTTACCACAAAAAATTACATTTATATTTTCACTGTGTTTTTGCCCTGGCACAAATGGTCAGCAAAGATGGAAATGACAATGCACCAAGGACACTGAGCCCTGATGACTGAATCCTCTTTTTTTGTTTTTATGTCAGACTCCAGTGTCACCATAGGCCAAAGACATGTGTGTGTATGTGTGTTTGTGTGTGTGCGCCCACACTTGTGTGTGTGTGTGTTTGTGCGTGTGTCATATCCAATTAATGCGGAGGGAGGGGACTCATGACATTTTTTTACCCATGTTCATTATAACTGAAGCCATTTCATCACCTGGTGCTCATTGTGTCTTATGTGTACATACTAGTACATGATGCTACATTCTTTTACATGGGAAAACCAGCTTTGAAGGGCAACTATAATAAGAACCTGCGAAAACTAGGTGAGAGCAACAGAGTGGTACTTTCTGGGAATACAGCCTCCATTTTATTTTCTCTGTTTTTTTACATTTTGAGAGGCATGATATATAGATTTGAAGCAAACATTCTTTAAAGCTATTGACTATATGGAGGTGCTCAATTCAATGACTATGTTTACATGCACAACAATAATCCAAATATTGACCTTAATTCACATATTGCTTTTTCCAACTATGACCTTATTCGAGTTAAGGCAATCAGAAAATGCTGTTTGCATGGCAGTGTTTTCACAGTAGGCTATTGTCTTAATTGGGTTGACATATATGATATAAAATATTCAGGTTTATTAATTTTCATTCTTATCAATTTCCTCTCATGGCTTGCAGGCACTGAGAACACTACTGGCTTTGGCATTGCAGTGTGATAAACCGTTCCAGTCTGTGATGGCGACTGCTGTGGTTACCCTCCTTTTCCTCTCAGGTGAGGCAGAATTGTACCTGTGTGTCTTAGCCTGTGTGTGTGTGTGTGTGTGTGTGTGTATGTGTGTGTGTGTGTGTGTTAGAGGGAGAAAGATAAGTACAGTGTGCGCAGAGGTGGGCACAAATGCATGCTCCGACCGTAATAAACATTTTTTGAAAACCAATGCTAAAATGTTCAGTTGCACATGAGCTAAATAACCATATATATTCCCTGCGGTTGGCACCCCACTGAACTCTAGCTCTGCATAACCGGTGACAACCAACAAACTAAGCAAAGAAAATGTCTGTGTCTGAAGTTATCAAGATGTCATATAGGCCTGTAGGCATATTGCCCATTTTCAATTCTAAACAACCCAGCCCATGCCTGAATTCAGGCACAGTGCCTGAACACTTTAAGATATCACATTACTCCTTTCTGCTTTTTCACACTACTGGTTAGACGCAAACAGCATTTTGTTGTTTTTGTTACTTGTACTCTGCACAATGACAATAAAGTTGAAGCTAATCTAATCTAATCTAATATTTTCTGGATAAGTAACGGAAGGCAGTCTAAGGGAGAGTCCATGGGTAAACTATTTAGGAAAGCAGAGGGGAAACAAACAATTAAGCGATTTTTTGTTGTATTGTCACTACGTCGGAACAAATCACCCACCAAAAGGTGCACAGCACAATAAGAGTTCACAATAAGGGTTCACCCAGAAAAGGGGTTCAAATTGACTTCACTTGTCTCTATGGAAGTCTATGGTGTGGCTCTGTCCATTTATTTTGCTGTCTATGCCAGTGTTTCTCAAACTTTTTCAGACGAAGGACCACTTAACTTACTAACCAATAAAAAGAAATGCACGGACCACCTAGCTAAAATTAAAGATTAGACCTACTTCAACAGTATATTAGCCTACACAATAGGCCTACTCACTGAACCACCTTGGTTATCGTCTTTGCACTTTGCTTATTGTGTCCGAGGATTCATATGATTTAAACTGGCATATCTTACAGTGTTGCAGAACTGTTTGGATTTACATACAAGTTGGTTCAACATTGCAAACAGCTCATCTATATTATACTATATTTTACCACGTCTGCTCGTGGACCACTTGGGATAGCTTGCAGACCACCAGTGGTCCCCGGACCACACTTTGAGAAACACTGGTCTTTGCTATCAGCATGTGTAAGTGTAAGGCAGAAAGGTAAGAGGGAAGGGAGCGGAGGCTGCAGCCAGCCTTTCAGCGTCAGGCCGGAGCAGCAGAGTGAGCGAGTGAGCGGACTGGTGATTTACAGTTTTTCTCAGTCGCTTTGGTGCTTTTTTCAGATCAGAATTAAAATTCTCATAACTATTAGTTCAACCTCCACAACATTTAGTCATTTGTGCACATCATAGTAGCAATTTCTCCTTCCTCTGAACAAATTGCAAATGCTTTTGGACATGTATCTGTTGCTTTCATACAATTCTCTGCTGTTTTTTAACATTATCATTTGCTTATGTCATGTCAGTCAAAATGAACTATACTTATGGATGCTGAATAGTCGTTCCCAATAAAACTAATAGTCTTCATTTCATTGCTTGAGTCATTACATACAAAATTGTTGAACTAGTTATCAAATTCTGTCACAATGCTGTAGAATTTCAAAGAGCATACAGTAAAAAAGTACGTATTCAGTGTCTTGTACTCACTTACTCCCCTAACTACAGCAATGTGTAACTTTACTGTAGTTTTCAAATGGCTGTACAAGTACTGTATTGTGCTGTCTTGAGCATGTTCAGGTAGTGTCACCGAGTTCTGGCCTTTTTTTGCATTGGAAAACACTGAGAGAACTGTCATAATGAAAACATCTCGACTATCTTGTTCATAAACGATGGTGTCAAGACTTCTGATTTTGATGACACTGACAGTTTCATTGACATAAATACCTGCTTTTGAGGAATGGACTATCCATTTTGAGCAAGTGACGTGCTTTTGCAGGTCATCCACTAGGTTTTGCAGTTTGCACTAATTGTTTTGAGAAATGCACTAACTGCTGTGCAAATGTTAATAGTGATGTGAGAAAAGCACCAAAGCGACTGAGAAAAACTGTAAACACACTCCCATCAGCCCACCAAGCGTGACAGCTCCACCTAGAGGCGGCACAGAGAACAGCATCAGTAGATAATACAAGCAAGATCACCCATGCTGCAGGGCCAAGCCAGGAGGAGAGACACACCCTGCACCGCAAAGCTGGGCGATAAAGTACTCAAAGTACAAGTTACTTTCCATGTTTTTATTTTTAGTTGTTTTCTTTTTCGGAGTGTCTATTTACACCCCTGGTACGAATAGCCTTGGCCACAGCTGAGCTATTCACACCCTGTGACATAACAACAAAAATACGTTGCTCACTTGCACAAAAAACATGGCGGACATTCGTTTTTTCTTCAGCAGAATGTGAAGAATTCTGAAAGATTTCGGCACTAAAATCTGTTAAGATTAAGTTTTAGATTGAAAAGTTGTTTTTTATTTTCATAATCTTGGTTCAGTGAACAGATACAACCGTCAGTTTGTTAGTTAACAGAAATTTCGTGAATATGACGTTCAGGCCTATAAACTATAAGTTTACCTGCAAACACCATTTGCTTGTGGAAGAAGATAGTACAGTGGGCACAGACATGGGTTAGCACATGGGAGACTGGGGTTTGATTCCCATGTGATGCATTTTGGCAGAGTGAGTGTGTATGTGTACCAACGTCTCTGGAGAGAAGGTGCGCAATTTGAACAAGAAATCGGTTCTCAAACGGAAGTTTTGATTGCAACAATTAGCTAGTTCATGCACCAGGGTGTAAATAGCATACAGTACTATATACACCAGGGTACGAATATCATCCACTTCTAATTATAAATTGATGCAAACAGCATGGGACCTTATTTAGAGTGTCTATTACACAGCTGAGCAATTCACACCCTGTTACGTAACAACAAAAAAACATGTTGCTTGTTTTTTTTATTATTATTACATTGTGTGATCAATATGCCAGAATAAATGCACAGGGGTGCAAATAGCATACACTGATATTTGTACCAGACAGGGTATTAATAGAACACATTGCTGTGTGCACCGGGGTACGAATAGCATACATTGATATTTGTACCAGACGGGGTACTAATAGGACACATTGCTGTGTGCACCGGAGTACGAATAGCATACATTGATATTTGTACCAGACAGGGTACTAATAGAACACATTGCTGTGTTCACTGGGGTACAAATAGAATTCACTTCTAATTGCACCAGGGTACGAATAGAATACACTGCTAATTGTACCAGGGGTACAAATAGCCTTACCCTTTATTTTTATAGTTGTGCAGGACAGTGCAAAAAATATAAGGATGCTTGTGAGCTCTGATACGCAGCTAGCTAGTAATCCCTAGCCTGTGTAAGCAGATGCTTTTATCCAAAACGGCATACACTATATTTTAACCATGGACCAAATTAAACACATCAGATATGAACCATAAACAGGGTGATAAAACAAAAGCTACTGTAAATGCAATGTTATCACATATTTTCTAATTCTATTATATATTATTATATTAATTCTGAATTTAATGGATACAACATATTGATAATCAGATAGACCAGGCTGATGTCTGCTACATTTCTAACGAGCAGGTGACCAGCAGGGAAATCTGGATGAAGAAGCCTCTGTCTACCTACAGAAGCATAGCCTAAAAGCCTCTGTCGACCGTACAGAAGCATAGCCTCTATCGACCGTACAGAAGCATAACCTCTGTCGACCGTACAGAAGCATAACCTAAAAGCCTCTATCGACCGTACAGAAGCATAACCTAAAAGCCTCTGTCGACCGTACAGAAGCATAACCTCTGTCGACCGTACAGAAGCATAACCTAAAAGAAACCACCCATGGAGGTGATGTCTGTTACAAGCCTGGCTCAAAGCAAGCAACAGAGTAGGGAAAGGCCACATCGCTATAATAATCTCAAAATTTCAACTTTATATCTCAAAATTACGACTTTATTTCTCATAATTATGACTTTATATCTCATAATTATGACTTAGTATCTTATAATTATTACTTAGTATCAGAATCAGAATCAGGTTTATTGCCAAGTAGGTTTTCACATTCAAGGAATTTGCTTTGGTCTCAATGTGTATGACATGCAATAATTAAAATACATAAAATATATGACATAGTATCTCATAATTTTGACTTTGTATCTGGCAATTTATTTTTATTTCAAGTGGTGGAAACGGGGTTCCATAAGTTTACGCTGTGAAGTGTGCAGATTGCCGTAATGTGCTGTCTCTGCTGCTTTTGATCAGTCAGATTTTAAATCTCCTGTGGTTGATTGGACACATATAGTGTGTGATCAAATACATCAAATACATTGCCTGGATGGGAGTATACTTTGCTCAAAACCTGTATATAGTACATCATTTAGAATTGATTGCGCCTTGCCAGAAGTGCAAGACGCCCATGTTGTATGAACTAATGCACCTCCACACCGTCATAGATGTTGGGTTTAGAACTGAGCGCTAAAATAAGTTGGATAGGTTGGATACTTGGATAGGCCCTGTCCTCTGTAGCCCAGGTGAGTCCATACTTTCCAAAACAAATTGCATTGACAATGGTTATCAGAGGTTTTCCTGAACCCATACAATTCTTTTCTTTACTTAAACAGGTCTGGTTTTAATGCAGTGTGCCTGCATTAACACACAACTTCTTGTACAGGCCATGGCTATCTCCAAGCTGGACTATTGTAATTCACTGTTAGCTGGCCTACCTGGTTATATAGTAAGATTGTTACTGTTTCAGAATGCTGCAGCACGTTTGGTCATAAATCAGCCAAAGAGGACACACTCTCCTAGTTACTCTCCACTGGCTCCCTATAGTGGCCAGAATATAAATCTCTCACTTTGGCCTATAGGACACTGACTGGATCTGCTCCCTAATTCAGTGATCAAGATCCCCAACCGCCCACTGTGGTCTTCTGATGTGTCGACCAGTCATAAATGCTAGGTCAGATTCAAGACTCTTCCTCAATGGTTCCTTGTTAGTAGAATTAGTTCAGTGCTCTCCGTTCCTGTGATAGTTTTGGGTCTTTCAAGAGGGGTCTAAAGGCATATCTGTTCAACATGCACTTAGCTTATTAAGCGTTTCTTATGTGTTATGGTTTGTATATTACTGTAAATTGTCTAGGGGTTAACTAAATTAATGCCCTCTACAACATACAACACATAAAACACAAACATGAACAAAACCTAACCGCACCCTACACGCTAGCCCTAAGTGTGTTGCACAACTTGGAAGGAGGTCGATGCGTGTGTGTGTGTGTGTGTGTGTGTGTGTGTGTGTCAGCTTGGCAGGAGCCTCAGTGAGTGGTCAACATACCAATGGAGTGCTGGCACTCCTTGCCCAGTGCTCCTCCGATTAGATTGGCCAGCACAAGCTGTTTGGGTGATTTTAAATTTAAATTAAAATTTTCAAGTTTTATTTCCTGTCAGTGGTGTCAAATCCAACAGAAATCCATAATCCAAATGTCACGGGTTTCCTCATATGGAGAAAAACCTGGGCCCTGCTTCCACAGCAGGCCTAAACTTTTGATTGTACAACAGGACTGCTTTTACCCAATAGACCTCTGAAGTTCGCCTACAAAAAAGCTGCCGTCTTTGAGATCTGGTATCTTTCGATTTTTGCCTTCGAGTGGCTCCTTTTTTTGCTCCATTTTTGCTACCCCAGAGCTAACTTGCAAAGTAGCTTGCCATAGGTTCAATTGATACCCGGATCTCCTTATATGGGCAAAATATGGCAGCTTTGGTTCTTTTTTGTACGTGATCATCAGAAGTCTATTAGCCACAGGTAGGCTAGTGACATCACTGAAGCTCCTTCTGTCAGTCAGTGCTTCCCCTACCATGTGACCTAAGACATATTAGTCCATTGACAGTGCAGTGGACATTAAAGCTGCAGTTGGCAAGATTTTTTTGAACATATTCACTGAAACCGACACTATGCTCCAACAGAACAACATAAATCAGCCGGTTTCAGAGAAAAACCTGCACTTCTACCTCCACCTAGAGCTTGTTATTTGTTTTGCAAAAGTCCACAGCTCCTGGTTCTTCTGGTTCAATCAAAGCAGAGCTGTGTGAGATCTGACTGTCAATCACAGTCTGGTGCAGTCTGGTGTGCACTGACGAGCACAAACTCGATGAGAGGGTGCTCGGTGGTAGTGGGGGAGGGGCATGAGAGTTGTAAACAATCAAAAATTCAAGTCCCCTCAATCTGTCAGTCTTGCCACCTGCAGCTTTAAAGATAAGAACCATTACAGAAATCTGTAATTTTATTACACACCTTTTTCTCAGTAACTGTAACCGATTAGTGTTTTGTGATTTAAGTATCTAATTAATTATTCCCAACCCTGAATCTGTCAACAGGTCTCTTCTCCTCTTGTCACGGCCAGGCTGGTCAGTACCACTACGTGTCTAATCAACTCAACTGGACTGAAGCACAGAATTACTGCAGGACACACTACAGTGACCTGGTCACCATCAGAAGCCAAGCGGAACACACCAGATTTAAGACGTATTTAGGTGATCAAGGAAAAAAGTCTATCTGGATAGGGTTGTATAATGACATAAAGAGCTGGAGATGGTCTCTTGATGACAATGGTTTGGAGCAGATAGGTTTTAGCAACTGGAGCAAAGGAGAGCCTGACAACAAATTAGGTGTTCAGAGTTGTGGTGACTTCTATGACGGCGCCTGGTCTGACACATCCTGCACCATCCAATATCCTTTTATCTGCTATGATGGTGAGTAGGCCATACTATTCCATAGTTCAGGGTACTATCCCTACACTTATGTATACTATTCTATTCAACTACATCAATCTTATTGTGAATCTGATGAAATATCTAGGAATCGTGAAGCTAAAACCAGTAAAATAGCCATTCTTTCTATTGCCAGATAGTGGCACTATGCCTGGCATACATTTGTGGCATGTGAATAGCATCATTCTGATAATAATGACACGTTTCAACATATCAACTTTTCCTTCACAATTAAACATCTTGATATCATGTATGGCAAATTTTACATGAATCGGAAGAACAGTCAAGGAAAGGTGTGTCAAAAATTGATCATGTGAGACCAGTGAGACCATTCTTCCAGTTTCCAGATGGTGGCGCTATGTCAAATATGCATTGTGGGCATATGAATATCATCATTACCATAATTTTCAATAATTTGTGAAGTTTGATCCCTGTACCAATGCATGGGCAATTTATGACACATTTCCTGTTTATCTGGTGAGATATTTAAATTCATCGTACCGCCGTCTTAGCTTATTACAACATTTCAAAAAAAGCTTCACCATTTAGAATAAAAAACATCTTGACATCAACTATACTAACTTTGACATGAATCGGATATCATCTAGAAAAAGTGCATAAAAATAGATCATGGCGTCACAATGCACAAAAAGTTGTTTGTCTTGAAGCTTTACAAGCCTACTAAATTTGGCATGTGTAGCTAAAACTACAACCCCAAATCAGAAAAAGTTGGGACGTTGTGTAAAATGCGAATAAAAACAGAATGTAATAATCTGCAAATCTCGTAAACTAATATTTACCTGCAAAAAGGACTGAGACAACATATCAAATGTTGAAATTGACACATTTGAATATTTCATGGAACATATATGTTGAATATGATACCAGCAACACATTTCAAAAAAGTTGGGACAGGGCAACAAAATGCTGGAAAAGTTGTGTAATGATAAAGAAAACAAAATGAGGAATGTTTCACAACTAATTAGGGTAACCGGCAACATGATTGGGTATGAAAAAGAGCATCCCAGAGAGGCAGAGGCTGAAGTGTATTGGTAGAAGAGTATTCATCACTCTGTGTAAACCTGTGTGGAAAATTATGAAACAATGCCATTTTCATTGAATTCAATTTAATTAAATGAATTTCAATGAATATCATTAACATATGAATCCATAGAAATCTTTGCAAATAAGGAATAGAGCTGAAAAACAATATTGGATGGCGGTGGTCTTTTAGAGCTCAGATGGCACTGCATTAAAACCAGAGGTAAAGTGGGAAAAGGTCCTGCGGTTAGACCAATCAATTATTTTTGGAAATCATGGAGTCATCTGGGCTAAAAAGGAGAGGGGCCTATCCAAGTATTCAACCTATACAATGTTTTTAGTGCTCAGTTCGAAACCCAACATCTATGACGGTGTGGAGGTACATTAGTATGGACATCTTGTATCCTGATCAAGTTGCTCTGTATGTTTGTCCCTGTATGTACTTATTTGAATGTGTTTATTATGCCATGTTTGTTTGAATCTGTTATTAGTTTATAGAGGAATATTATCATTTTGTCTCAGAGTCTGTGTTGTGAATTATGTGTTAATTGTTTGTTGTGTGTTCACCTGTAATTAAGAATGGTGCTGGTCACCATATATGTTCACCTCTGTCAGTTTTGGTCAGTGCTAGTCTAGTCCAGTCCTGTGTGTTTGACGTGTAGGCCTAGTGACTCTGAGATAGTTAAACAGAACTGTTTATTCCATAGTTATGTTTTTTTGCATAGCTATTTAGAATTATTTTCATTTTTGCTTAGTATATTCCCCTTAATCACCTGTACTTGCTTGCTGTGATTTGGTAAGCCTTAAAATTAAATTAACAATTTACACCGCATCGCTGCTGTTCCTCTGTGGCCAAAACCCAAAAAGAAGACCAAACTCAAAACAGTTCCGTCACACAGAGTATAGCCTACATGCATCTGCACTTACCTATTATTTGAACTCATAGGCAAAGTGAAACTAACTTCACCGTGGTATCATAGTCAATGGTGAAAAAATCCTTACTTTACTGAGTATAAGATAAGAATAAGCGCCACCTTGTGCCGGGTGCACAATATGGCCCATTCTGTTTTTTTATTCGCATTTTATACAACGGCCCAACTTTTTCTGATTTGGTGTTGTAAATGCCAACCACGTAACACAATGACATAAATATGGAGCAGGGCCCAGCCTTTATGAGTATTCACTGTGACAATGGACCTTTCCAGTCTGTCAATCATAATAATAAAAAAAAAAAAATCAAATTGCAGTTTAATTACAATTACATTTTAAAAATATGTTTATTATTTAACGCCAGAAAAAGAGAGCGCAGCAAAATACATCCTCATCTCCAAGCCGAAGTCCTGGAATGATGCACAGGAGTACTGCCGTGAGCATCACACAGACCTGGCCAGCTCCAGGAACCAGGAGGAGAACCGGTGGTTGGCAAGTTCATCTGATAACAGAACAGTGTGGATCGGTCTGTTCAGGGACACCTGGAAGTGGTCTGACCAGAGCAAGATCAGGTTCACAGCCTGGCACCCGAACTACCCGAGCAATAACAGGGTCAATGATGACTGTGCTGGTTATTCAAATGGCTATTGGTATGACAGATTGTGCCCAAACAGATACAACTTTGTTTGTCAGAGTGGTAAGTGTTCTACAAGCATGCACTTAAATTATCTGTGTTTACAGTGTTTCTTTTGTGTCAGATCACAGATTGGGAATCAAGAGCAGATCCAGTCAAACTCGCAGAGAACAAATTTATTTAACAATAATTCAGACGGCAGGCAAAAACACAGTACAGGAACAGGCAGAGTTCATAGGCAGACAGGCAGTCAGGTACAGGCAAACAATCCAGACAGGGCAGGCCGAGGACTTGTTCAGAGACAGGCAGAGTTCACAGGCAGGCAGGCAGGCAGACAGACAGATTCAGGCAAACAATCCAAAACGACAGGCAGAAGGCTTGGTCAAAAACAGGCAGGGTCCAGGGGCCTATTGCACAAAACTAGGATAAGGGATTAAGCCGGGATATCTTGGTTATCCTGGCTCAATTTATCCGTGATCCAGTTGCACAAAAGCGGGATAGGGGGCAGCAGGATATGTTATGGTATAAGTTACCATGGCGATTTATTCTGTGGAGCTAGCCTGCTCCAGACCAGGCTAAGTTCCAGGATCTATTTAATCTCATCCCTTATCTCAGTCAGCAGTCACCACAAACGGAAACCAATAGTTATTCCACTGCCCACTACACATTGTTATCAATATCACATATACCTAGACCCACTGTCATTAAACAGTTTGTGATCATTAATTAACTTTTACATACTCGCCATTCCCGACCGGTCATGCGACAATGTGACGTCACGGGAGTGCCTAACCATTTCACGCGTGGTGGTCGCGGAACTAGTTGCAATATTCTTCTTAACAGAGGTGTTGCTGTTTGTTGCTGTTGTGAGAAGGCTATCTACCTACTTCACACCGTAGAAGAAGCAATGAAGCCGCTCTAGGTGCCATGGTGAATCAGTGAATCTGTGATCGGTGGCGGGGTCTATTTGAGGGAGCGGTGAGCGCGCACTTATCCAGGATAGGTTTCACTTGGCTTGATGAATCCGTGTCTGCTCATCCTGGCTTGCTCGTTGTGCAACCAATTAAGCCTGTACGCTCTTGTTTTGGATTCATTGAGCGCAGCTCAGTAACTTATCCCGGATGTCTTAATTCTGCTTTTGTGCAACAGGCCCTAGAACTGGAAAAAAGTTAGTCTTTCTACTCACAAAATAAGTCCAGCAACAAACAGCATAAACTGTGAAGATCCGACAAACTAAATTAAAAAAGGCAGGGTTTAACTACCCAAACTGATTGACACAATAAGGGACAGGTGAACAGACAAAATGGAGGGAAAAGTACAAAGACAGGAAGTTGCCCAAATAAGGTTATGGGCGTGGCACTGAACACATGACAGCACATGGGTTAATCAACAAAACAAACAAAACAAAGAACTGTCATCACATTGACAGGTAGGGGGAGACAAAAACTAAAGTCCAGGTGAGGATCCTGACATTTTGTGATTGCTTAAACACAGAAATGTATGCCCCAGCTGTGGCACAACTGGCTGGGACACCTGCACCATACGCCGGCGACCCGGGTTCGATTCCCCCCCCCCCCCCCCGTGGTCCTTTCCAGATCCCACCCCTGCTCTCTCTCCCATTCGCTTTCTGTCACTCTCCACTATCATTAAAAAGGCCAAAAAAAAAACACACACACAAAAATGTAATGAAACCCACCGGCAAAACCTCAACACACATCTGCACAACTAGAATATAGAATAGACCCGTAAGCACATTCTCAGCCTCGCTTTTTTTTGAAACACTAAACACATCTCTACTTTAGACACAGAAGTCTAACATAATGTCACTCCTTTGCCATTTCAAGATACTGGCTTTCAAAATACCACACTCATTTGATTAAACACAGCCACCAGGTGTAAAGACACTTAGGCACGAAGGTAACAGGTGAGTTTGCATGTCTTCAACTGAAATTGAAATCAACCAACATTTCAGTGAGAGGAAGAGTGAGAATGAGAGGCGTTAGGGGGTAAAGAGAGGTATATGAGCCATGCAGTGGGTTAAGCCAGTGGTTTTCAAAGTGGGGGCCGCGAAGGGGTGCCAGGGGGGCCTCAGCAAGTTGGAAGGAAAAATAAAAGCAACAAATAAATACATTTGAAAAATTTAAAATATACCTATTACTATGAGGGTTGTTATACAATGCCATTATAATCATTTGTCGCATATCTGAACATTATATTTTCCATGATAATGACTGGGAGTAATAGTAAAGTGATAGCTCTCTAGCAGAAAGCCCCAATGCAATTTTTACACACTGCTCCATCGCAAAGTGCTTGTGGCTAAAATAATTATTAGGATTAGCTATGTATTTTTACATTTTCCGTAGTATTGTCGATGGGTTTAATAACACATCAAGGGGGTCCTTGGCCAGAACCTAGTAGTATTTGGGGGGCCTTGTCGTGGAAAAGTTTGGGAACCCCTGGGTTAAGCCATTTGACCAAAATAATGCAGGGAAAGGATGCTGTTTGTGAAAGGATGCTGTTGTTTTTAAAAGGATTTAGTTTGTTTTTAAATATACTGTACAATATATGTTCTGCTCTGATTCCCAGTGCAAAATGCACCCTTGCAGAAATGGAAATGTATTGAATTAATTCATAATGTGGACAGAAAAAAAGTGCTTCGTGTATAGGCCTGACCAGATGTAGGCCTACTTTTAATTATCCTCTAGTCATGTGCTAACAATGTCTATAAAAAAAATCATGCCAACACTAGAAACCGTAGAAATGTGAAATGTGTTCAGTATTGAGTACAGTAGTATGTAACTGAACAGAATTATATGATTTGTGTGTGTGCGAACAACAAAATAGAGGTTTTTCTTTTTTCTTTTTGACTGAATTGTTTCATTTAGCAATTAGTTAATTAGGTCAATTAGTTGACCAACAACCTGCAACAAACTTTACATAGGGTGTGTGTCTGCGTGTGTGTGTGTGTGTGTGTGTGTGTGTGTGTGTGTGTCTGCGTGTGCGTGTGTGTGTGTGTGTGTGTGTGTGAACATTTCTCTACAGCCACACCACACAGGCAGGTGGTGAAGGTAACCATCAAGACGGACTCCCCTCTCAAGATGGAAGATCCTGCTGTCCAGGCTGCCATCACCGAGCAGGTACAGTAAATCCTTCCACTCTTCAGGAGACAACAGCTATCAGTATAAACAGCCACTGGGTCAAGGGAAGACACTTGTGAAATGAATGACCTAATAATGCTATCAATTATGTATAAAGGGCAGCCGTGGCCTACTGGTTAGTGCTTCGGACCTGTAACCGGAGGGTTGCCGGTTCGAACCCCGACCAGTAGGCACGGCTGAAATGCCCTTGAGTAAGGCACCTAACCTGGTCACTGCTCCCCGAGCGCTGCTGTTGTTGCAGGCAGCTCACTGCGCCGGAATTAGTGTGTGATTCACCTCACTGTGTGTTCACTGTGTGCTGAGTGTGTTTCACTAATTCACAGATTGGGATAAATGCAGAGACCAAATTTCCCTCACGGGATCAAAAGAGTATATGTACTTATACATGGCTATTGAAAGTCTAAAATGGCCGTCCATCTGACAGCTGTTGAATGCCTGGCTCAGTGGCTCATCGGCCACGCAGGGCTACTCTCTCCACTCTGTCACTCAGACTTAATCAAAGCTATCAGTATGTCTATGCTACCAGTTGTCATTTTCATCCAAAAAGTAAACATTTGCGCCATCACATTTTCACAGGCAAGATGATGCAGCCTTTATCCCCCCCCCGCCCCCCCCTATGGTTCATTCTTCAAAATATATGCATTTTTTCCTACGCATCTCTCTCCTCTCACCTCCTCAGATTCACCAGAAGCTCCTGGCGGAGGGCCAGCCGGTGACTCGTGTCACCTGGAGACAGCAGCCAGATGGGAATGTCCTTAACGAGAAGAAAACCAAGAAGGCAAACAAGAAACGAGACAAGAGAGACGAACTTTGAGTGCTGCCAATCATTAAAGGTCCTATAGACAGACAGTGATTTATTTAAACTTTTGATCCGTTTTACAGTTTTTCTCAGTCGCTTTGGTGCTTTTCTCACATACATTTGCACAGCAGTTGGTGCATTTCTCAAAACAATTAGTGCAAACTGCAAAACCTAGTGGATAACCTGCAAAAAAGGAAATCACTTGCTCAAAATGGATAGTCCATTCCTCAAAAGCAAGTATTTATGTCAATGAAACTGCCAGTGACATCAAAATGAGAAGTCTTGACACCATTGTTTATGAACAAGATAGTCAAATGGCTTTGTCATGTTTTCATTACGACACTTTATGCTCTCAGTGTTTTCTCATGCAAAAAAAGGTCAGAACTCAGTGACACTACCTGAAAATGCTCAAGACAGCACTATACAGTACTTGTACAGCCATTTGAAAACTACAGTAAAGTTACAAATTGCTGTAGTTAGGGGAGTAAGTGAGTACAAGACACTGAATATGTACGTTTCACAGTTTTACTGTATGCACTTTGCAATTCTACAGCATTGTGACAGAATTTGATAACTAGTTCACCAATTTTGTATGTAATGACTCAAGCAATGAAATGAAGACTATTCGTTTTATTGGGAACGACTATTCAGCATCTATAAGTATAGTTCATTTTGACTGACATGACAAAGCAACTGATACATGTTCAAAAGCATTTGCAATTTGTTCAGAGGAAGGAGAAATTGCTACTATGATGTGCACAAATGACTAAATGTTGTGGAGGTTGAACTAATAGTTATGAGAATTTTCATTCTGATCTGAGAAAAGCACCAAAGCGACTGAGAAAAACTGTAATATGTATGAGTCTATTATTAGATCTATTTAATTATTTGATCTATTTAAAATTTATTTAAAAGTGCATTTATCAAATATATGGCCATAGTTGTAGGCCTGGGTGAACTGGGTGAAATTTGAATTTGCTGTGCAGGTTGGCCTGGAAAGGAGACATCCGTTTCTGATTCACCAAAAACTCAGGAACGTACACTTTATTTTGGAATTGAGTAAACAGCTGCATTCAAAACCTTTGTTTACAAGGAAGATTGTTTGCTGAACTTCTGAAACGATTTTGTATGACTTTAATGCATAAATTTAAGTTTAATTTCACTGGTAACACCTGTGGAAGTAGTAGCCTAAAACAGCAAGTTTGGAAATGGCGTCAACGGGCTCTTTTCCAGAAGGACCAGTAGAGCAAATTCAAATTCGCTTACAGGTTTATCTGGGTTCATCTATCTATCTATCGTCATGTTTCATAGCAGGTGTTCCATCCATGGAAATGTTTTTTTTTACTTTACTGAGATATATTTATGTGGTGTGAATCAAGTGTGACTTTTTCATTTAATTTTTCATTTTCATTCTGTAACTCTTTTTTATTTTGTGTGAGTAAACTCTCTTTCTCTCTCTCTCTCTCACACACAGACACACACACACACACACACACACACACATGCACATGCACACAGCACACACACACTGTGTATAAATATCAGATGAAAAGCCATCTGGGGCCTATTGCACAAAACTAGGATAAGGGATTAAGCCGGGATATCTTTAGCCTAGAAATCTAGACGCACCCTAGCCAGGCTAGGATATCTTGGTTATCCTGGCTCAATTTATCCGTGATCCAGTTCATAGGCAGACAGGCAGTCAGGTACAGGCAAACAATCCAGACAGGGCAGGCCGAGGACTTGTTCAGAGACAGGCAGAGTTCACAGGCAGGCAGGCAGACAGATTCAGGCAAACAATCCAAAACGACAGGCAGAAGGCTTGGTCAAAAACAGGCAGGGTCCAGGGGCCTATTGCACAAAACTAGGATAAGGGATTAAGCCGGGATATCTTGGTTATCCTGGCTCAATTTATCCGTGATCCAGTTGCACAAACGCGGGATAGGGGGCAGCAGGATATGTTATGGTATAAGTTACCATGGCGATTTATTCTGTGGAGCTAGCCTGCTCCAGACCAGGCTAAATTCCAGGATCTATTTAATCTCATCCCTTATCTCAGTCAGCAGTCACCACAAACGGAAACCAATAATTTTTCCACTGCCCACTACACATTGTTATCACATATACCTAGACCCACTGTCATTATTTAAACGTTTGTGATCATTAATTAACTTTTACATGTTCGCCATTCCCGACCTGTCATGCGACAATGTGATGTCATGGGAGTGCCTAACCATTTCACACGTGGTGGTCGCGGAACTAGTTGCAATATTCTCCTTAACAGAGGTGTTGCTATTTGTTGCTGTTGTGAAAAGGCTATCGCTACCTACTTCACACCGTAGAAGAAGCAATGAAGCCGCTAGTTGCCATGGTGAATCAGTGAATCTGTGATCGGTGGCGGGGTCTATTTGAGGGAGCCGTGAGCGCGCACTTATCCAGGATAGGTTTCACCTGGCTTGATGAATCCGTGTCTGCTCATCCTGGCTTGGTCTTTGTGCAACCAATTAAGCCTGTACGCTCTTGTTTTGGATTCATTGAGCGCAGCTCAGTAACTTATCCCGGATGTCTTAATTCTGCTTTTGTGCAACGGACCCCAGGGGGATATTCCATCAACCTCGCTAATGAAGGCGGCGCTTAACAGAAATAGCCTGGCTTGAACTAGCGTAGACTTTCACTTGGGGCTGAAGCCGTTCCGTTCAAGTTAGCGGCATTGGTCTCGTTTACTCAAGCGAGGTTGAAGTCAGCTTCATCTCTGCTCGTGCACGAGGTAGAACAGTAGACCAAAACAGTAGATTGACGAAAAGAGGATATATGTCGTAAAATTAAGACAATACTAGACGATTTTTGTTCGATTTGGCAAGCGCCATCTACAGGATTTTCATTGAAAGTCATCAAATTTAACATCGAGAGAAAAAATAGATTACCTAGGCTACTGTAGAAATGGGAGAATAATGAAAGCATACATTTAAAACAACAATGTTAATGGTTTTGAAATCAATTGCGAGTTTGATTGGCTTCACTCTTGAACACATAGGTCTATACCAGTGGTCTCCAACACGGTGCCCGCGGGCACCAGGTAGCCCGCGGGACGGCTATGAGGCGCCCCCAGCGCACCTTCTAAAAATAGCCAACAGGTCGCCTGCAGATCACGCTCTAAAAACATGCTCTATTGTGAAGTTTTCAATCGATATTTAAGTCTAGACCAGAACCATTTTAAGAATGTATGTAGCCATACATCTGTAACATTAAATTGATATTGGTGATATCTTACAAATTGTAGCTGCGTTAAATTTTAGCCTTTGGCTCCAAATCCGTTTCCCATTCAGTCTTTAAACAACAACAGAAGCGGAGCGCATACACGCTGCTCGCACGCATAGACAGTAAAGGGGGAAAAACTAGCTCGTCTGGTGTAGCCAATGGAAGCATATCTTTGCAAAAGTTCTGTGGCCATTCCATGTTCGTCAAATACGGTTCCTGCATGATTGTTCAAGAACTGAAAAACAATTGCTTTAGCTCACAGGCCTTTTCTCCTCCATAGGCTACTGCCGTATAATAGCGCTGAAAATGTTGCATGCATGACTGAGCAGGACTGTGCATTACCTTTTTTGTCAGATCATGGAGAGATTTCAGGTGTGCAATAACTTTAAAAGGAGTTTTCATATGTTAGGGTGGTGTGGGCGATTACTATTGAAATGTTAAAACTGAATTGTCCACTGAAATCAGAACTTAAACAACCCCTGAATTCATAATGGTGGGTGGGTATAAATTGGGTACAAATTTTAACCCAAATTATTAATTGCACAAAACGATTGTTTTTTTTTTTGTTATAATAAAATAGATTAGATTCCCCATGCAAACTTTGAATGAACAAACTGAACAAAAATGTTGGTAGTGTTGCATAGGCCTACACAATATTGATCATTTAAAAGTACAAATCTCATAGGCCTATTATTTAGGAGGACTACCCTCGCAAAAAAGGGATGACTGTATGTTTGTTTCAAATGAGTAGCCCTCCATATGATTTCGGGTCTTCAGGTAGCCCTCATTCCCAAAAAGGTTGGAGACCCCTGGTCTATACAGTCTATGCTTGAACAAAACGAGTGAAAGAATAAATAGTTCAAAAACAACTTTGGCATATATTCAAAACTATCTATAGCCTACGTTCTTATATTACAAGAGTTCACTCCAAATTATTGTCTAGGTGTAGGTGGTCATAAAATAAATTAGTATCAACATAATAGCCTATTGTCTCCCATAAGTAGCCTATAAAAGTGTTTGAAATAAAATTATCTGAAATGGCTGCAATGGCTTTCAATTCAATTTATGCCTAGTATTTAATCTGTGTAGCACACAGTTGATTTGACATTCATGAACAATCGTCGACACATGAAGCAGTTTTAATTATTAGCTGCCTATGCTACAGAATAATTATCCTTTGGCTTGCATCAGATATAATATAGCCTAGCCCACTGGCAAAGCTGTCACTGAACAGCCTACCAAATGTGCATGACCCTTTATCAGCAGTAGACATGTCTTTCATCAAAGAATATAACTAAAAATGCCATTATCAAGGTGATAAACAATGTAGCCTTAATACTTCGTTTGGGAAGCGAACCTGCGAACACGCAGGAATGTAATTCCTTTCCTATGCCGTCTCGCTGCATGTTACACCAGCACCGAACGTAAGTGACGCAGAGTAGCATGATTCCTAGAACCACACGCATGTGAAGTTAAAACATTTTTAATTGTATAATCTTCATACATTCTTTGGAGCTAGTGAATGTGTAAATCCATGCTTGGTGCACTGTCGGAAAAAACATTTCTATAGGCCTACTTCTATTAGCCTAAGTTGTAGGCTACAGGTGACGAGAGCACAGGTTGACGGAACCATCTTTTTGGACTCGTTTTCCGACTGATTGGTTTTTTTGCAACACAGCTTAATTTAGCTTGAAAGTTAACCTGCTATGGAGCAGGTTAGTTTTGTGGCATAAATTCCCATGGTTACCAAGCTGGGATTCACGTTAACCTCCTTAATGGAACGGAATTCTCACTAAAATTAGCGAGACTTATCGAAATAAGCCAGGTTTGGCCTTTAGCGAGGTTGATGGAATATCCCCCTGGTCTCAGGAAAACCTCTGTCAAGTTAACATGAATTACACCGTCAGATAAAAAAGGGTCAGGGAAATCTGTCAGATAAAACTGCATCAGGCAAAACAGCCTCAGACGAAAAGCTGTCAGCGTCAGATATCAGACATCAGATGGAAAGGCATTAGGTCTCAGAAGAACCTCTGTCAGAAAAAGCGGCGTCAGGTGAAACACACACAGTTTGTATTTTCAGCGCTTTTATGCATCTCCCTTTCTACCTTTCAGTCACCAATGAAGACTTCTAAATGTATACAGTGCATTTGGTTTATGACATTATGTTTTATTGTCATAAGAAAGGTTTCCACTGTTCACTTTGGTTCTGAACTACAGCACTGGTAATGTGTGGCTGCACTGTAGTACATTACATGGAATCATTAAAGCTTGCTCCATATTTCTGGAATTTAATTATTACTGTAATGGTCTCACCACTTTTGTTTCCTTTAGTAAATTCACAGGACATTGTCATATGGCATATTTAAGTGTTATTAAAATTATTAACCCTTAAAGGTGTACCATCACACCAGAAAATTACGGTTCTAAAGAATATCTGGGTTTAATACAGCAATTGGGTTCTATGGAACTATTTATTTGTTTCTTATTGGCCAAGAGACGTTCCATGAGTTGGAATATCCCTGGACATTTCAACTCAGACTTTGCACAGGTAATAATAAATCACTCCGTGATACAATGCGAAGATTCCAATAACCGTTACGTTTTCATAATGTAAAAAAGCGAGTAGCCTTGGCAATTGGAGAAAAAAATGGAGATCGATTTCCCTTAAATAACTTGAGTTAATATATGAAATGTCGGATGACGAGGAGGAACAGACAGTCAACCGGGAGGAGAGTGCATCTTCATCCAGGTGCGTCAGCGCAGACAAATTGTGTTGGATGTTAAATGTGTGCAAGTGTTTTAATTATAGGCCTACTGTAACATTACACAGGCTACTACTTTTCTCAGGTGGTAAACATCCATACTAATATAATAATGACCACTAGATGGGGACAATGTGCAGCTATTTTCTATGAAACAAAAATGTTTCCATTTAGTTCAGATCACAGTCAGAGTGCATTTATTCCACTACTTTAACATGAGCTTAGTTGAGAGAAAGGCTGAGAGAAAGGTTCTATAAACTTGTTCCTCAGTGTCACACTGAAAATCTTCAGGTGTTTTTGCATTACAACTCAAGTAGATATAAAAGATCAATAGTCCACCATTACCACCCACCACTGGACACATTTAACCGGATACATGACCTTACAACCAAATTACGCTCATTCAAAACATTATTTGCACAGTCAGTATTAGAATTTCTTTATTTTTAATTGATTCTTTATTTTTAAATGATTTTACCTTGTTCATTTTATGTTTTCTCTTTTTTATTATGATCGATACATTTTCATCTATTCTTTTACTATTGCCCTTATGCTTATATGTTTGCTTTTGTTTATGTAAAGCACATTGAATGACCTGTGTATGAAATGCGCTATATAAATAAATTTGACTTGAATTGACTAGTAGGCTTGTTTAAATATTATTGAGGCTTGGTAACTGTGGGTAACTTAACCTCTGACTCAAGCATCCTACATATTAATAAGAGAGAAAATAACACAAAACACTAAAAAAAATTTTAAACAGTTTTTTAATAGTCATTTTTTAATAGTCATTCGGTATTCCAGCAGTTACTTTATATGCAAGGGATTGTTTGTACATGGTCTTTTATACAGCAACAATATGTTCAATCGGTTTCATCTCAGTCTTCAAACGTGCCCTGGCTCCCATTCCAATGCACTTAACATCAAAGAGGGAAAAAAAAGCCAAACTCCACCTCTCCCTTTTCTTCAGTTACAAAGGGCAAAAGATAATCCATAGTTACTGTCATGTCCATAATAACTTTTAAAATAAGAACACCAGAAATGAGGTGACGCTTAGTGCAATACCTGTTAACTAAATTCACAGTACAAAAAAGTATGAGAGCATGAGAACAGCTTATATGAGAAGTCATAACTCAATTCATTATTATGTAACAAATGATTAAAAAAAGACAAAACACAAATAAAAAGGATGGAGTATGTTTACCCATACAGCAAACATGGCTTAGATGTAAACAAATCATGAAAAAGTGTCAAACTAAACAGCACACGCTTACAGTAGTGGTTGAGCTATGGATGTAGCCGTACAGCAGGTGTGTATGTTATGTACTGTACGTGCACACACAGACACACACACACACACACGCGCGCGCACACACACACACAGACACACTTAAACAAACATACATCAACATTGTGGTAAACAGGTCAATCAAAGACCTAACAAGGGCTGACCAGACCACTGACAACAGGTTCTCAGACAGCACCAAAGCCAATGCATTGGAAGCGACTTCCAGACCTTTCCATGACAGAGTCTGGTATCTGGAAAAGCTGGGGCTTCATCGAAAATACAGCATGTAAAGTGGGAACTCACTGGTGGCTCAAGAAAATACTGACAAAGTTGAAATTTTGGGAAATTGATCCTCAGACATCTTACATGGTACAGAGCTTTCAGAGTATAGCGAATACTCACAAGGGGGTCCATTCGAAAATAATGCTAAATTGAAACTGTATGCCATTTGAAACAAAAAAACGAAAGTGAAGGAGATTCTCTGTCAAGATAAGGAAGGTCTATGGTCACATTACACTGGCTGAGTATACTGGCAGAACAAAACTGTTGACAAGTCCGATCATTTACTTTATTCATTTCATTTCTTTCTGTCCTAAATACCTCAACAGTCATCACCTTAGCCACCCACCCCTCCCCACAGACACAAACCCCTACACCTTTGTGGCAAAGGCAGAAACCAAGAAGGTTTGGACGTTGCGTCACAGAGTCTTGCTCATTTCACAATAAAAGCACAACATCAGGCCCTTTCTTCTGCTTTAAATACTGGTACGTCTTTTCAAGTTTGACAAGGAAAAAGTGTCCTTCTTGGCAGAAGAGCTCACTCTCCATGTGCCACTGACAACATAAGGGAGTTTTATATAAAGCAACAGCATGAGTTATTAAGGAACAGCAAAAAAAAAGAAAAGAAAAAAAAAAGCAGAAACTAAATGTGTGAGAAAGATAAGACTCGAGGCCATCTGAGTAGAACGTAGCCTACCAGTCAAGATTCTTGAGCCACGTGGTAGCGAACAGCAGTCTTTCACCAAAGCCCATGGTGAGGTGCAGCCTCAAAATTGCTGTTGAGTTGTTAGGACTTATAAAACGGCGAAGACCCCCAGGGGTACATTCCAATTTTACGTATGTACAAAATGTTTGGAAAGTTACCCCTGTCCCCCACCCCCGACTAGTTCTGTAGCAATATTGGCTAGCGCTAGCTAACTGTGGACATTTAGGCCCAGTTGGCCCGCAGTGGCAACCCGTCGGAGAGGCCGACTGAGATCGGGCGACTGGGATCTACAGCAGCATGAGGGCTTCGCTCACACTACAACAGGAGTCTCCATGGTAGCGCTGTCGCGATGGCAACCGTGTACCTGACATCTATTCTTTCTCAGCTACCCCCCCCCCACACACACCATCACATACAACAAACCCAAACAAAAAATAATAACTCATCAGAACAATAGTAAACCAAAACAACAACAAAAAAAAACCTCTGTTACAAGATAATCCTGGATGCTTGTTTTGTTACTTTTTTTTTTTTTGGCAGCTTTAGATATGAGAACCTATACTATCCTCCTCTCACTCCTCATATCTCCCTCTCTCTCTATCCCTCTCTCTCTCTCTCTCTCTCTGCCGTGCATTTCTCTCTCTCTCTCTCTCTTCTATCAGTCTCTCAGGCTCTCCTCCTCCGTGATGCCCTGGGCACGGAGTTCCTCCAGAACGTTATCCAGGTGGCCTGGGTCCGGGAAGCCGTGGCCCGTCAGGTTGGAGCCGAACTCCGTCTTGTGGTGGACCTCGTTCCAGATGACCGTGTCCGACTCGCCCGTGGTGCTAGACGTGCCCACAGAGAAGATGAGGCGACGGTCCCAGGCTACCAGCAGCAAGCGCAGGACCTGTGTGTGTGTGTGTGTGTGTGTGTGTGTGTGTGTGTGTGCGTGTGTGTGTGTGTGCGAGTGTGTGTGTGTGTGTGTGTGTGTGTGTGTGCGTGTGTGTGTGTGTGTGCGTGTGTGTGTGCGTGCGAGTGTGTGTGTGTGTGTGTGTGTGTGTGTGTGTGTGTGTGTGTGCGTGTGTGTGTGCGTGCGAGTGTGTGTGTGTGTGTGTGTGTGTGTGTGTGTGTGCGTGCACGAGAGAGAGAGAAAAAAAAAGAGAAAGAGACTGAGTGTGACTGAGTGTTGTATACTACAGGCCATGAAACAATACATTAAAGATTAAAAAATAACTCAATGTGTGTTTGTGCATGTGTCTTTGTGTGTGTGTGTGTTTGTGCATGTTTGTGCATATGTGTACACTTACAATGCGTCCTTTCTCAGTGTCTGGGAGGTAACAGTGGCGGGGGAAACCGCGGGCAGTGTAGGGCTTGCCGGGATTGGGATGCTCAGGGCCCTACGGAGAGAGACAGACAGAGACAGAGAGAAAGAGAGAGAAAGAGAAAGAATGATGGAGAGACAGACAGACAGAAAGAGAGAGATGAAGAGAGAGAAAGAATGATGGAGAGACAGACAGACAGAAAGAGAGAGATGAAGAGAGAGAAAGAATGATGGAGAGACAGACAGACAGAAAGAGAGAGATGAAGAGAGAGAAAGAATGATGGAGAGAGACAGACAGACAGTAAGAGAGAAAGAAGTATTGAAAGAGAGAAAGGTTCTGTTTAGCTCACTGACTTTGTATAAAATATTCACTTATCGTTAAGACATCTCAACTTTAACCTTTAAAGAATGTGTGCCTCATTCTACTTACCATACCAATACCATTTTTGATAATTAGCATTATTATTATAGAACACCAGAGTTCAGCTGTACAATGTAAACTGAATCACTTGATCTATTAATTGATTGAAGTCAACTGACTAAATTGATCACACTGTTAGCACATGACAAAGTATCTAAGGGTCAAGTCTCACCTGTATGCCTGGTGGAATGTTGTAGATGATGCGGATGGTCTTGCAGTCGGGGTGGCCAGGCAACGAGTGGGGGATGACGTGGTACTCCATCTTGCCGGGCGGCTGGTTGCCGGTCTTCACCCCGTAGATGGTCTTGCAGGTGGGGCACTGGAGGCTGCCGTCTTTGTTGCCGTTGTTGTACATGGCCACCAGGCACTGCAGGTGGTACTGGTGCCCACACTGGGCCAGACGACCCACTGACTCCACCCGTGACACGCCACCTACGCCCGGGCCCTTGTAGCCCGAGGGGCCCGAGAGAGCCTCCATGCAGATAGTGCAGTCCTGAGAGAGAGAGAGAGAGAGAGAGAGAGAGAGAGAGAGATAGAGCGGGAGAGAGAGGGGGGGGGGTGGTAGTAAGAGCGAGAAGGAGGTGGAGGCGGAGAGAGAGGCAAAGGGAATAATCATGTCAAGTTAGTCAGACCAACAGATAGGTATAAAAGGGTTAGAGTTAAGAAATGAAAATAGATAAAGAAAGAAATACAAAATGAATGAAGGAAAATGAAAGTTGAAAAATGAAAGATGCAAAGTAAGCAAGTGAAAGCAGCCTACCTCCTCGGGGGGGTTGCGCACCTTCTGCAGGTATCTTTTCACCACTTCCTCAGGAGTTCTTCCTATGTGCGACAAAGTCAGAGGAAATTAGAATTGGATTTGTGTGTACGTGTGTATGTGTGTGTGTATGTGTGTGTGTGTGTGTGTGTGTGTGTGTGTGTGTGTATGTTTGTGACTGTGTGCTGTTGTATATGAATGTGTGTGTTTCAAATGTGAGTATTATACAATGTATGCGCGCGTGTGTGTGTGTTTGTGTGTGTGTGTGTGTGTGTGTGTGTGTGTGTGCTTGTGACTGTGTGCTGTTGTATATGAATGTGTGTATTTTAAATGTGAGTACTATTATACACTGAGTGTATGCGTGTGTGTGTGTGTGTGTGTGTGTGTGTTTGTGTGTATGCAACTCACCTTTGCGTGCCTGCTTTTTGGTGGTCTTGCGGCAGCAGTGACCCAGACCCGGCACAGGCTTGATGTCGCTCTTGCTGACGGGAGGGGGGTGCAGGACCAGCTTGGGCGGCCGGGTGAGGCAAACGGGCAGACCGGCGGCACTCATCAGAATGCCTGTTATACCTGCAACGACCACCAGGGGGCATAGGTGAGCCATCCAGAAAGATCTGGATACATCTGAATATTCACACAATCTCCACATACACATGGTGTCACTGTTGTGCTACTAATTGCTCACTGGGTTAACTAACAAATCACATTTTTGATGTTTTTAAAAGGTTTTATCTTAATTGTAATATAATTATTATGTTTTGTAATGAGATTGCTTTTCTCTTGTCTGAGACAGTTGTGGACACATTTGAACATCCACATGACCTCCAAATACATGTAGTGTCACCGCTGTGCTACTAACTATTAACTGAATTAACTAACAAACCACTACATTTATTGTAATAAGATTGCTTTGATAAGGCTGAGATCTAAACAATTATGGACACGTCTGAACATGTCACTATTGTGCTTCAAACAGATAAGCAGCTTCAGTGGCTCAACTGCTCCTCTGAGAAACACAGGTTCTGACCAATGCTCAGTGACCAATGCACGACTTTATAACTCCTCTCTATGCTGCACTAATGTGACTGATGTGACTT
Organism: Alosa pseudoharengus; assembly: GCF_046254945.1. Classification (NCBI taxonomy): domain Eukaryota; kingdom Metazoa; phylum Chordata; class Actinopteri; order Clupeiformes; family Clupeidae; genus Alosa; species Alosa pseudoharengus. The sequence continues at coordinate 16,335,684 of NW_027468640.1, forward strand.
ATTTTTATTTATTTTTTTAACTTATATATGTGTGTATATGTGTGATATATGTTTATATTATTAATTGCTGCTGTAACACCATAATTTCCCTTTGGGGATGAATAAAGTAATCTATCTATCTATCTATGGATACACTTTGGGAACAATAAAGTTCCTATCTTATCATATCTTAACTGAAATAACTAACTTTTTTAACTTTATTGTTTGACATAATTCACAAATATTATCTTCATCTTTATTGTAAAAATTAAATTGATTGTGTGAGATTTCTTTGCATGGCTTGTACTTAGGCAAAATAAATTAAAAACAAGAATAATAGTAATTGGTGACTGATGTAAAAGATATTTTTTAACTAGAGGCAAACAAATAAATTGTAATATAATAAATAATGAATATGATGATGATGACAACGATGATGATGATGATGATGATGGCGATGATAAATGCTTACCTGCCAGAGCTGGATGGACAGGGCTTGATCCATTTAAGTTCTTCACTGGAACAGTGGGAACCCTAGCACAAACAAAACACAGAGCAATTTAACACTCCTTAATACGCTGCACACACACACACCTCAATAATCAAACAAAAATGATTGTGCAATAAACATACAAAAATAGTTACAGGCTTACACATATGGGCACGGCTGTCATTATTGGACACACCACCTCCTTCAGGCATGTAAGTGCGCATCACACACACACACAAACAAAAGACGCATGCTGAACATTGCTGCAGAGCAACATTCCATGAGAATCTCCATAAACAGCTCATCAAAGCACACACTCAATGCATGGCATTCTCGTCACGCCTAATAGGTTCTGTAACCAATCGACGCTTCCACTGACGACAGCATTAATAGGCATCAACTGTTAGCTGCAAGCAGTCCAACGTCAATAACCAAATTAGCTTGATCCTCCTGCGCAACACACACAAAGAAAGAAATCCAAAACAGCGGTCATCATGGCAACATAACCTCCCATGCCAAAGTGGCACCTAAGGAAGTGTCGCAAATAACCCTGGTGACACCATCTGTCATCAGACAGGCCTTCTGGCCACACATGATGGACTGGGCTGGGACTGTGTTCTCCGCACGCATTGGGCAGTGCTGCGGGTGGACTGTGGGCACGTGTTGACACTCCTCAGATCAGTTCTAGATTTAATAGTAAAATCAGTCCTATAGACCCTTTCAAGAGAGTTCTATTATCAGCATCATAGTTGGCCCCACAAGGCTTCCGTTTTAACATTCCATATGTTATCTTAATGCAGAGGAAGTAGATTGGGGCCCAAATAGAATGTTCAAGCATTGTTTTTGTTTTTATTGTTGAAAGGGTCCATTTACTTTGTGTTCTAGAATTAGTTGTAAAATCAATCATTAATATTTATTTGTGTTCTAGAATTGGTGGCATAATCAGTCATTGATATTTTTCTTTGTGTCCACTCTATGATAAGAGGGAAAGACACTGACTCCTTTTTGTTTAATAAGGCATTACTGGGAAAGTTACCTTTTTGCCTAACTTCTCTTCTGAAAGTTAAATCAATTTTCCACAATACCCATTCACAGGGATTTATATATTTTGACACTCCTCAAATAAAATCTGAGTTTTGGTTTTTTTGCTTCTTATAAAATGAACAGATTTCAAGAGTTATTAAAATTAGACAGGTTTGTCACTAGACCAATTCAATGGTATGATTGAGGAAATGGCTGTTGTACAATGTCTGTCTATGGCTGTCAAACATTTTATATTATTATTATTATTATTATTATTATTATTATTATTATTATTATTATTATCATTTGCATTTTGTACTCATAATCATATTCTTTTTTATTGTTCTTGTTTTGTCTTTTTGATTATTGTTGTTGCATGTGTATAGTGCACACCCATGTTTAATGTACACCACAGAGGCTGCTACATGCTGCCATTCCATGCTGGATCCTCTAGGTTGTGCTCTCAACCTTTGGAATAACACACAGCAGGTGATCTATGCAACGTAATAATACTGTAATTATAGACATTGCATTGCTTTGTTACCTTAAGTGGAACTTCCTCTATCTGTGTTTGTCTGTGTGTGTGTGTGTGTGTGTGTGTGTGTGTGTGTGTGTGTGTGTGTGTGTGTGTGTGTGTGTGTGTGTGTGTGTGTCTTTCTTTTGTTTCTAATAGATAATTTGCCAGTGACGATGACAAGATAAAGTGTGGCACGCGGTACCCTACAATTAGACGTGTTGCTAAGTAGACATCCCATTACACCAGTTTCAATAAAGAGCGCTGACACATAGGTATGCAATTATATAGGTTATTTCACTTCTCAAGCTTCCTTGTACCTCCCCTTTTAAAATAACTACCTCATAATTGACCCTCATAAATTCCTTTTTAGCATACTTGCATAGAACTGCTTTTACAACACACTGTTAGTTCTGAATGAACCCACACCTTATAATGACAAAATGCCAGATTCTAACGGGTACTTACGGAGCGAACTTGATAATCGTCATTTCTCCGTTGCAGAGCACACACAAACTTATTTCCCAAAAAGTCACTGACCGAAGCCCTGCTCGTGTTTTCTCTGAAAAAACACAGAACAACTCCAACTGTGAAGTCCTACACTGTCTCTGTACTTGTGTGTGTTTCTTTCTGTTTTTTTCGCTCTCGGTTTTCTATCCCTCCGTTACTATATCACTCCCTCTCTGCTCTCTGTGTCTCTCACTCGCTGTATCTGCGCGTGGGGTGACAAGTGTGTATCGTCTCTGTCTGCTTGGCACTCTCTTATAGTGCTAAGCCGGCGGTTTCCATCTGGAAGCTAATGCTGACCACGTCACATCACAGGACCAAGGGGGGGGCAGGATCTGGGATTACCGCTAGCCTGGACGTCACGGCAACACAGCGCCATAAGGCACCGTCACACAGGCACAGAAAGGAGGGGTGTGTGTGTGTGTGTAACAACCCCCCCCCTTCACACACACACACACACACAATGTAAAAGTACATGTCAAGCACCAACATATGTTAACACACTCACACATGCACTCTCTCTCTCTCTCTCTCGCTCTCTCTCTCACACACACACACACACCACAGCTGGGAATGCTCACGTTTTTCTCCCTCCAAAGCCGGTTAGGAAGAAGGGGGCGAGGGGGGGGGGGTACCCGGGGAAGCATACAGGTGGTGTGGGTTGTTGCTATGGTCACATGATAGTTTGAGGTCATAAACTCATTCATCCTCTCCCAACTTATGTTGGCATCTTTGAAGGCCACAAAATCCTGACCCACTGACTAACTGGTCAAACGTTTAGGCTCACTTAGGACTTTGTTCATGACTGTGTCTTACCGTCTTCTTACCTCCTTACCCTGTCTTATGCTTGTATAATATGAATTGCTACAATTCCAATTTATTTGCCTATATTAACCCACACCCACAACATAAATATCTTCATGTCAAACAAAAAAAAAAACCCTAAAACTTTTTTACCAATGTAAATGCTGGCCAAAAGAAAACGTACTTTTCAAACAATAAACTACATCCCGTCATTCATCCAAGAAGTCTTTTTTTTTAGTCGTCCTTTCTTCAGGTTACAGTGTGCCACTATCAGTTCGTTAACCATCCTATCCAAAAAATAAACACTAAGATCACACCAGAAGAGGTGGTGTGTGTGTTCTGTATGTGTCTGTGTCTGTGTGTGTGTGTGTGTGTGTGTGTGTGTGTGTGTGTGTGTGTGTGTGTGTGTGTGTGTGTGTGTGTGTGTGTGTGTGCAGGCCACTGTGTTGTCTGAATCTGAAGTTAATGTGTAAGGCGTTCATCATCATGGACACACTGACTGGAAGGGGACACTGGGAGAGCATATAAATCAGATCGGGCTGGGCGGAAGAACGGAGAGGACAGGAAAGGAGAAAAGAGCAGAGGTGATGAGATGAGAGGAGAAAAGCAGAGGAGAGGAGAGAAGAAATGAGAAAGGAGGAAAGGAGAAGAGAAGAGAGGAGAGGAGAGGAGGAGAAAGGAGAGGAGAAAAGGAGAGGAGAAAGTCAAGGATGCTAAGAGGGCAAATTGGAAAGGTGGTCGGTCACGTTTCAGCTCAGTTAAGCTGGTGGTATTAACTCTGAAACCCATATGGCTCTATGGACGTACACACAGAGACACACACACACACACACACACACATACACACCCATAAATACACAGACTGACAGACACAGGCACCAATACCCACTAACTCAGCTGTTCACCTTGGCAAGGGGCAGTTGGGAGAGAATTTTGCTGCCATGTTAGCATTTCTATAGGAGTCAATGCATGATGAATTCAATGATTTGCCACACAGAGTACCAGAAACATTTCTGTACCTAAAGTCCTGTTACCTGACAAACACAATCTCACAATCTCAAACACTGAAAATCTATACTCAAGTAAAAGTACAATTACTCCCTTCAAAAATTACTTGAGTAAAAGTAAATATTACCATCTGAGAAATCTACTCAAGTAAAAGTAAAAAAGTACTTTACTCAAGTAAATTACTCAAGTAACAAGTATTTTTTTTTTCATTTTTATATTTTTTGATGGCCCTTTAAAAGTAGGCCTATCCTTTATGCCTATTTGATTTTCTCCTTCTTTGTAGGCTAATCATATAGGCAAACATATTGTAACAGCCCATTTCAAATATATTTTATTTAATATACTTTATTATATTTTCTGACACACTTGTGTAGGCCATAGCCAGAGTAAGCATTAAGTGGCTACGGGATGAAAAGCAGTCACTTCAAATCCATTGCCAGCGGATTCTTCTGCTTTGCAGTCATGTCCTGCAACATTGAGGCTACATAAACGAATGCTAGTTTTTTTCTAACTTGTGTGCTCGATTTCTGAGGCATTTACTTTGCTTGTACATGAATTTGTAGGCCTACTTTCCTTGTCCAACGTGATTGTTGAACGATGCTGGCCAGAAATTAATATAGGCGAAAGTTTCTGTGTCATGTCATACCTCTCATCCCGTTGCTACGCTGTCTAAACTTGTACTTGTAATGAAAGGCAATTGAAAATGTACCGAGGGAAAGAGTAGATTACTGGCTCAAAAATTTACTTGAGTAAAAGTAGAAGTACCTTTTTGAAAAAGGAATATGGAAAGTTGCCGTTCCACAAAAAAAGTACTTTTTTATTCATGTGCGTTACTTGTAGCACGTTACTACCCACCCCTACACAATCTTCTCATAACATTAGCCATCTGAAAATTGCTGATTACAAACACATTCACGCATACATAAAAATAATGTAGATGATGTTATGTTCCAAATTCTCTGTGTGTGACTTGTTGAGTGTTGAGGTTTCAAAGATACTGCCAATGGGAACTATAACTAAATTTTTTCTACCACAACAAGGCCAAGGCAATTTACTGTACATTCATTCATTTTGGTTTAACCACAGTCTTTTCTGTGTCAGTATGTCCAAAACAATTTTTCACATCTGACACAACACCCACATTAAACCACATAAGGAAATTAAATTATCAAAATGATTAGGTTTACAAGGACCTTGTGCTAAACTGAAAATAGAATGTCACAACCATACATGGATTTCTATGCAACGTCACGAAAACATGCGTGCGCAACTAAGAGGCAGAAAGCACCATAGAACAGCATAGAGCAATGTTCTCCATGAAAAGAATAAAATGAGTTTTTGTGCTGAAAAATGCACCAATTCGAAATCACGATGGTTAGAGAATGTTCAATATGTTCAATATCCCTAACGCATGTCTTTGCCAAAAATGACAAAATACAATGTTATATTAATAATGCAAATGAATGGCAAACTCTGAAATATAATCTGAAATGAGATGTTATTATCATTGAGACAACAGGGGTATACAAAAAAATTCCGATTGTAGCTTACAGCAGCCGACTATTAGGTTAAGTTTTTTAACGTTGTGGACGACCACCAAGCGTCTTCTGCCCCATGGCTGCGCGCACATTTAGTATTCCATTACTTTGAGGCCTCAAAGGGGAAAAAAACTGTGCACAGTGTAAAAAAGTGCATAGGGAAAAATCATACACAAACTTAGGAATGCAACAGCTATAATCTCATCACAATGATGTTGGTGTTTCACACCTCATGCCACTCACTCCTCCTTGCTTGACATTTGAGTAGGATAGTCACGATAGCTACGGTGGAAGGTATTTATGGCTCTTACAATGAAGGAGAGATCAGTAGAGATTAACCCACAGAGGGAGAGAGAGAGAGACAGAGAGAGGGGGAAAGAGAGAGAGAGAGAGAGGGAGAGATAGAGAGAGAGAAGGAGTTTGAGGGAAACAGAAGGATAGATGAGAGGATGAGGGAAAAGTCCTGCTTTGTGACGTCAGACGTTCATATTACACAGCAGGCTACACCGTCCGGTGATAAACTCTCACCTGACTAGCAAACATACAAACAAACACCAACATATGCCAGAGAGCCTCACTGTCTCTCTCTCTCTCTCTCTCTCTCTCTCTCTCTCACTCTCTCTCACACACACACACACACACACACACACACACACACACACACAACGGAAGTTTCAGCTAAAACCATCAGGTAGCAAAAAAATATTGTCTATAATTATATTAAGTAAAATGGCGCTACTGCTGCCCCAATAATGTCCCCCTATGGATATACAGTACATGAAGGCCACACAGAGGAGTTGGGATCACCCTCTGCTGGCCAATGTGAGTAATACATGTGGCAAAATCACCTGTTGGTAGTGATGGGCAAATGAAGCTTTGGTGAACCACTAAACCACAGCAGTGTGAAGCTAGCAACACTAATGAAAAAATCCAATATGGCTGCCACATGTAGATTTTTCAACATAAAAGTCCTTACCCAAACCGGTATATGTAACCAAAAATATTGGTTTGCTAAGGACTTTTATGTTGAAAAATGTATGTGTGGCAGCCATCTTTTTGCTTTTCAGCTAGTGTCGCTAGGTTCACACTGCTGTGGTTCAGTGGTTCACCAAAGCTTCATTTGCCCATCACTACCTGTTGGTTATCAACCACAGATAAGTGGGCACTAGCAACTCATATGTGACATCTTGTCAAAACCAAATATATTTTGTCAGACCCACACAACAAAACAAGAGTAAAATAAATATAATTGTTGCAAGCGGTTCTATTCACACAGTTGCATAATTTGCAGTCATGTCTCAAAGCTAGTCAAAGTTTAGCTTGTAGCCTAGGCCACAGAGTTCTAATTAGCGTCCTGGTCTGTGATTGGCCTGAGCCTGAATTTGTCTTTATTCTTTCCTCCCTTTCTTCCTCTTCTTCCACCCCTCTTTATCTCGCTTTCTCTCCACTCCCCTTCTCTCGTTCTTTTCTTTGCTCTTCTCCATTCAGTAAGCAGTGTGGTGTGAAAACAGCACACCACTGTGTAGGCATTTTAGACTCTCTCCGTTTCTGGCTGGCTGAGACGCATTACAAATGCAATCAAACTCAGAAATCCTCTCTCTCTTTCTCTCTCTCTCTCTCTCTGCCTCTCTCTCTTTCTCTCTCTCTCCATCTCTCTCTTCCTTTCTGCCAGCCACCATCTTTTCCCGGCATTGTTTTGCAAATATGTGTGAAGACTGGGCCGGGTAACAAAGGTTGCTGTGGATACGTGGCCCGTGTTCACACAAACATGGGGTTCGGCAGTGACCCCCTGGAACGAACTGAGCATGGGAACTGGGGAAGGAGTGTGTGTGGGGGGGCGTGGGGGTGGAGGATAGGGAGAGGGTAAAGGAGTGGGAGAGAAAGAGATAGAGAAAAAGGGACTGGAAGGGGGGAGAGAGGGGGGGGGGTCTCGTCATGGGATAAGTGGTGTGAGCGAGGGATTTGGCAGAATGAGAGTGACCCTCTGGTTCTTTCAGGCCCTCACATCTCTTGTCTGACACCACTTCCTCTCTGTCCTCAATGAATCCTTCTCTTTTCATTTTTCTGTAATTACTCATTCTCTATCTCTCGCTGTCTGTCTCTCTCTCTCTCTGCCTGTCTGTCTGTCTCTCTCCTCTCTCTCTCCCTCTATGGCTATCACTGAGAGCCTCTGTCTCATCAGTAGGCAACACTCTCTTGTGCAAATTCCACAGAAGCCACTTCACTGAAGACAAACCCCTTCCTACTCCAGAAAAAAAACAGGTCTGTTCAATTCCCCAGCCTTCCCAACACACAGAACTGGCAGACAAATCCTTGTAAAATATCTGCCACAAGCAACATAATACCAAAACCAGAATTCATTCCTACTGGCTAGTTCCCACATTCATACTGGCTAGTTAATTCTTAATGCCAGTAAAAGACCGCCATCTTCCTTTCAAAGAGTAGACAGACAAACTCTTCTGCCAATTACTTTACTTCAGTGCCTCTGCAGCACAACTAGAATCAAAGTTGCAGTTCTGACACAAAGTCAGTCGTGGATTTAATGTGATAAATGTCCTCAATGCATTTCTGCATAGCATAAAGGGTTAAGGTAAACACGTGACTGACCACTTTCAAACCTCAAACCATTTTTGTCTTTTGTCCTTTCAAACCAAGCCAGTCAACCTGGACAATTTACAGGGTTATGGCATTCACTTTGACATTGACACTGGTCAGTTCCATATGTGAAGGACGGTCAGACAAACCGGGGGGTTAAATCCCTTTTAGCCATGAAATCAAGCTTTGATATTAGGGGTGTAAAGATACACATATTCGTACCGAACCATTTAGGTACAGGGCGTTAAGGTTCAGTAATCAACAGTAGGCTTTTTTGTGTGTGGACCATGTTTCAAATTCGAGTTCCCACACAAACATATAAAGTGGTGGACCATATATCAATCTAGTCAATTAACATCAAAAAACATCTTACACCTTTTCAAAATACTATTCCCGTTGCGCATGAGCAGTATTGTCAGTGAATTTTTGGCTATTAAAGGATGTATCAGCGATTTTAGGCCCAAAAAAGGCCCAAACATAAATGATCACATTCATCTAGCTGTCTGCCCCTTAAAGCAACACCAAAGAACTTTTCATCTGTCGCACGCACTATTTGTTTATCCAGCACCGGCTTTGCAAATAACAATGTCCACAGACAAGGTAGAATAAGTTGCATGATTTTATGAAAGTACGATGTATTGCGACATCAGATGCAAGTTAAATTTGTAGTTTCTCATGTCTCATTCCATCGAACTACAGATCCGCTACCCGATGCAGCAAACTTACATAGTGCGGTAATAGCCGATAGAGGGCCGTGAAGCGAATGCAGAAAGTGCCGTTCACCCTGTTACGAGTTGATGAACCACTGAAACGATTTTGGAAACATTATTTTAAGGTACAAAAAACTCTTTGGTGTTGCTTTAAGCAGGCCGTCAAAAAAACGCGTCTCTGTAGGCAGCCTAGGCTCCGAGATCTGTACAGAAAAACAATTGCTACCAACAAGGGTTGGCAACCTACTCAAAGGCAAAATAAAGTGTTTCAACCAATAACCGACAAGAGGCGCGCTTAGGAGAGTTTTAATTGCACGGGAGTGAGGGGGAGGGAGTAGCGAGTTAGCTCTCTTTTGTTTGAACATCAACAGAAGTGACGTATCCCCGCTATCGCTGATACAACCTTTAAGCTAAGCTACTGACCAAGACTAAGAATGTTCTAAATGTTACTTAAGAGAAGGGAAGTGATTTAAGGAAGCAGATAACACAGAGGGACAGATGTACGTACATTTGCGAACGTAGCTTTATCAGTGTCATGGACACACCGCAGATTGCGAACGCTGTCAGACCCAAGTTTCCGTCGTATTTATCAATCGTTCAATCCTTAGTGTAAACTGCGCCTTTCTCCGCCCATAAACGCAATTTACGAACGTCCACAACTGAATGGCAGCGCCTACATACAAGCGCAGTGGAATGAAGTTAACTGATGACAACATTAAAAAGAATCAAACGTTTAGCGATCATGAGATAATACCACATACATGATAACATGTAAACAAGCAGGGAGATAATGAAGATCAGTAGTTCTACTCAAACTACTTGTGCACGTAGGCTATGGAAGATTGGTCAAATCTAGCAAGTAGGAAAGTTTAAGTGAATGACGTGAAAGTGAAAGTAAGACATTCGAAAGGCCAACGAAAGTTGAGGTTGCTTTTGGTAGTAGGCTACAAATACTTTCACCACAAAAACTGGTGCTCTAAATAGCGATTCTGTTGTCTTTGAAAGGTTCTCTTATTGACGCATTGAACTGCAATTTGGATTAACACCTGCTTTTACAAGGCGGAAGTATTTAGGCGCAGAATAGACGTGCGCTTTCAGGAGCAGTCTTTGTACATACCGCGGTATAAATAATTAGGCGCTCTTTACTCTTCCCCTCCCATTTTTTTACGCTAAACTCCCACTTTCCCCTGGATCCTCCCATGAATGCATGCATGACATGACAAACGCAATCTGCCACTTTCAGCTCCCACGACAGGCAGTTTGCGCTTTTACATTATTGCGGCCGGTTTGTACATACCTCACAATGATTTTACACGCACATTGCGAAACAAATACGCCTGAAGTGGGCGCAAAAGCGTTAGTCAAAAGTCAGTGTTTCCCATACATTGACTAATCTGTGGCGGGGGGCCACGAAATAAAAATCGGCCGCCACAGATGAATATTCTATGTTTAATTTCATTTAAATTAAATATAAGGTCAAATCCTTGCATTGCCATTGAGCTGCGCTTTTTACGCACGCAGCCTTTCCTTGCCCCGCCCCGCTCTCTCTCTCGTAGCCCGCTGCCACTCCTCTGCATGCGCATATAACAAAATATTCACGATTGTTGAAGGATTGTTGTTGCCACATAGAAGCATTGCATAGAAGACGTCTGGCTAAATTGCTATTAAATCCGCTTAGCATCGTGACCATGCTGCGCAAATTTGTTCAAAACTGCTGCATTGAAGTGAACTCTGCTAAGGTCACACTATGTTTTCACAACATAGTAGGCTACATTGAAGAGACTAAACTAAGTTAAGTTATGAAATCAAGCAGTATCTTAAAGCTAACGTTAGAATACTGTTTGGATGTCGAATTTAGCATGCTTAGCCTACTTATAGCTGCTTGTCAATTTCGTTGAAGGGCTCATTTTATTGACTCTGACACTGAATGTTTGCAAAATCCCGATGCAAATGGAAAGTGTTTTCCAAAATTCAAAAGTGCTTGTCCCAAGGAGAAGTACGAACCTTTATTTTAACTATGTAGAAAACTGTGAATTGTATCCACACATCAGCAGCCTTTCAACTGTGTTATAATTGCAAGGGTTCCCTCAAACGTCTTAAAAAGTGGCAGGCACTCACACTACCAAGACGATCTTAATACACCCCGTTGTCAAAGTCAGCTACCGCCACAAATTGAATCCAATTCTGTGGGAAACACTGCGTTAGTACATCTGGCCCAGAGTGTTCAAAGATGGCTGCAACTGTAAAGTAGATTGCGTTTGTGTGTGTGTGTGTGTGTGTGTGTGTGTGTGTGTGTGCAGTGTTTCCCACAGAATTAAATTCTATTTGTGGTGGTAGGTTTGCAGAATTAACTTGAATGCAACCGTTTTTAACAAATTAGCGCAGCGTGGTTATGATGCTAACCAGATTTAAGCACAATTTAGTACAACCTGGAAAATCATTGTTGATATTGTGGTGGGCCGCCACAAATAAGTCAATGTATGGGAAACACTGGTGTGTGTGTGTGTGTGTTTGTTGGGGTGCTGTTGCAAAAAAAAATATGGTGAGGTACATTTTGTCATCGCATGAGTGGCTCTGAGCAGAAGTCAATGTACCCTCCAATTTGAGACAGCGGACTCTGAACAGATTCTGAAAAGTGAAATAGGAACTACGCATCGGTGGTGACAGCAGATGTCCACAGATGACCGCAACCTTGTAATCTTGGCCTACAGTAAGTATATTATGGTGTGTGTGTGTGTGTGTGTCTGCTTGTATATTGTGGTGAGTGTGTGTGTGTGTGTGTAGACTCACCCTGAAGCGATAAGTGCCCGTGACTGTGCCATGGCGATGCGCTGCAGTGCAGGGCGACTCAGTCCGACCAGACTGGACCGTGGGGGGAGAGGTGCGGCGCACGCCGATGACACGGGGCCCAGCACGCGCGCTGATGGCGTGGGAGCGCAGCTGGTCGTGGTGGAAATTAGCGCCTGCCCGACGCCGACGCCGCCACCGCCAGCACCACCACCACCACCACCACCAACGACAACTCCTCCTACTCCTCCACCGGTGACTGCGGATGACGACGTGCTGATGATAGCGGCCCCGGACGCCCCAGTGGCGGCAGTCGTCGGCGTGGAGATGGGTGGAAGGGGCGGCACCCCGGAGGAAGTCGGGGTGGACACAGACGGCGGAGGCGGGGGAGGCATCGGGGGCGGCGGGGGTCGCGAGAACGTCGATGTGGAGGAGGACGAGGAGGAGGAGGGCAGGACGGAGGAGGAGGTGGGCACGGAGGAGAGAGAGAGTCCGGCGGTGGCCGCTCCCAGCAGGGAGAGGGAGTGGACGAAGCCGCCGTTGCTGCTGTTCGTGCCGCCGCTACCGCCGCCGCCTCCACCGCCACCACCCATGCCAAACCCCATGCCCAGCACACCGCCACCCCCACCAGACACCAGCATGGAGTTCCGATGGGGCGCCAGGACCCGGGAGAGGGACGGGGGGTGTGGGAGGGTGAGCGAGTAGGAGTACCCCCTCTGTGGGGGTCCCGATTTGGGGCTGGGCGGCTTAGTCTGCATGGGCGGGGGCAAGGGCGGAGGGGGCTTCCGTCCCAACGTGTGTGCCCCTCCACCCACCCCGCCGAAGCCCGCCCCAGTCTTCACGCCCAGGACCAGCATGCACTGCTGGCACGAGCAGGGCTGCCCCAGCGAGGTGATGGCCGAGGCTGGGAGAGCGCCGCTCGGGTAGGCGCTGCCGTTGCCCCTGGTGACTATCCCGGACACCCCCACGCCCAGCAAACCGCCCCCAGCACCCCCAAACCTCCCGCCAGCACCCCCTATGCCTCCTTCCCCTCCACCGCCCCCCATCCCTCCACCTCCACCACCCCCACCGCCTCCACCCCCCGGGGCGCCCATGCCACTCGCCCACGCCCTGGGCAGGGGTCCCGTGACGAGCGGGTAGGCCAGGTCCGATCGTCTCTGGATGCGCCGGCGCCGCTGCGTCTGCCGGTTGAACTGGGTCATTGTCTGCAGGTCGATCAGGTAGCAGAAGCCCAGCGGCGACAGGTCCAGCCAGGGCTGGTTGCGGTCCCGCGCCGCCTGGATGGCGATGCTCACCTCCGTGTCGTACGCCGTCCACGAGCCCGAGTCGTTCTCCCACTCCCACAGCCAGCCGTGGCCCGGCGCCGACGTCGGGTCATAGAAGCTGCGGCGCACCGGACGCAGGGTGCCTGCACCATGAGGAGGAAGAGGAGAAGGAGAGGAGTGGACATTTAGAACCCTTATAATGAACCGTATATTTAGAACCCTTATAATGAACCGTATATTTAGAACCCTTATAATGAACCATAGGACATCAATATATTACAACTCCTTGCAATTGATAATAGACCTTTGTCTATATTCCAATGGTAGGAAAAAGTCAGATATTGTCTTTGTCTACACTAAATAGGCTACACTACAGTTGAAAAGAGAAGAAGGGGAAGGAGAGACATTCAGAAACCCTTTAGAACCATCTGGACTAAAGAAACCAAAATATTAACACTACTACTTAGCCATACTAGCAATTGATAATATACATTTTACTTACACAGAACTGGTATGAGAAAAAAAACTAAAAATTGTAAAAAAAAAAAAAAATCAGAATTCAGGAAATTCAACAAGATACACCACTGCTCTACAGAGAGGAGCAGGACAAGGTGTAATGTCTAGAACCCTTTTTAATGAACATCATATGGATCAATGACACCAAAATAGTATCACTATAAGCAGGGTGAGGATATGAAATGAGGGGGAGAAGGGGGAGGGAGAAGCATCTAGAAATCCTTTAATGAATCATTGTAGACACCAAAATATTGCAACTATTAGCAAATGATAATACACCTTTGTCTACACCAGTGGTAGGTGACAAGTCAGACATTGTGTGTGCTCAGCTCCTTATTCTGTCAGGAGAGTGAGTGGGGAAGAGAATGTATGTATTAAAGGAACTGTAAGTGGGTATTTTTGGGAATGCTTAACAGCTGGCAATTGTCTGCTAAACTCTGTTATCTGTGACTGTGTTTCAACGTAATTGATCAAAGTATATAAAAAATCAGAAATATTCCAAAGGGACTGCCAATTATGTCTTTAAAAATGGATGTCTCCACCATTACAAATGAGTAAGAGGGTTTGACTGCACACCTTGATGAGTTTTTAGCAGGTGCAGGTATTTTAAAAGTCTAGATAAAAAGAAGAAGAGCATAGCATAACACTGCTTTTATCTAGCAGCACAGCAATTATTTTATCATTACCAAACTGATGCTCCAGAAAGTTAATACAAGAAAGCAGCGCTGTGAACTGTCTTCTTCTTTTGGTCCACAAAAATCAAAAACTCACTGATTCCACCTTTACACAATAATTATGGGATGTCCTAACATCATTTAAATTTATTTCTGTGAGTGTGAGAATGTGTGTGTGAATGTGTGTGTGTGTGTGTGTGTGTGTGTGTGTTCCACATTCCAATATGTAGGACAAGGGACTACACTGTTGTTAGCCTACAGGTGAGAGGGCATTGTTGCTCAAGTTCCTTTCATGGAAGGAAACAAATTTATGTTTTGTAGATAAGTTTATTGTTTTTAGTTACAGCGGGCGTTCTAGCAAGGAGGCTAAACAACATAGGTGCTAGTATATTTTGCTAGCACGTCTCATAAGGTGACAGGGAGTGATGATTACTCCCTGATAGGGACTGTATCTGCTGACTATCATAAGACCATTTTGAGGGAAGTTACAATCTCATATGGCTACTTAATCACAACAAACAGTTTCAAATGGTTGATATGGGTTAATAGGAGAACATAAGGAAGAGTTTTTTGTTCCAAAATTATATAATAATGATCACATACAGTTATATTGTATTGGGGTATACAACCCAAATTACAAAAAAGTTGATGTAAAATGGAAATAGATTCTATGGTTAGACCAATCAAAATTTGCAATTCTTTTTGGAAATCATGGACTACTCTGGGCTAAAGAGGAGAAAGACTGCTCAACTATCCAACGTATCCAACTTGTTATAGTTCTCAGTTCAAAACCTAGCATCCATGACGTGTGGAGGTGCATTAGTGCCTATGGTATGGGAATTTTACACATCTGGCAAGGCACAATCAATTATGAATGATGTACACAGGTTTTGAGCAACATATAATGTTATCGATCCAGACAGTGTCTTTTCAGAGAAAACCTCGAATATTTCAGGAAACCAATGCCAAAATTAGGCCATCCTTAAAAATATTTTCGTTTGCCGTAACCCGACCGACCCTGTCAATTTAGAACCGACCCAAATATTTATTTTTTTCCCCTTTTAGTCTGACCGACTTGCCAGTTGTAAACTTGCATTAAGACCGACCGATTTTTTTTATACTCTAAACAACCAATACAAATAAAATACTATTTATTTTAGTAGGCCTAAGTATTGTGAATATAAATTGCCTACATACCAACGCTCTCTTAAATAAAACCCTGTCAGTATCTACACCATTGGTTTACGCATGTCACACTATGGCCTATACGCTTCGTTTCATTCACACAACGACAACGCTTTTACTTGGCACGAAGTTCTGGAAGAACTGTGCCCAGATCTTTTCCCATCCTTTCTCCCCTCTAGTCTAACGGTGACTGTGTTGAAGAATTGAAATTGGTTGTGGTCTATTCAGCATTTCTCAAAATATGGGTCCGCAACGTGAAGACTGCTGGTCCGCGAAGTCGTGGAGTGAAATTAGGCCCGGTGCTTCGTCTGATAATTTGCTGCGCAGTTGATCAAGATACCGCGGACCGACAAAAAAAAGAAAACAAACGTTGCTGCTATCGATGTCATTAAACATGGAGCCATATAATAAAGTGGTGGTATGAGCGTTCATTCAATGCAGGCGTCTGCGCGAGAGAAACTGAAACTAATAGATAACGTTGGTATCAAAGCTCCGCTTCAACCTGTTGAATGCTATTTAATTGTTTAACGACACTTAATAGAACGATGTTGATTTCTGGAACTTCCATAGAAACAGAGGAGAGACTGTATAATATAGCACTGAGTATTGTATTGTCAAATTTGAATATAACGTGGCCAAAAGCTATTGTAGCCTTCTTTTTATCTGTTAAAGATCAACAGATCAGTGTTTTACGCCTATCTGCTCGCCAAAAAAGCTGGTATTGTGTTTCCTGAATCCTTACATTCAGGCATTCAGGAACAACATGTATTTTTTTCTCCATTTCCTACCAATGTAAGATGCTTGCATGAGGGAAACATACCAAAACAAAAGCACCCATATAATTGTTGCTGTTTTGAGAAGTATTTTTTTCTTATGCAAGTATCATGCAACCGTGCAAAAGCAATGAAATTATATCTTACATTAGTAAAGCAGTCCTCTGATGTGCATGTCACAAAACATTTAAGTGAAAGTGCATGTATAACAATATAGGCATAATAATGATTGTGATAATGATAAGGACAATTTGATTGGGGGGGAGTGGGGTTGGGTATGTGTAGATGAGCCCTATGACCCCAAAGTCTGCCATGACTGGGCCTCAGGTCAAAGAAGTTTGAGAAAGGCTGGTGTACATAACCTGCATCAGATTGAGGTTTGCAATGATGCGCCTGAAGGCACGGGTTGAGGACCCAGTCAGTTACGTCACAATATGCACATTTGTTTAAATTCATACCTACGTAATCACCATGACCAAAATTTAACTTTTTTTTTTTACTTTGAATCTTGAAAAAAAAATATTGACCTACCTCCCGACCCATTTTTTTATTTTTTTGGCTGTTACTGCAAACAAGAATATTTTTAAGGATGGCCTTAATTCTGCACATATTTAAACAGTATTTCTTAATAAAGGAAGGGCTAAAATGGCAGCTAAAATCCTATATCGGGCAAGAATGGGACCACATTTCATTCTCAAAACTCTAGCAACTGGTCTCCTAAGTTCCTAAACATTTACAGAATGTTGTTAAATGAAGAGGTGAAGCAACATGCCCCTGTCCCAGCTTTCTTTAGATGTGTTGCTGGCATTAAATTCAAAATGAACATATTTTTTTCACAGCAGTTTTTTCCTTCAGCAGTTGACATGTTGTCTTTGGACTATTATCAATTAAATATAGGGTTGACATGATTTGTAAATCATAGCATTCTTTTTTATTCACATTTTACAAAGCATCCCAACTTTTTTTCGGAATTGGGGTTCTAAAACAATACTGTAATCTAATCACTAGGGGTGTGGCTGTATCATTTTTTTTAGGTTTGTTCTGTTTATATCCTCTTTTCCATTTTCTTCCATTAGACCTAACTTTGCCCTGTTTTACAGAGCTGATCCAGTTGAAAACATTCATTATATTGTTATGTGAGGCCAGCAGAATATGAGAGTTTCTGTGGAGCATCACAGTAAGATGCACTGCAACCTTCAAAATGCACACACGCACACACACACACACACACACACACACACACACACTGAGGGAGAGATGACCCAAATTACATGCAGCACTACAAACAAGGTTCCTTTGAGCAAGACAGCCTTTCAGAATTGAAAGGAATAGGTGGACTACATTTTCACATTCAAGCATCCCTAGTGCACCATAGGCATGTTCATACCTTCCCACCCCTGGCCTTGGGACACGGGTGGAGGAGTATTTGACCCCCTGCCCCCTGACGAAAAGAAGAAATATGAAAAACATAAAAACACAACAACCAGATCATGGCCTCCTAGTTGCAAAATCAAACATATCCCCCTTCCCAACACACACACAAACAAACAACCTGTTGCTATTACAATGTCCTTAATGTAAGTTCATTCAAGTACAGGAATAAGGATCAAAGGCTAAACCGAAGGATCAACCCTTGCATGATAATCTCATCATCAACATATTGGGTCCAAATGATGTAATAGGCTACCAGCCCTGGAGCCCAAAACATAATTCAAACAGGCCTGGGGTGGCCTGCATTGCCTCTGTGTGTCCTGCCAGGAGTATGCATACTGAAACCAAACATAATGTGAGCCAAGCCCAGATTTCACATGATTACTATGTCAACCAATCTGACAACCCATGAAATTCAAGACAAAGGTTATTTATTCATTCATTCCGTCATACACACACACACACACACACACACACACACACACACACCAGTCTCTCTGACCTCACTATAGTGCTATTCATCGTTGTCCCCCGCTCTCAGAAGCCCCCCCCCCATTTCTCCATAAAGACACCCCTCCCTTCATTTCGCCCTATATTCCCATACATTCCCTAGTCAGTCTCCCTTCATATACGGAATCAAGTACAATAGCTTTTGTCTGCGTGCAGGGTGGGATATGCAATTGCTTTACCCCAAAAACCATGCTAGCATACAATCCCTTGTGTCTGCCGTTTCCTCTACGGCGTCGATCTTTTACAATAGTGTAAAGCATGAAAACAACGCCAAATAAGCTCTCTCTCACATGCACAGAGATGGTTATTAGCAGGCCTGCTATGTTGTGTGCAAGCTAGTTGTTGTGACAAGGGGACCTGGCAGCGTCTCAGGGGAGGGGTTGTGAATATGATCAAACTGGTTGCGGGTTTTGTGGAACGGTAATGTCACATTCTCGTCAACTGTCAGTTTAAAGCAACAATTGTCTGTTATTGTCACTCTAGGCCTAAACCACGTATCGACATCAATTCAATAACGCTAACAGGTCGTTTGTCTGTCGTGCATCCTTACCTGTGTCTTGCCGAAACTGGTGCATGGATTGCAAGTCGATGATGTAGGGCGACAGCCTCGAGTCAACCTGGCCTAGTACCACACTGCTTCCCCGTGGGTCGCTGCGGATCACCGCTTCGATGTGATGAGAGACGGCCGGGCTGTAGGGTCGCCAGCGCCCGTGTTCGTTTAGCCATTCCCATACGACCACAGCCGATGCTAGCAACATCATACACCTGAGAGACAGAGACAGAGAGAGAGAGAGTGAGGGTGAGAGTGTGTGTGTGTGTTTGTGTGTGTAGGGAGGCTAATGTTAATCTACGGTAGGCTAGTGATGCTCGATCGATCCAGATGATTGCATAGAGCCGGTTGCTCGTAACAACTAAGCCTATTTCATATGCAGTAACAGCGGCGCTTGCTAGACAGATCCCTAAAGTGGGTTCCATGTCTAAGAAGAGTGGGGGAACGGGAAGCAACGGAAGAAGACATAAACTTGTATGCTGATTAAGGATGCACCGTAACAATAAGGTTGTCAACATCATCACCTCATCTAGTCGTGCAGATAGCAATGAGCTGAGTTACATTTTTTCCCATATGATTATGCGTGACAGCTAAATTATGGTCATGCACAATGTAGTCCAGGCTTCTCAAACCATTTAAGTTAATTCGACAAAACGAAAATGTGGTCACAAATTCTTGCGTCTGCCAAACGCAAAATGGAGACACGTTCACGCGAATGCAATCTGCACCACTAGTTAAACTAACGTTAGTAGCTAGCCAGCTAATCAAACGTGCCAAGTGGCCTAAACCACGGACAGCATCTGCAGATAGCACCCGATAATGATCCATTCTGCACCGATGTGACTGAATGATGAGGCCGAGAAAGGGATTGCAATCCACGAAACTATAAAGGCCGTTCACTTTGCAGTCACACGTTTAGGTGGCTATAACAGAACACAACAGCTATGCTATGTATCATTTGCCATTTAAAAAGCATATTTACCAGTGGCGGATTCCCGATGTCAAGGCCGCCTTCTACCGGAAAATACTTATAGATGCCGACAAGAATCCATCTTCAAATAAACATTTGCTGTCTGTCTCGCGCTGCTGCAGTCGAGACTCTTGAGGAATACACCTCTTTGGCAGACCTTCCCCGCGACAAAGGTATAGGAATTATTCAGTTCTATCTTCAGGTTTCGTGGGTAATGCATTACATCCCACAGGCATAATTCGAGCCATATTTCTAATATTTTCAGTAGCAAGCCACAGTGATTGCTCGTGTGTGGGCACACCACGCCTTGAGTACATGGAAACGACCCAATCACTGTTAAGCATCTGACTTCTGTGGCTATCAGCTCCGCCCATGTTCATCATGGTTCTTCATACAAGACTTTTGTTATACTTAGCTACTGGTTGTAACAGTTTTTCAAGCTATTTCGTTATGGATTTGTAATCGTCTTTTTTATTATTATTTCAATCAAATCATCAATTAAAAACTGACTACGGAAGCGGCTTAGTGTAGTTTCAAAAGAACCGTGGAGATGCCGGGGATTGAACCCGGGACCTCATACATGCGAAGCATGCGCTCTACCACTGAGCTACATCCCCTCTTATCGGAATTGCCACGGCACCATGAGTATTTAATGTTCATCATATCTATAGTGAAAGTTTAATGGAATTCGCTCAGAATCAGAAATCAAATGGCTACGGTAACAATACACACCACTCCGATTAAGAGCCGTATTGTAAAGCAATATTCAGAATAAGATGTTAATATGCGGAGCTGAGTGTTGACCGACGGGAACATTCCCGCGTTTACATGTACAGTAGGCCTAGTAGTAGCACCTGCGTCATGACGTCTCAACGGTCTCTGAATATCCATGGCCGCGAAATAAGTGAAATAATAGGCCTTTTTGAGGGTTTTTACTAGCCTGGGTTTTACACCAATTCTTGACAGCAGTGCGGGCAAAGCAGGCTCATAGGCCTACATGAATAGCGAAATCAAAAGTAAGCCTAAACAATAGCCTAAGTAAACAAAATCAATTGTGGAAACACATTATAATCAATTGATTAAAGCTGCGCCTATTGGATCAACCATGGTTTGATTTACCGGTAGCCAACTTTCACTATCCTAGATAGCTAACTAGCTATCTGATGCTAACTTGAGATAGGCCTATTTTTAAATTTTGATTCAATCACAGAGACGAAATTTAGTTTATTAACAATAATAATAATAATAATAGGCCTACATTTTATTTAGAGCGCCTTTCATGTCACCCAAGGTCACTTCAGAAATAGGCTAAACAAAAACAAAAAGGTTGTTAAAATTATAGTCATCTAAAAAAATAAAAGTAAAAGTCAGTCAGTCAGTCCATAAGCAATCTTGAAGAGATAGGTTTTAAGTCTGTTTTTAAAGTCAGTTATTGAGTGTCTGATGTAGGCTAGGCTGGCAGTGAATTCCACAGTTTGGGCGCGACGATGTAGCTGAAAGCCCTCTCTCCCAGGGTGCTGAGGTTCACACTAGGGACATG
The DNA here is from genome assembly GCF_046254945.1 of Alosa pseudoharengus. NCBI lineage: Eukaryota > Metazoa > Chordata > Actinopteri > Clupeiformes > Clupeidae > Alosa > Alosa pseudoharengus. Next base: position 16,357,053 of record NW_027468640.1, read on the forward strand.
CAGTAGGCCTAGGCCTGCTGAGGAGGATCTCAGTGAGCGGGCAGGGGTGTAGACTTCTAGGAGGTCAGTGAGGTAGGTGGGGGTATAGGGCCTTGTATGCCAGGAGTAGGACTTTGAAACATATTAAAACAATATATATGATCTGATCCTCAGAATATGTTAGCTAGGACAATTATGATGGGCTAATCAACGATGCCCTGGAGGCTGCATTTAACCCATGGCACCACCATAGGGTGTTTTGCACACGCTGTGGCTTAAAAGAAATGTAATTATGAAAATAAGTAGATTCCCCCCCCCCCCCCCCCCCCCACAATTGATGTGCCTTCTATAGGCCTACACTGAGCAAACTATACACAATCCACAAGTGTGATATCCTGTAAGAACAACCTTTTAAACATCTAGTTTTAGTGACACTCTTTTTGCCACACTTTTCTTTTCTTGAAGTAGGCACATTGCCAACATAAACTTTATGGTGTGTAGTGGGTACTTGTACATCATTGTCAATATAGTGCATAGAAACAACAATATACTATTCATCTAGTGGTTAGTAGCCTAGGGGAACATAGGTGTGTGTGGGGGGGGGGGGGGGATAGGCCTACTGTAATGATCTGAAATGAAATTAATGATTGATCTTGTCCACTCTGCACTCTGTATTGTATTTAAAGTTTCATCTTTCAGATCTGTGTGGCTAAATTGAAGCGACATGTCCATCAGCAAGCAAAAGACCTCTTGAGATGTTTATTGACAAAGGTAGGCCACACACACACACAGACATTTAGAAACGTACCTGAATTAAAATATAAAATAAAACGGTCAAAGCCTGTAGCCTACAACATTGGTTTAATGAACTTTGGGAAGGACGAAGACAAAATGGCCTAACTGAGAGAAACAGACAGGTATTCAGTTTTGTTGTGTCTCCGGCCTTCCCATTAAGTTCAAAATCATTGAAATCTATGTACAACTCAGTCAGGTTTAGCTTATGGAGATACTAGTTATCAATTTACATTATTGCAGGCATTCAGAAGTTTTGAGTCACTGGGAGATGTCCATGTTTTCAATAAAATAAAGGGTTTAATGAGATTGAATAGTATGGCTAAATCAATAGGAAATCTCAGTGGCAAGTGTAATGATTTTGAATTGAAATAATTGTAGGCATCGTTAAACCTGGCATTCATCAAACAACCCGTGACCCCAAACATTTGAACAGTAGTATGTATGCCTGTCAGTTATGGCAAACATTCATAATCCTCCCGACCAACCCAAGTATAGGCTGGGCTAAACTTTCTCCAGTTCATTTTGTTTCATAGCAAACTTACAGTATATTGTAAACACAAACCGACACTGAACTGATTATTGACATTGAGTGGACCTTCAAATTATAATTTGTCAATCAGTTTCCAGAAACTATAAGACATAATAAATGTCTGTAAATAAAAAAAAAATGAAATGTTTGCTTTTCAAAACCACCCATGAAATTCCACTGCTGTCTCAAAGCTACTGATAATTATCTATAATGTGTACATGATATTCCTGGCCTGGAAACCCCCCACCCCCTCCTCTTGTCCTCTCACAAAGCGGTCAGATCAACATCCTCATTCTCGTCCTTCTTCTCCTCGGACCAAATGGCGCTGCTTGAAAACTCCTGGAGGTTGACAAGCAAACCACCAACCTCCCTCTCCCCCTCCTCTTCCTTTCCTTCCCCTCCTCTTCTCCTCTCCCCCTCCTGTTGGTCGTCCCCCTCGTCGACATCCTTCATCAGTTTGGCCTGTTCCCGAAGGTCCGTTCCGCCCATGCTCGAGTAGTCGTCCTCGGAGTCGTCTCCTTCATCTGCGTGTTCATTTGTATCCTCCGCTGCAACGTCCTCACTGCGCTCGTTCTGTCCAGTTTCCACATCCTCGTTCGTCGCTGGCTGGCTGTCCCCGATGACCTCCTCCTCCTCGCTGCTGGGCCTAGGTCTGGGCCACAGGTGGATGCCCAGGCGGGTCTCCATGGCCACGACTCCTGACCTCACGCGGTCACGAAGGCCTCCTTCACTGAGCACGATGTTGCGCACGGTGTACTGGTTCTCGGTGTCACGGTTCAGACGTCGATACAGGTACACCAGCAGACCAAACAGGATTAGGAACAGGGCCACCAGGACGCCGATTGTTGTACCAGGTGTGTTGCTATTAGTCATTATGGCTAAAGTGTCAAGAGAGAGATAGGGAAGGGGTTGGTGGTGAGGGGAAAATAAATGAAACTAGGTGTTAGCAAACAATCATTAAACTAGTCATTTTTCAACTGTCGGTGCTGCCTAGCCTGAGTTGCTGCAGCCAATCTCTAGAGCAGCCAGGCAGAGAGTAAACACTCTGGGAGCATTTTTAAAATAATGTGTAAAATCATGAGTAAGAATTCTGGGTGCATGCATGCATGGTATTTCTATTCAACAATTTCTAGTAAATTTCACCAACCACATTAATTTGACTTGATGTCCCGCGAGTAACCTTAGAGGATATCTTGGACGGTGATGTCTTAACTGAAAAAAAGACATATTGCCGTTTTAAAAGATGTGAACCTCTGAACAGGCGCATAGTTTTGCAAAGAACGTTTTGTCAAATAAGGAGCAGTTAGTGTTACCTTTCAAGATTCAATAGGAACATTGAACATTGACAACTGATGAGAAAAATACCCCTGCATTAACGGCTTCTTGTGACAGAAAGAAGCAGATGCTTAGAGCAGTGGAGCCACGCGAGGAAGTGAGGAAGTAAAATGGTTACTGATACAGTAGGGCACCATGGTTTTATAATATGAAGAAGACACAGTATGAGAGTATGAGAAGAAGAGCAAGTGTTTTACTGTGTTTACATAGTTTGTGAACTAAATTGACTAAAATATAGACTACAATTTAATACATGTGTGCACGTTTTAGTAAATGAAGCTCACAATGTAATGTACAGTACATGCTATATTTAACCCTCCTGTTGTGTTCGCGGTGAAATGTGACTGATTGACAATTCTTTTCTCTCAAAAATATTGTTAACTTATTCTGACTACTATGAGGCTCCTTGACTTTGTTAACACATAGCATCTGAACACACAAAACAAATTTTGATGTTTTTTATAACAATTTGAGTGTTTTATTTAACTTTAGAACACCCATGTGTATTTCTGGTCAAAAATCACTAGCCATTAGAAATAAATGGGTGAGAAAATGGTCACATGTATAAAATTAAGTCCAGGCACTTATTGATCAGATGGACTGTATATGTGTTTCTGTACATTAAATCACACACACAAACACACCCTCACTACACACACCTCTTTGCTTCTATGCCAGCCCCGATGGGAACCTTTCCCCAATAGAATCTTCCCCTTTCTGACTTGCATGAGCTCAGGTCAGTGAGGCCTGCAGGCCATAAATAGCAAATGGAAGCACAAAACTGTTACTATCCAATAGAACAGAAGTTGATACAAAGGTCTATCACAACATTAGATGATAATATGTGTGTTACTATGGATGTATAAGAAGTTATAATGCAGCAGCCATTTTTGACCAGGAACACAAACTAGTAAACATAAAAACAAACACAACAGGAGGGTTAGTACATTGTTATATCAATGTATCAAAATGAGGCCTCAATTTAATAAATTGTCTATACCCAAGTTTTGGTAAATTGAGCTGACAATGTATTTTAATGTGCACAGCATTTACTGTAACATACCCACAACATCAGTTCTTATTTATTTATTTTTTATTTTCACTTGACCTTCTAGGGGCTCCGTATGAGGGGCTGTGCCGAGACTCCTAAGATGCTAACCTACACTGATAATGAAATGCAATGAAGGAGATGCCGCTAACCACTGACTAATGTTAGTTGGATGGATAAGACATTTCATAATGGATGATGATTATTTATAAGCATGACCCAGTGTAACCTTTTGTCAAATAATGGCAATTATGAACAGAGAAGGGAGAGAGAAATAGGACTAGGCAATTGAAGAGAAAGTTGGGGGAAGGGCCTTCCCAAGTGAATGATATCAATAAGTGACCCAGTCCCAATACACACACACACACACACACACACACACACACACACACACACACACACACACACAAACTATAATCATAAGTTACAGTAAAACAATAGTGATCTTTTCTACTTCTCCATTACACAATAAACAACACACACACACACACGTACATTTAGGGGAGAGAAAGTTGTCGGCCATCTAATGCAAACTTTTTTTCCTAAATGTATTTAAAGTGGAAGGATAATTTGGTGGCGTTAGTGTTTTGCCGGTAATGTTTACGTGGAAGGTGAGCAATGCATCTTTTTTAAAGCCTATATTATAGTTTTATAGATTATTAATTATGTACATTATTCAAATCAGAGTAGTGAAACACATTAGAGATGTTTGCTTTTCTAAGGTGTCCACTGAAAAACTTTAGTGATCATGTTGGAATGAAGTGATACGATAAACCGAGTTTAAATGAAGCTAAAAGAACATATGAGGGACTGAAATTACTGAAAACAGTTGACAATGAGATGAACAACTTGTCAAACAAACCTCATTGAGATAAAAGAAATTAGATTGCAACGATGCAAACAGACCCAACTAAAAGGTAACACTTCAAGTATATCATTCATGAGGTTCAAAACTGTATGTCTAAAACCTACCTTTGCACTTTTCAGAAACGGTCCAGATGACCTCTGCAAAATTATCTTCTCAAATCCTCCAAAATGCAGGGTGGCAGTAGAAGGTAGGTAACAACTTGTAGAGGACTGAAGGAAAGAAAGAAAGAAAGGAGAGAAGAGAAGAGGAAAGAGAGTGGCCAAGCCTCTAGCTACACGCCCAATGAGAAAAAGCCTTTCCTCTCTGGGTGGAAGAAACTTAAATACTCTCTAGAACCGCGCAAAGGAAATATCTCAGAAAAAGAAAGCGAGAGAAAAAAGAGGAAGTTGAATATTCAAAGCAGCCAAGATGAGGGATATGAAGCAAGTTGATTTCCATTAACTGAGATTACAGTACTGTATTCACATGTGTGTGTTAGAATATGTATATGTATCTACATAGGCCTACATACAAAATCACCCTTATGGTCATAGCAGCCTGTTGGGGACAAAATTGAAAGATCACATTTGATCACATTATGCACCTATTTTTGAAAAATTGTCATAATTTGGCAGCAAAGTGCACCTTTGAGAGAAACACACCAATTCAAGAGCTGAGCTCTTGTTAACACCCTCGCCCTTGTGGAGATGGGTGCGCATGTTTTGCAGAAGGGACCGGAAGGAACTGGTTGACTGAGGTTAGACGGAGATGGGCCTGCACGCTACATGGCTCAGTGACCACATCCTGTTACTGCTACAGTGACTGCTGCTATCAGTAGTAGCACAGTGCAAGGCACGTCTGCGTCAGCCTCCAAGCAGATCTCAGGCAGTTTCACAACAGAACTGAAGATAGGTGCTCTGCCTAAGTTGATATTTTCGTTGACAAGAGTCCACTGATTTGTTTATGGTTTGGTCATTATAGTGTTTTGAAACTGTGTATGACCATGGTCAGATCATCATAATCAAATCATGATCTGATTTATCGCCACAGAATTATGTCTATTTTCCATTTAATTTCTATTATTACATTACGTTTTATGTCAGTTGCTTATGACTTAGCTGACTCAAATTTAACTTTTTCTATAGAATGGAATGCGTAAAAATTATTCAAACTAGAGGTGGACAAATTAGGCTTCACACATTGTTCTTTTGTTTCTTATCTCAGTAGCTGATTTCCTGCAGCAACAGTTTAAAAAACAACAACCAAAAAACAACAACTGTATGAGTTGTGACCAGAGACTTTCAAATGAGGAGACACAGCACTCAAAAAATCCATGGGGTTAGTTTGCAACACCAATATGGCAGTTGTCTACACATATCCCGCCCCTTCCGCGGCCAAAAGTCGACATGTGAATATATTGTGCCAATCATGTGGTGTGTTGTGAATACATTGTGCCAATCATGTGTTGTGAACTAACTGCTGGAGCGAGGTTGGTGTGAAGCCTTGCACACATGCATTTCTGCCCGAAATAGATGCCCAGTAAGTGCCTAAAGTAGGTTGCAATATGGCCACTGAGTGGAGAGGACTTGCCTAAAAGGACTTGTTGTGATCCTTTGGTTCTTAAACTAAATGAACCCAATTTGCATATACAAGGTGTGCCACAAAGATAGCCATGACTGGACGCCACACAGCAAAAGTGGAAGTAGTGTTTTCAGTGTTTATTTGGAAAGCCCAAGAGATTTCATCTTGACAACAGCACTAGTCTCAAAACACACAAAATTACGACTGATGAAAGCATATATGCATTTACACATAAAAAAGTTGGACGAATCAGAAATGAGGATGAGGAGATTAGCTCCTTCCTTGATTGTAACGACCATGATGCCACCTAAGATGTTCTGGATAATTGGGGCATCAGAAAATTACTGTGACCTTCCTAGGGATAGGCAAGTGTCGTATTTGCTGTCCTACAAGCTGAATCAACATCTTGAGGTTCCTAAAAAAACGTCTTTGCTAATCAGCATATATTGCTTATTAATCACTCTCAACATGACTTAATAATTAAGTGCAAAATCAAAGACACACACACACACACACATACACTCACACACAAAATTCCATCAGCGTCATACGCTGATTGGTTAAATGAGCTAGTTGCGTTATTTAAGACTTACACAGTTCAAGATATCTGGTAGTAAAAAATAACAATGGTCATATACAAAAACTAGCCTAGAGATAAAGTAATCACACACAACAGTCTTATTTAGTTTGGAATGCTAATATGCAGCATTATCAACCACAATTCAGCTGTTGTAAACAGTGCAGCAAATATGTTAGTTAGTGGAATAGCTTCAAAGGCTCCGTTTTTTTGTTTTGTTTTTTTTTTAAAAGAAAGAAAAGAAAATAAATTCATAAAATATAAATTTGGAGGATTGTAATGCCAAGATAGATGCCATAGAAAAGCTACAGTGGGAACAAGTTGTTTAGCCCAACCCACCTGAGGCTGTGCATACACAGTACTTTATATGCACACTTTCAGAGAGTACAGTGATCTGGAGTTTATAGTTAGCAGCAAAAAGAAAAACTACCTGACGCATGAGCCCTTGAGCACAATGTAGAGAATGAGGTCGCTAAGTTTCTTATTCTTTTCAGTCAGTTTTTTTTTCCTTCACTGGAAACAACAGTTCAAGCAATATCTGAGATCTGCTTCTAACACTATAAGCATGTTACTAGTGATTCTTCATAATTTAAATTAATGCAGCGTAAGTGTAATGAATGTATTATCTAGTCTCATGTCAGTACAATGTTATGCTTAGTATTCAATCCTATTCACTGACAGCTTTACTGTCCTTACGAACTCTCGTACCTCACTAGTCCTCGGTTAAACTACATGTCCCATGATTCATCAGAATATCATAAAGCTACAAGAGGATGTTGTAAGGCTATGAGTTGGGGTGGGGGTGAGGGGTAGCATGGTGTTAGAAGGAAGTGGGTACACCACTGTGCTACTTGAGGCAGACATCAGACGTCTCCATCTTCGATGTGTGCCAAATGCCTCTCCAGGAGGTCGATGCGCTGACCCTGGGCCAGGACAACCGCCTTCAGAGCCCTCACCTCAGCCAGGATCTCATTCAGCTGATCCTCCTGGAGGGGGGGGGGGTTAAATTATAAATTACAAAGACAAAAACCGTAATGAGGAAGAGACTAAAATAATCTGTTAAAGTTGTAAAAAGATCCCACCCAATCACCCTGTTCACATCACTCACTTCCGTCCTAGCCTTGTCTGTCACAGCCTCCGTCTCCTGGACAACCTTTGCCGGGGCAGGAGTTTCGACATCCGTCTCCCTGGCGACAGGGGTTGCCGTGGCGGCAGGTCCGGAGTTGGCACTCTGGAGGGACAGTTTGGGGCGGCCCCTCAGCGTGTCCTTGTGCTTGGAGGCCGGGGCCACGTAGCCCCCACTCAGCGAGATGAGGAGGGGAGGGGCATCCTGCCCGGCGATCCAATCCTCGGCGAGCAGAGAGGGCTCTGGACCCGCCGTGTCGGGATACAGATCCCCCTGGAAGAGGTCAGACTGAGGGAGGGAGGGGAGGAGGAAGCGCACAGAGAGCAAGAAAATGGACAGAGAGAGAAGGGGGGGTGCATGGAGAGGAGAGAAAGCAAGGGAAGAGAATAGACAGAAAATAGGAAAAAGAATGAACAAAAAGTAAGTGAGAGAATGTGCATGATGAGAAGAAAGCCAGAAAGTAATGAAAAAGAGAGAAAAGAGAAAGAGAGAGAGAGAGAGAGAGAGAGAGAGAGAGAGTGGACGAGCATATATGAAGAGCATGTATGGAGAGAAAGAAAGAGAGAAAGGATGGAGTGGCAGCGGGAGGAAGAAAGAATGTACTTAATCTTTGCACTCTGACTCTTGAACAGCCTTGTTGGATACATATAGGTCTAAAAACTGCATGCATTACTAATTAAATCTGAGGACGCAATGCACACTCAAAACACCACGCTTGATTTGCCCTGCATGTGTAAACATTAACCAGACAGACATTCATGGTCAACTTGTTCTGACCCCCTTTCTGCCAGAGGACACTCATAATTGGTGACCCAACCAGAGAATATTCCAGACACTCTGTTCTAGACCCAGAACCAGTTGCTTACCTTGCGTGGAACAGTCATGGAGATGGGTTCTACCTTCCTCTCATGAAGCTTGTAGAACCTGTAAAGAACAGAATGAGAAACTCTATAGTTATAACGTTTGCCCTTCTTAATCCCACAGACAAACAAAAAAAACACTTTTTGTACAGTTTTCTGTACACAGCCCTGACTCCTGAGTCCCAATCCAAAAATGTTGGAGCTTCAGAAGCAGAGGAAAGGAATAAGTGCAAATATTAAAAACATACTGTATCTTTAAATTTATCAGTACCAACTAAGAAATAGGAACCTGGTCTTGCTGGTTTGCAATGGCAAAATGCCAATGAGACAAGTAGTCACAGAGTGTGATACGAAGAGTGATTTGTTTGTGCAAGCTTGTTTATTTAAACAAAAAGGAACGAGTGCCTTGTAGAACCTTGTATATTTGACCATTAGGGGAGAAAGGGAAAAATATTTCCATTACATACACACACATCCACACTATGTATGTGTAGTTATGCATAGCCTTTACCTAGCTATCTCACACTTGTTGACGTCCACCCCCCTCTTGCAGAGGAAGCCTGCACCCCTCTGGGGCTCCTTGCTGCTGTACAGGCTGATGAAGTGGACATACGGCGACTCATCGGTCACCTCAAAGTAGCGGATGGTGCAGTCGCCCTACAACACACCAAACATCATGTTACAGTGCATGTGTGTAGGGGAGAGCAGTGGTTGTTGTTGGACAGCCGAAAGATAGAAATTCTAAATCTTGTGAATGTTCGTATTAATACTCATATGCATGTAGTTATTTAACTGGATAAGAGGCTGTTATTGTTAACACCAATGTCACTCATCAGGTTGTATGACTCCAACGGTTAAACTGACAGCATATGCATCAATGTTTCTTTTATTCAATGTAACAACACTTTGTTTCATGTGAAAATGTTTGAGCTTCCTTATTCATGTTCATGTAATATATACACGATTAGAATGAGAAATCTATCTAGACAAACAAACAAAAACAGACAGACATAGGTACCTTTCCTATCTAGACAAACAAACAAAAACAGACAGACATAGGTACCTTTCCTATCTAGACAAACAAACAAAAACAGTCAGACATAGGTACCTTTCCTATCTAGACAAACAAACAAAAACAGTCAGACATAGGTACCTTTCCTATCTAGACAAACAAACAAAAACAGTCAGACATAGGTACCTTTCCACATAGATAGACCATGTTGGTGTCTGGGTCATAGAACGGCAGCAGTACTCCATTACTGGTGTCCATCTCTTGGATAGCCATAGGCTCTGTGAGATCCCTCTGCACAAGAAGACAGAGAGAACATGATCAATACACACATACATATACACACATGATTAATACACACATACATATACACACATGATTATTACACACACACACACAATATACAATGCATAAACACACACACTATATACAATACATAAACACATAAACACACACACACACTATATACAATACATAAACACATAAACACACACACACACACACACGATTAAGACATACATACATACACACACACACACACACACACACACACACACACACACACACACACACACACACACACACACAATATATATAAACGCACACACAGACAGACACACACACAACTGCTGCCAGTGTCCTCATCTCACCATATCCCACAATGCCAGCTGCCTCTCACTCATGCGGCTGAACCCCGTGGTGAGGATCTTCCCGTCGGACAGGAACAACGCCCTCATCGGCCGGGTGCCCTCATGGGCCTTCTCCTTCACCTGGACATAAGCACAGTGACCATTTCTCTACAGTTTTGCATCTTGTTTTTTTTCATGGGTATACTGACTATACACATTTTGGGATAGATGGTTTCAAAATCTATCCAAAATGCCTTTTTAATATACCTCTTAAATAATCTCTTCATTATTGTAAGCAACAAGTCCTTTGCCAACTTATGCTGCACAACAACGACAACAACATCAAATATAGCTGCAAGCAGCAATGAGGGGGCCAAGCAGATGAGCTGGAGTTGTCATGGCAACCCAATGTTGTTACATTATACACACACCCAATTAACCCCCTGTCCCATACACACACATATACACAGATAAACCTCCTCTACCACACACCCCAATAACCCCCCACACATATGCATACCTCAAACATCACCAAATGTATTGTGTGGACTCAGGTTGTAGTCACGAGTCCGCATACCAAGTTTGGTGTCGATACGAGAAAGTGATAATTATAGCACCCCTAGTGGTCAAAGCTCACTAAATATATTGTGCGTCTTCAGGAAGTGTTCCCGAGTCCATGAACCAAGTTTGGTGTCAATATGAGAAAGTTTTGCTAATTATAGCGCCCCTAGTGGTCAAAGGTAACTAAATGTATTGTCCTTATTCAGGATGTGGTCCCGAGTCCAGGTACCAAGTTTGGTGTCGATACGAGAAAGTGTTGCAAATTATAGCACCCCTAGTGGTCAAAGGTCGCTAAAATTATTGTATGTCCTCAGGATGTGGTCCCGAGTCAATGAGCCAAGTTTGGTTTCGATACGTGAAAGCATTGCTGAAATATGAGCCCACTTCCTGTGATTATAGCGCCACATAGTGGTCAAAAGTCATCAAAATTATTGAGCTTCTTCCTAATTGGGTTCTGAGACCATGTACTGAGTTTGGTGTTGATACGCGAAAGCCTTGATGAGATATCACTTCACTTCCTGTGGTCACCACGGGCGACAGGTTTTCAATATGGCTCCAAAAAGCAATGCATTTATGAGTTATAGTCTGAAGATCATCTGCGTCAAGTTTCGTGAAAATCGGACAAACTTTGTGACCTTTGATGCCTTTTAAGTGCTTTTGATGACATCGAATGTGGCGGTTGGATCATTTATGTTGACGTCACATGTTGGCATGTGGCGGCCTAAGGACCTCTCAAGGTATTAACAGATATCACTAATATGCTTTAATTCCAAAAACATGACCCGTTACAGGCTAAAACGTAATTTTGGTAATTATAGCGCCACCTATAGGTCAAAAGTCATCAAATGTATTGAGCCTCCTCCTAATTGGGTCCTGAGACCCTATACTGAGTTTGGTGTTGATACGCGAAAGCTTTGCTGAGATCACTTCACCTCCTGTTTAGCGGCTTCGCCGCCAAACTTGATTGGTCACGACGGGCGACGGGTTTTCAATATGGCTCCAAAAAGCAATGCATTTGTGAGTCATGGTCTGAAGATCATCAACTTTGTGACCTTTGATGCCTTTTAAGTGTTTTTGATGAAATACAATATGCCGGAAGATCCAACATGGCGGAAATTGACGTCATAGGGTGCGTCGAGTTTGGTCTCATCCAAGGATTCCAAATATATCTTAATGTTCAAAATTTGGTGTACAGTAAGTGCATAGATGTAATTCAACATTTGAAACGTTGGTGGCGCTAGAGCACTCCAGGTGCAGACATCAAACTTTGTGAAATTAAACATATGCCTGTAACGAATCAATGTGCCAAATTTCTCAACTTTTTACTGTATGGTTCAATGGCAAATGAGCGTTTCGTTATAATAATAAGAAGAAGAATACGTAGAATCACTATGGGTTGCCTCGCAGCTTCGCTGCCTGGCCCCCAATAATGTCAAACAACACACTGATGTCAGTGTGGGTGGGGGATGTCTATGGTGCAGAGGTCTGGCGGAAGCTAGCAAGATAGATTCACTGATAATAGCATGCAATGATCTAAGGTCATGGCATTTCCAAATCTTCACACATCTTTAATGTATTGTGTCAAATGATGTAGGGTTGGTAAGAGGTTAGAAATGACAGTTTTCAATTAATTGTCCAGCCTGTTCTGAGTGAATATAGATTTATTTTGTCACTTTGTTTTTTATGAAAACATGAAAAACAGGATTGGTTAATGAAAGCTTAAGAAAGTTTAAATTACACATTTTTTATTTAACCAGTCTTTATTGTACCAGTCTTTGCTGTCATTCTTTTCATCCACTGTTACACTTGCAAAAAAGGCATTCTATCAAAGCAAGATTGAGAGCGCCACTGACAGTAGACAACTTTTTTCTACTTTCAAATCTCTCCTCAATCCTCCACCACCACCATCAACTACTTCACTGTCAGCAAATGACTTTGCAACATTTTTCACTGAAAAAGTTGCTAAAATAAGTGCTCAGTTTGATGCTCCTATAAGGAGGGCTTTGCCTTGTGTTAGTATGACCCCATCATTTCACTCTTTCTCTCCTCTTGATGAGGAAGCAGTCTCTCAATTGCTTCAGCGATGTCGTCCAACAACATGCCCATTAGATCCTGTCCCGTCCACTCTTCTACAGTCTATCTCACCCGCTGTTCTACCAGCAGTCAGTATTTAATGCTTCACTCAGTTCTGGAATAGTTCCTTATTCTTTTAAACAGGCTAGGGTTACACCTCTGCTAAAGAAAAGTACACTTAATCCAACTGAGGTGAAGAACTACAGACCTGTCTCCCTTCTTCCTTTCTTGTCAAAGGTTTTGGAGAAAGTGGTCTTCAAGCAAGTTTGTGACTTTCTTCATCAGAATAATCTACTAGACCCTATGCAGTCTGGTTTCAAGAGTGGTCATTCTACTGAAACTGCTCTTCTGTCTGTGACTGAAGCATTGAGAGTAGCTAAGTCCTCTGCTCAGTCATCAGTATTAATTCTACTAGATTTATCTGCAGCCTTTGATACTGTTAACCATGACATCCTCCTATCTATACTATCTGAACTGGGAATTTCTGGAAAAGCTCTTGACTGGTTTGAATCTTACCTTAAAGGGCGTTCTTTCAACGTGTCTTGGCAGGGACAGGTATCTAAGTCTCATGCCCTCACCACAGGTGTGCCTCAGGGATCAGTATTAGGACCCTTGCTTTTCTCTATTTATACCACTTCCTTAGGTGATACCATTCGCTCCCATGGATTTGACTATCCCTGTTATGCAGACGACACTCAACTTTACCTGTCTTTCCCACCTGATGACTCTAGTGTTTCCCACCGGATTTCTGCATGCCTTAAGGATATTTCAGCCTGGATCCCTATAGTAGCCAGAATTAAATTTAAATCTCTCACTTTGGCCTATAGGACACTAACTAGATCTGCTCCTAGTTATTTTAATTCAATAATCAAGCCTTATATCCCCAACCGCCCACTGCGGTCTTCTGGTGAGCGTATGTTGTGTCGACCAGTCATGAAAACTGGGTCTAATTCCAGACTCTTTTCTTCAGTGGTTCCATGTTGGTGGAATGAACTGCCCAGTGCTCTCTGTTCCTGTGGTAGTTTTGGGTCGTTTAAGAGGGGTCTAAAGACATTCCTATTCAACATATACTTAGTTGTTTAAGCGCTTATGTGTTATGGTTTATATAATGTTGTTTTATTTTAATTGGGCTGTTAATTAATTTGACATTATTGTTTATTATTGATATTCTCCTTAATGTAGTCTTAGCATGTTATTGTTTTTATATTATTGATTGAATTGACATTATTGTTTTATTATTGCCTTTCCCCTTTTTTACATTGCTTTTTTATTAGGCTATTGATTGAATTGATATTATTGTGTACTACAACTATTCTCCTTACTATATTTGACCTACATTTTAATCTGTTCCCTGTTCATTTTTAAATATTATTATGTTGTTTTCTATTTATATGTCGCTTTGGACAAAGGCGTCTGCTAAATCCATAACCATAACCATAACCATAACCATAAATGTCATTAAATTAAAATCATTACCTTGGTCTATTCTAATTGGCCTGTGAGTGACTACCTGACCTATTAAAGTAGCCATATTTATTATTCAAACTCATTTCATGTAGGCCTATGTTTTACTGGAGAGCATGGAAACACAATGTCAGTGATCCCACAGAAGTGTATGTTGCAGAACGGGGAATGGCGGAGTACCTTGAGGACGGTCCCACGGCGAGGGTCGATGACGCGCAGAGCCTTGTCCTTGCAGGTGGTGCAGATGATGTTGCCCTCCCTGTTCCAGCACACACTGTAGATAAGGTCTGGATGGGCATCGCTCAGTTGGTACACCAGCTCTCCCGTCCCCACGTCCCAGATGCAAAGCAAGTTGTCACAACCTGGCCACAAGAGACCATTAAACACGTTGACTTTATGAAAAGTGACTGACAGTGGAGATACAGTGGTAGTACTGATGGGGAAAAAATAAATGGTTCTGTGCATAGGTATCAAACCCATGAACCACTGTTGAGCCTGTTGGAGGTGTTGTGGGTCTAATTCAATGGAACATCGATGAAGGAAGGTGCCTGCTTGATAACCCCAGTGAAATGCTCTTGAAACCTTCTCTGTAGGAGATGTTCTTTTGTTTTTGGTAAATAGGCTTGTTTGTTGATTGACCACTGTGGGAAATTCCCAACCTATAGCACTAAGAATTGAATACCTCCCCAGTGTATATAGACCCTTTCAAGAGAGTTCCATTATCAGCATCATAGTTGGCCCCACAAGGCTTCCGTTTTAACATTCCATATGTTATCTTAATGCAGAGGAAGTAGATTGGGAATCAAATAGAACGTTCAAGTATTGTTTTTGTTTTTATTGTTGAAAGGGTCTATACAGTTGTTGGCTACTACTCTTACTTTACAAGCTATGAAGCTCTGAGCTATGAGGTGGTCACAACCAGGTGTGTTTTTCAAATTAGATGTAAAATACTGACGGAAGAAATACTGAGTATGCATACTTAATCTAGCTGGGTTTGCATAGGGAGAGCTGTCATGCAAATACATCCTCAGAGGAGAAATACAAATGACCACAGGACTCTTCAAGGCATTGCTAGCCTGGCACTATCAGGTCTCAGTTTTCGATGGGATCATTGCTCCGGAACTTAAAGTACTATGCTTAAAATGAATGTGTTGAAATAACACAAATTGTGTTGTTTTTAAGACAGCTCTATGTACAGATAGGGACAACAAAGTTTGTGTTATTTCTAACACATTCATTTTAAGAGTGTACCTTTGAATTCCAGTGGAGGTTGTACAGACCATGATAACCTACAGATGATCCAGGATAACCTATATACGATCCAGGATAACCTTTAGACAACCATGGGTACTGCACTGAAATGTAGGGCCTGATGCTGTGAGGCTAGGAGTCATTGTCAACTCCTAACCTAAAGAGAGGCACCCAGCAATCAACTGGTTTTATGTAAGCACTGCACTTCTTAAGAAAGGGGTTTACTCCTAAAGCAAAGGCTGGTGGACACTTGCAACAAATGTTAACATGACTTGTGCTGTAGTTGTTTTCATAAACTTTTTCAAATGTTTTTGCCTCAGGGTAAACTTGCAGTCATTGTGCAAAAACAATAACGCCTCATACAACACAAAGCTAGAAATATTCAACCTTTACACCCTAAATCCCTTACTGCAGATTTTTGCATGGATTGGCATTCGGTGACCACTCTGTGAACTCTTAATGCAACAGTCATGTTGCTTATCAACATAAACAAATCACGTTGCTCAATCCGTACATCCGCCCAACCTCTCTGGCTCGGGTAATTATCCTAAGTGGGGAGAGGAGCACACCTGATAATCCAAATTTAGAGTCTGGTCACACACACACTCATCCCAACTACAAAACACACACACACACACACACACACACACACAGAGTTGAGAGGATTACCAGCGGTCAACAGGATGTTGAGAGCAGTGGGGTGCCAGGCTAGAATGCCCACTCTCTTGCTGTGGCCTTCCAGTGTCACAATAGCCTCAGTCATTGGAGCCTTCAGTCCTCCGTCTGGGATCTGCCACACCTGCGATTCAACCGACAGACACGGCATCACACACTATTACACATGGTTACTTTCTGACAAACTCGCTTACACTCTTTGACTGGACTTGACTTGTACTTTGACTCAGACTCAGAGGACATGACAGCGCTCGCATGACATTACTAATATAGTAATTGAGCACTTCACAGCAGACAGGTAGTGTTTATTGTTTAGGCTACTCAGTATGTTAAAGCTTTCATATGAGATGTCCTTTTGGAAAACATCAGCATACACTGACTGTTTTAATTACGATGGAATTGATAAAAACTCTGCCAGGATCAGCAACTTCTAATTCAGTACAAGCGTCCTAACCGCCAGATTGCATGCAAAAGACAGATGTCTATGCAAAACATTTTACAAATTATTTTGCATGACTCATTTTATGGTTAACCTATAACTTGTAAATAGAACGTGTTGAAAGCATGATGTCCTATAATCTCATTGGTCATCTCTGGCTAATCAGGAAGGAATCACAAGATGATCACAGTATTCTTACACTGACATTAATAAAAAAAAATATATATGGAGGCATCTTTCGACATACAGCTGTTTCTCCCCATAATGTCATTATCAATTCATTCTGAAATTCTGTTACGAGGCCAAGAGTTTCCGAAGATGCAGACACATTTTGCTCAATGCTAAACACAAGCGTGACTGTTTGCACATCTCTGCTGAGTGTGACAACCAGCTAATGTGATGTGCTCATGTTGTTTGTGTGAGGGGGGTTTGAAGTATAAACCACAGCACAAATGCGCTGCAAGACTTGCGCATACCTTCACCGTGCAGTCTTCAGAGGCGCTGGCGATCACATTGTCGTCATGCGGACACCACTGAACATCCAGTACCGGGGCTGCATGGCCACAGACGGTCGGGGTGTTCTGGTCCACACGTCCACTCTAAGGGCAAAGGTGACAGATTTTTTTCTTTCAGTTACTGTGCATTTTAATTGTTGCATGCCTTTATTAAGCCTTGGTGAGGCATATGAAACAACTAGCTCATTTGATTTCTTTTTTTTCCCCCCACATTCAGTAAGTATGTAAAACACAGCCACGAAATCTCCCTGGCTTCAGGTTAAAACAAATCTCCACCTGTTCATAACATTTAATGTCTCTAGATGCTGTCAGCTATTCTACTTTTCATCAGTTCATGGCCAGATAACCTAATTATTTTTTCTTCCCTATAATAGAAACCTATCTGCATGAGTCATCCTTCAGTAGAAACGTGCCAAGTACGAAATAGCCAGCTGAAAAATAGCCTCACTCAGCAGCCGAGGTGAGAGCCTGCAAGATGCAAACTTATGAAGCTGAAATTCGAAAACTGAACATCACACTTATCATTTCCATTTGCAGGCAAGCACCCTGATGATTAGGTAAAACACACTGCTTGTGAATAAATACAGTCATGATAGTGCATGCAAATTAATGATATTGTGATTCTGAAATGTGATAAATTACTCCTCATTTATAAACTACAGGACAGTCATATAACAGAGGAAACATTCCTTAAGGGAGAAAGAACAAAAACAATGTACAATACAACAGGTAAGATCAGAAAGAGTCAGAGATGTGCATGGTTGGCTGGGATACAGTACAAGCGCATAATGACATTGCAATGCAGAATGACTGACAGCAGATAGACAGACAGAACAACGTCAGGACCTTGTTGAGGGGCAGCACAAGGAAAGCCCCACCGCCTCCCGCCTCCACGATCAGGGCGATGAATTTGGGGTTGGCTGCGCAGAGCGGCGCCTCCCAGGTGACCCGTGTCACCCTCACGTCGTCCATGCAATGCTCTGCCTTCCACGCCTGGGCAAAGACATGGCGGAACTTACTCTGCCTCACCACACCCCTCCGGAAGGACATGACTGGCTGAGACAGCATGGACAGGCGAGAGACAGAAACATGTGGATCACTTTTATGTTTTTATACATTTATCGCTTATCATAAAAAAGTAGACAATAAAAGCCTTGAAATTAAATTAGGCCTAGATTAATAATACCCAAGAAAAACAACAAAAATCCTCAGCAAAGCAAACTCTCTGCCACATGACTTAAATGCCCTATTTGTTGTTTTAAATTAATTTGGTAGGGTAGGTCTACCCAATATGCTAAAAATAGACAGACCCCGTTTTCTTCTCTTACCCCTCAGTAGCTATATCCCTCATATCTTCTAAAGAATGCATTTGGTTGCGTGGTTAGTGTTGACAGCCAACATTTTCATGGTAGGCCTACAGATCTAAATTTAAGTGTTATGCGGTCTCTATGCTGATGATGTGCCTTGTGTTATTCCAAATTTGAGGTAGCCTACAAACCCAAAGGAAATGTCCTTTTGTTCGCTATGTCCAGTGCAATTGAAATAGATGCTTGACAGTTTGAATGTCCCGTGGCGGAACATAAGAGTAGGGTCTCACATGACCCGTCTCACTGAAGCCTATCGACAGTGGTAGTGAAAATACAAACAAACAAAAAAACAATTACAACCCCGCACGCACTACAATAAATTCGGTGAGCTGAAGGGGGGGGGGGGGAAGTGGAACAACCTATACAACAGTCAGTGTAGACATAATTTGTACGCCATAGGTTAACAGTGTGACAGATAAACTACAAACATTTCTTGCATTCCAGTTTTTGCTATTTACATTGTAGCTAAAGCTATGTGATAAGTGCGTTGTGCATAGGTGGGAGTGGTGTTGGTGCCTATGAAGGCATACCTTGGGAGGATTTGTAAGCTACAGACACAAAAAACAGGTATTCAGATAGCGGAAGATGAATAGTGTCAAACACAACGCAGGTTACCACAGCACCAATGAAAAAAGGGGGTAAAACGTAAAATTAGGTCAATTTAACGTGTTAAACAGTTTGCTCATAGACAGACAGAAAGGGGTCGGTTCTGCACGCTTTAATCTTGTGAACTAGACGACACACTGGCCTACTAACACATGCTAGCTAATGTTACATGGAAGCAATTCTACTGTACCTCAAACTCGAACAATGTTGCTTATGTGCAAGGGACACCCGATTGCAACCGATGAAGCAAGGTAGTCAATGAATAATCCCTCCCCAGTAGTAACTTAATCCTTTCCTCAATGTTTCCAAGTGGCAGGTAGGCTAGATTGCTGTAGAGGGACCCCCGGTATTTCAACTGAGAACAGAATGTTTTATGAATTATCCGGTTATTATCTGGTTAGAAATGCGGTCAATGAAATAATCCCTGAATACAATAATCTGACTAAAAATGCAACATTTGTAATAACACTACCGTTTAGGTTATCTCGGTATTTGTGACGGATTATTGAAGCTAAATAGCATGCCGATCTCTGTAAAAATATTTACAAAACAATCAATTTTGGGAAGATGCGTAGGCGTGGAAATAGACGCCGTTCATTTCATCCATCGTTGTGAACCTGCTTGGATCATTGTGGAATGACAAACCTCTTTAATAATAAAAAAAACATACTTCCGTCTTTGACAGGAAGAAGTGAGGATTGGTGAATCTGTTGTTTTAGTCATCTATTTGGACGCGTTCTTTCCGTGGATTGGTGCATTCATGGTTTGAGAAGAAGGAGGTAGCTCAGAGCACGAGATCTGTAGATGTGCTGGGAAAAAAACGGTGATGAGGATTAGCGAGAATTACTCGATTCGACAGTGGTAACATGTCGTTCTGCTAGAAGCATTCAAACCATGCATTTATTTCCAGCTCGTTTCAGTGCAGAACAGGTTCATGTATCCTTCGAGGAAATGTGATGCTAGTTAGTTAAGCGTACCTCCTAACGTTAACGTTAGCTATGACTCACTCGCAAGTCGCAACATTATCGCACACGAATCATGTCAACTGTATTGAGAAAACTAAATGAATATTGAATTGTTTCGTTGTTGTTCTTTTTTCAAAATCGGTTTTGTAACTTCACCTCATCAATGAATGATCATGAAATGACAGTTGCGTTAGCTTCTGGGTTTAGAGCTGCCGATGGTTGACTCCTGCATATGTTGTAAAAAATATAATGGTATGATTTCGTTACTGCGTTCTTCTGCAGGTAAAAGGTATCAGCCTGCACACATTATGAAAAAGATGTAGACATATAATGTGTTATATACTGTTTCCGTGTACACGTGTACGTTCAAATTGTGTATGTCCAAACACGTTCAACAGGTGGCTCTGTGGCGCAATGGATAGCGCATTGGACTTCTAGGTTAAATCGTAGTGATTCAAAGGTTGTGGGTTCGAGTCCCACCAGAGTCGCACTTTTTATTCACATGGTTATGTTTAAAATGAAATACGTAGACTGTTGTAGTCAACTTTACTCGATACCCACATTGCTTGAGTAACAAGAATGTGAAGGTGTCTATGAATGTTCAACATTCTTTAGGGGCGTGTCTCGTGTTAATCACTGTAGGGGGCTACAGAGTGCAGTTTTTAGTGTAGCCCAGAGCCATAGAGAGAGTTGAGAGTTTCTCTCTATGGCTCTGGTGTAGCCTACTTTTACTCAGTGCACTCGTCTACTAGCCTAGCTTGACTTCACTATTCAAATCACTTACAGTCGTTAGTGGCACATGAGTTATAGTTTAAACCAAATTCTTTCATTTGTGGTGAGGTAGGCTTTAAGCAGAAAAAACAAATCATCTAAATAGTGAAACATTTTAAGTCTCTTTATTTCTGTCTTTATTTAAATTTTATGTAATTTTATTATTATTATTTTTAGAACCAGAGAGTTGAATTATGAAGTTATCATTCTTGACCTTTGCAATAATTGCAGCGTTGTTATATTATTGACCTTAAGATTAAAACCTTTATTAACACTTTATTTTTACTGGTTATTTATTTCCTTTATATCAAGTGGCATTAGGGCTGCACAATTATCTATTTACGTTTTTGCAATTTGAACCAATGCAGTTATCTAATCACAAAATAATCATGTCACATTTATGATTTTTATATTGGGTGGATTAAGGTATATTGGGACATTTTTTGTATTTTTATATTCTGAGCTTAATATTGTCATCAAGTTACAAACATAACCCAATAAATGACACATTTCTGAATTCCTCAAGGTGTCTACATCATTTAAGTGAAAAAAATAAGTCTTCATGATATTTTATTAATGCATGGCTCACTATTTTAGTTCAGTTGTCACAAAACTATTTTTAAGCGACATGTTTGGTAATTTGGTAAATGAATGTATTGAACTATAATTAAACATGTTAAATAATGTTTTAATGGATTTGTTATCCATAAATATATCTTTAAGGTTATGCATTATGTGTAATCTTCTGATTTGGTTAGATTATACATATTATTACATCCACAAACATCAGATTTAGACTATTGACTAAGAGAAATTAGGCCTTCAGCAGGAATCCAACAAGTTTTTTGAAAAAACAATAACATTTTATTTATATTTTGTAGAATTAAGTTATGTTTTCATATATTCAACAAGTCATGTAACAGTAATACACAATCAACAGCACATAAATGCATCAATACTGGGGACACCACCTGCGAGGACACAAAATGATCCTGTAAACCAGTTTCATCGCAGTTCCACACATGAGACGGAACATCTTGAAGGCCAAGGTCGGTGATGATGTCCTCATAGGTCTTAAACCATTGGCTGATGACTACGGGGTTGAAACAAGCAGCCCGAGCTGCAGAAAGGGCCTCTGGCTTCCTCAGACCAAGACGGCAATGTCTCTTAATGAAGGCCTTAAACCAATAGTGGCCTGCCTGACCTTTGCCCTCAGAAAAACCTTTCAATCCATTTGCCTGTGCAAACTGAAAAGCAAGCTTCTGGATTTCTGGCTTCCTCATTGGAAAACCTCGTCTTGCTAGGTTTTCGATTATCTCTGCTAATTTAGCCTCATCCTGCTCTGACAGAACTGGCTTTCGTCCTGCTACATGCTTATGTCCTTCGATCACACCTTTAACCCGTCTTTGGAGGTGGATTTTGGGACATTCCAGGGCCTGGCAAGATAACGGAGCTGAGGTCTGTTGCCTGCCCTTTCCAGTTCCCTGTACTCCTGCAATGCTCCCTTCATTCTGCTCTTCTTCCACATGTTGTACTTTGCTTTTAACTTTCCCTGTTTGTTCACTCTCCCTTGCACCTCACTCTCCCTTGGTCTGTCTGTCTTTTTCCTGGGTGCCATTCTACTCTGTAAAATGAATTAGTTTCATAGATGAGAACAAACTCATATTAGGCAAAGTGCAGAAGAGTCCACACCAAATACATTAACGCTAGGCTAGGTTTACTAGGCTACTAGGCTAGTTTACTAGGCTAGGTTGCTTCAAAGATCAATTAATATGTCTCATCACTACCACACAAGGTCTAAATATGCGTTTACTTCATTGTTTTAACAACATAGCCTTTATTATTACTAACTTGTCAGGATATTATTGACAAAAAATGATCTGACCCAAATTACAAGGCCCACTACACGCAGCTCTGACTGTTAACAACCTTAGCCTCTAATTGTATCTGCTAAAAGTTGTCTAGGATACATCACTGAGGTTTTGTGTTGTTATAAATGTTACTTTTTCACTTTTAATCAGGTTATTTATGATTAAACTATTGACACATTTCATTGTATACCCTAAAAACCTGAAACATGCTGTCCCAATTTACCACACCAGGTTTGGTCATTTGGGACAACAAGAAAATGCTCAAATTAAATTAATATAAACATAATTTCAAAACAATGATTGTTTATTTTAGTGCAATATTACACCAAACATATTTGCTCAACATTGATGTCAACATTTAATTAATCATACACACTTTACATTAAAATCCACCTAAAGCACGTAATTTTTATTACCTCTTGATTTCGGGGGTCAACTTCCTGTTTGATGCTGCCACACCCCCCTGTCTGATGTCACCTATATTATGTCATGTGACTTTAGTTATATGCTTCCTAAGCAATGTATTACCACCCCTAACTTTACCATAGCCCTTACAAGGCAGAATTAAAATGCTTTTTCCTTATGCTGTCCCAAATTACCTGATGTCCCAATATACCTGAAGTCACCCTTTATGTCATCCTCCGTGTGACAGAGAGTGCATGAAGCTCACCAATCAGGATTGTTGTGCCTCTCATGCACTAGGCAGGCAAGAGATATTTGGAATATTGAACTGAATCTTGACATTGACATTAAAAAATACTATTGCAAATCACCATCATAATATCTGTCAGAAAAATCACAATTAGATATTCCCCAAATCGTGCAGCCCTAGGTGGCACGGAAGCGTTCTAAACGAGCCCTTCTGGAGTATCTGTTCTCTGTAAATGCTGCATAAGTAGCAAAATAATTGAAATAATTGAACATACACAAGGCTTTAAACTCAATATACATATCTAGTATAGTAGGCCTATATCTTGAAGTTATGTCCAGATTCAAAAGAATTGTAGGCCTAACACAACAAACTGACTCAGTGTCATCTGTCCCAAATACATTTATTTTGACATAGATTGACACAAATGTCTTGAGTGTGATCATTTGTTGCATATCAGGCTAATCTGAGGAACATATCAGCAACATTTCAGCAGATCATAATCAGAATAAGATTTTATTCACCAACTACGTTGACACATCAAAGGACTTGGCTTGGTTCAGAACATTCGTGTCACTTCAGCATTACAGTACTGGCCTAGACAATACAAAATATATGATACAGAGATCAATACCAGGAATGTATATTCCATGGAGTATGCCATATGGAGTGAAGACAACAATATTATGCATTTCCAGTGAAACTGAGTAGGCCTATTTATGCAATACAGTAATATATAAGCAGAATAAAGGAAAAGAAGTTGGTAGATTGGTAAGTTGATCAGTTGTAACCTACACATGAGGGTGATGATGGCAAGAAGCTGGAAGAAGGTTGGCTCGGACAGTTGGGCTATGTGGTCAGAAATATAAATATTCTGCAAAACTGGACAAAGCATTAAAATGATTTTAGGGCAGCCTTTAATTATAGGCTATGTGGTGCACAAAAGAGGAACAAAGCACACATTTTAAGCAACAGAATCTGATAGTGGAAGACTATTTTGCAGTCCTGGTAGGAGCTTAAAATATAAAAACAGCTTGCGCTACAACAACTTAATAATGACAAATCCCAGGACTTCAATACCCAGAACTCTTAGCTGCACATTTTCCGGAACAGGAATACGCATGGATTGGGATTTATTGACATTCCAAGTAAAGAAAACAAACCAAGACATTCTGCGCTATCTGTCATATATTGACCAAAGATCTGGATATAGCCTACGACACATTTGGTTGTTCGCTGTATAGGCCACTTTAAGTTTGGTTATTTTTTTACCACTACGGTCGTGATTGCAGTAGGCTAGTATTGACACCCTCGGTGGACGGACGGACGCGCCTGATAATCATCCGTCGGCGGAATTGTTTGCTGACAGATGGAGGACGACAGATGGGATCCTCGGGATGTGCAACAAGGCGGCGAGGGATATCATGGAAAATAGGGCATTCCACACCAAAGGGGAATACCCCACACACATTCGAATTAATTGAGGTCATGGGCATGGCGGGTCGGATAACATATCTCTTCGGTTGGTAAATCACACTCGGGCATCTGCGTAGCCGGCTGCGATTTATCTATCTGGTGAGAAACTTTCATTGCGAGCCAGCTTTCGCTGAGTTATCTCCGTCTATAGCCTAGCCTATCCACCGGGGTGTTAAAAAATCATGGTCGATAATCGCTATGCCACAGCTCTTGTGATCGCCTGCGTCCTGAGCATCATTGCAACGGTGTACCTATCCGTGGCCGTGGGAACGCAGCATTGGTACCAGTATATCAGCCCGCCTGTTTACGGCGAGGCTAATGCCTCAGAGCTTCGCGCTCTCCAGGAAGAATTCATTGATGGCGAATTCGATGAGAAGACATACAGCGACTCTCTCTTCCGCCTCAACGGGACAGTGGGTTTGTGGTGGCGCTGCTTGCAAGTGCCTACAGAAACCCATTGGTACAAAGAACCAGGTAAATATTATCTTCCATTAAAACTGGATGTTGTGTGTAGCCTACTGGAGGCACCCGTAGTTTAATATAGGCCTACTGCTTTTAATTCTGCTATTAATCTCAGTAGTTTAGCTCTGCATCTCTTCTTGTTTGACATGGATAATGGTGCATTACATTCTTTTGATTGACATGGTTAATGGTGCATCACATCACAGTGTGCATGTGTGACAGCCCAGATAGCAAAGGGGCTGACGGAGCACTGTCGGCCCACTGGGGGCAGATCTGGCGGTCCACTGGCATTTTGCTAATCAGTTCTCTGGCGGGTTGCAGATAAATTGCAGACAAATATTTTGCAACTATTGGTCTAAAATTTGTTCAGTTATACTCCATATATAATTTTAATATTCATGACAAGTTAAATTTAAAGAGATGGTGGTGGTCTAACGGCGGGCCGCAAGTGGCACGCCACCGGTGGCATACCACCAGCGGTCCTCTGTCTGGCAATCTGATTTTTCTATTTGGGAGGAGTGTGTTTTGTGTTGACATTTTGCTTTCCCTCACCCTCAGACCCTAAAATGGTGATGGAGTGTGTCAGTTTCACTCTGGCACAACAGTTCACACCCAAGTACAAGGAGCCAGGGAATCACAACAGTGGAGAGGACATGATACGGACCTGTAAGTAGGCTGTCAGACAGGGAATGAACATACAGAAATCAGGTTATTACACCCGTATGCCATTGCCTAGTATCACTGTTGACTATAGGGTCAGAGTTGGGATAGACATTAAAGACTGTCCATACATGCATTGCACACAGCACTGCATTTAGTTTACTCCCTACGGCATACCATGTTTGTTACTTATGCATTTTCTATCTTCATGCACAATCTGCCCCAAAGTCATGAACTGTTCTAGATTTCTAGATGTGCCAGCATTAAATTTGTATGGTGGTCCATCTGGCTTACTATCTGTTGGTCTGTTTGTCTTTCTGCCTGCCAGTCTCTCCCTCTCTCTCTCTCTGTCAGTGGTATTCTTGAATAGACAGACACCCTATGGCAGTGACACACAAACACTCACATTGCTCAGTCAGATTTCTCTGACCTCACAGAAGCAGGACTCAGTTGGACAGTAGAGAGATTTGGATTTGCATTATCACAGCATGACGCAAGACAATTTGGGGAAAAAATGTGTTTTTATTCAAACACACACACACACACACACATTCTCTCTCTCTATCTCTCCCTCTCTGTCTGTCTCTCTCATTTTCTCTCTCTTTTTCTCCTTCACAAAAACACACACACACACACACACTCCTTTCATTGTGCTGCATACATTAAATTCATGTCTACCACATTGTAATCCTGTAGAGCAGCACAAGTCTGACAATTACTCCTTTTATATTTCTATGCACGGTATGGAAACATTATTCCATAAGATATCCTTAACCATTTAGATTGTGTTTTGCAACTGTCAATCACTCCAGCAGGTCTCGACTAACTCTCTCTCTCTTTCTGTGTGTGTGTGTGTGTGTATGTACCACAGACTTATGGAGGTGTCAGTTCCTGCTTCCACTGGTGTCGTTGGGGCTGGTGGTGCTGGCAGGCATAATAGGCTTTTGTGCATGTTTATGTCACAGTCTTGCCCCCACACTTGGGATTGGGGTGCTCCATCTATTGGCTGGTGAGTATATTGCAGTGTATGATAATCAATGTCTGTGAGGCTTAGTTCACACTAGACCAGAGGTTCTTAACCTTATGGGGCTAAGGCACACCAAAGCTCAAACCAAAACTCCAAGGCACACCGACCTACTCATTATGAAGTATCTCACACATTATTATAGCTATAACATGGGTGTTCATTCCTTAAAAACAATCTGTATACAGTTCTCATGAGCTGAGACCACAGCAATAGGCCTGTGCTCACATTGTGTTGGCTGAGCTGCATAATAGAACTGTAGCCTATTAGACTACTTCATAGCAACCAATTTATTACTAACTAAAACCGTTTTAAGAAGCTGCGTCATTGATGCATTTAAAAATAACCCTCTAGCCTACTTCATGAGTCTGTGTTAAAGTCCATTGAGTTCCTCAAAATTCCACGGTACACCTCACTTTATCTCACAGGTGGTCTAGAACGCAGCAGCACGTTCAATGAACCAAAATGGGCACGATACCCCACTGTCCAGTGAGCTCCACTGGCTCCAACTTTAGCTGCCCGCATCAAAATCAAGTCACTAATGCTTGCCTACAAAGTGATTGCTGGGTTTGCTCCCACTTAAGTGCTATCCTAGAGGCTGCGTTCCTCTAAGGAACGTCATCTGGCACTGCCGCCCCCTACACACACAGCAGTCCTGACTAATTGGTTTCACTTGTTGTTTCATGTTGGTGGAACGACCTACCAAGTGCTATCAGAGCAGATCTGGGATGTTTGTCTGTGACTGGAAAATCGGGTTTTGCTATTTTTTTTTCTTTTTTTCTACCACTTGATTTATTGTGTAATCCTCTATGTTGCACTTTGATCCCTCCCCCAAAAAAATATAATACCAGTATATGTCTGGTAATGGGCATGTGTGGAAATGGCGATAAAAGCTAACTTGGACTTTTCTCCCCTCTTACTCCACCCCCAGCCTTGTGCACCCTGGCCACAGTCTGCTGCTATCTGGCCGGCATGGACCTGCTGCATCGAGTGTCAGTGCTGCCCGACCGCGTGGACGCCTCCCTGGGCTGGTCGCTCTACCTGGCGCTCATCTCCTCTCCGCTGCACATGATGGCCGCCGCCCTGCTTGTGTGGGCGGCACGCAGCCACAGCCAGAACTACTACCGCATGACCGCATACAGAGTAGCATAAAAACACACAAACACTCCACCCACGCTTCACCCCCTTACCCTTGCCCCTCTATTATAGGAGTCCCCCAACTCCCCCAAAACCCTTTCTAAGGGGAGTGTGGGGATAGGTCAACCCCTTGCATTGTTGGACATTTATTCATTTTAGATCATAGGTGGCTTTAAGATGTTGGCATTTGAGTTGCTTGCGTTGCGGTGAGTGGTAGGCAAACACTAGCTTTTTCTTATTTATTTATTTGTTTGTTTGTTTGTTTGCTTATTTGTTTATTTTCTGATCCCGGAGTTCTCTGCTGTTCTGCTCAAGCTTTATGCATTCTTCAGGCTCTTGACAAGTTACTTTGGTGTGCTTTCACCCAAAGGGCACCAAACAGCCTACGCAGCCATTAGTGGTCCTTACTTGTAGATGACTGCCTGACTTCTTTCTGGTAGCCTTAGTGTTGTTGAACCTTGTCTGTTTCTCAGGGTCATGTACTTAGTTACTGGCTGACTCCGGGTCAGTTCTGAGCCTGATTAAGGCGGGAGTTGTCTAGTGACAGCTGATGTTAGTGTAGATGTTTTTGGTCCGCCTGAGCACTTTAGCTAGCTGATTTCACTCAATATAGTGTGGTCCTGATTCATGATTTGACACTTACATCATGATTTTGACTTGCATTAGGGTATTTTAAACTTTTCAGGTGTGTGAACTGAATTGGCATGTACTCCGATGTACTGAGTACTGGCAGATGTACTGTGTCTTTGTGTGGATGTGTGTTTGTTTGTGTGTGTGTGTGTGTGTGTGTGTGTGTGTGCGTGTGTGTCTGTCCTTCTCATTGCTGGCTTGCTTCTCTGCTAATGATATTGAAATGAAACAGATATCTGAACATTACAAAAATCAGTTCCTGCACAGTAAGCCTCACAGTTTTGGGGGTGACATATGAGCATAATCACACATTTTTGTTAGTATTTTGCTTTTATTTTGACTTTTATTTGGTGACATTAGCTTTCTGTACCTGAAAGCCAAGGGTATTTACAGTGAATAATATCATTATCTTTTGTATGCAAGGTCTTTGGGGAAACTAAAGGAAAAAAATCCAAAGTGGCTCTTTTGCCTGGAATGCTATACTGCACTGAATCAGGAATGGAAGGTTAACATTTGAACTCAAGGTGCAATAGTCTGGACAGTATAATCAGAGACTAAATAGGAAACTGTGGGAACGTCATGCTCCAGAATGCACACAAAGCACATCTTGTCCCCCAAACATTTCTGGTGAAACACATCACCAAGTGTGGCGTGTAGAGTCAGTATTTTGGGCCAGTGGAAGCTGGCAGTTGTACCTTTGAATTAAGTATGTGAAGGAAAGAAAAAGTCGATGCAGAATCAATCATGAAAACTATCAAAGAGAATTGCTCTGATCAAAGAGAACTGCATTCAACCCAATTCAGCTTCTGTTTCTTGGTGGTTGTTGCTGTGAAAGATTTAGAGCCTGATATTGTGAGAATAGTTAGCCTCTGAAAATGTGACCCCATATCAAGCTGGAAGAGTGGTCTGTTTTTAGTATTGAGGCATCACAGTCAGCTCTAAAGTAGATATCCATCAATGGCATATCGGTTTTTAATAACAACAAGAATTTCAGAAGGGTACAGCTCTGCTGGACCATTCAGGACTGGATGTCCAAAGTGACAGGCATCCCTACCGACCAATCATTTTGCAGGTGCTGAGCAAACCTAAAGTCAGTTACACTTACTTGCATCAACTATTCTGTGTTATCGTCATGGGCATGTCAAGTCATGCTGTGTGTTAAAGCAACACATGAAAAAGTTATCTGTTTGTGTGTGACCACCTTTATAGAGCTGACAATCCAGTGTCAATTATTTGTTTGTCCTCAGTGAATGGGTTATTGGGAACACAACCCATGTTCTGTACACATCAACGTGCCCTCGTTCCAAAAGAGGGAACATGCATTTCACGTTTTGTTTTTCTAACAATGGAGACCGTGGAGCTGAGAGGCACCTTTTTTTTTGTCTTAAGTCAGTTGTGTTATTTGTGGTTAGGTTTGGGGCTGATACTTTTTTGAGTGGACTATGAATAAACATGAGAGTTTTAGACCCCGTTGTGTTATTGCCTGTAAGGAGCTAAAATAAGTTGGAGGAAAGCAGAGAAATGAGGGCGGAAGAATAGGTGGCCGGTTGTGAAATACTAGTCCATTCTTCTCTCAATTTCTGCCATCATATTTATTTATTTTCTCATTTTATTTATTTTTGTCGTGACTGTTTGTAATATCTGTCTGTATTAGAAATATACTTTTTTACATTTGATATTTAGAAGTGGTTTATTTATGGCTACTGTGATTTAAATTGATTTAATGAAATTAAATTGATATAATGAAATCATTAAAAATGAAATGTTTGTAATAGATCAAATTTCAATCTAATGATGGCTGTTTATTTGTACACTATCCACATTTCTGGTACACTGCCGGCTGTGTTATACAGACACAAAAACAGATGATGTTAGAAATAGACCGAATAAAGCAAAGTTAAGTTGTTTCCTTCAGCTTTTGAATGTAGAGAAGCGTCGCTATCAATCACTCTTATCTTTTGTTTTCATCTTTCTCTCTGATATCTCAGAATTGTTTTTGAAATGTTCTGTTCTAGCAGTGCTGCATCTGCATTAGGAAGTTTGAAAATGTGAGGCAATATATTCATTAAAGCTGATGACGTTACGTTTTTATGTGATTATTTCTCTGCGCATTCCTCACAGACATCGCTGTGGATTTCAAATGAAACGAGTCCGTACTTTGACCCCTTTATCCCCAGTGTGGAAAGTGTCCCATTGTCGAGTCGTCATCCTTGACTATCGGTCTCTGTCGCACTGGATGGATGGAATAACGACTCTCCTTCTGCGAGCCAGAGAGAGAGCGATGCCCTTCTCATAGTAAGCACACTCGTTAACGAAAAACGGATAGAGTGGCTCTTTCCCTTTGTAACGCAGTGTCTCCCCAGAGAAAGAGAGGAATAAAGGATCGCCAGGGTGAAGCAGGCAAAAGTCACGGTCCTGAGAGATTCAGAAAGAAAGAAAGAAAGAGAAATAAAGGCATGTTGTAAATATCACCCACTCCCTGAAGTCCTGAGAGATACAGTAAAAAAACACTACGTTATTGACTTTAATTCAAATTATGACCAAATGTAAAAGAAATTGGAATGATGGAAAGAAAGAAAGCTATATTGTGAAAGAATAATTCAAATACAGGCAGATACGCATCACTGTAACAAGATCATGTCAATCTTGATGGATCACCTTGGTGTATTCAGTGTAACAATAGGGTTTGGTCATCACATGTGAAGGGTGCAAGATTGGTGCCACACCAAACCCATTGTTTTAAACCACATTGTCATTCACTGTGTTGGCCTTTAGGTGTTTGCAAGCATGTATCTCTTTATGTTTAGGAACAAAGGAGTGTGTGGAAGGGTGAGTCACTGAGACGCTTAAACGGACACACATTATGTACAATTCCACTGATTGGTTGAATTTGCTACTGAGTTGCATTCTTTAGAACATCAATTAAGTTTCGGTATTCGATATGACTCAAAACATAACCAGGCTTTTCTAGTTCTATCCTTTATCAAAGATACACAATTATTGATTATTCAATAATTAATTCATTCAGAATTCATTAAAACTTGATGTCTACAGATTAGACACGGTGGATCTCACCTGAAGATCTGGATGAATAGCAGCAGTGATGGCACGTGTCTCAGGGTCCCGTGGGTAGTCAATGTTCTTAACCAGCGTGAACACTTCCACGGACCCTCCCTCAAACTGAGTCCCTTTAAAACAAAATAAGTTGGAAATGGAGGGGCAGAAGAGAGGGTGAGATTAGCTATAAGTAGGGGTGAACGATTTTGGAAAAAAATCTAATTGCGATTTTTCTCACCAATGTTGCGATTGCGATGCGATATGCGATTATTTTTAAGCTCTTTATCTTCTGTCTTATTCAACAAAGACAAGCAATATATTGTTCTATAGTATGACCAACACAAAATTAGATAAGTTAAACATAAACTGTTCTTTCCTGGAGCCCAGGCCTATGTTATGATGGCATTAGGTCATTGAATAAGATTGATGAATGAAATATTTTAATCACATTAGTAGACCTATATTTGTTGAACTTCCAGCCTTGTAAACATTTAATGATTCTGATTCGTTTCTATTTTGTTTCTATTTCATGTAGATATGACCTTCTTGTTAGTTAACAAATAGGTCTACATGTAGTGGCACTGACACGGCTTCTCCTTGTACTGTGCTCTCCATACACACGGGCGCGCGCGCGCAGGCACACACACACAGACCCGCTCCTCTCCTCTGTAGGCTACTTACACGTGAATCGGAACAAACTACTGTAGATTGTTGTAGCGCAAATAAATGCGGCCGAATGACCGTTCGGCTCGGTGTTAACTAAAGGTTAGCATCATCAACACCGCAGCGCAATACGCATGCATGCAAATTAACTAGTTTGTTCATATCACAAAGCCAATCGCGGAGACAAAACTCTTTAAACATGCAAAGTTAGCAGCATGTATGTAGCCTAGAGCCAGCTGGTAAGCTAATGTTAGAACAGCTGGGTTTTTGGTGGTTAGCTGTGTCAACTACTTGCGGATAACATTATGCATCAATTCTGTGCCGCCAACCCCCTTGGATATCGCAAATGCCCCCACTGTCACTGTACTCCAGTAAACAAAGTCCCCAGTGCACAGGTGAATGGCTGCTGTGCAGCCTAAACAGTCGTGGAGTTTTAATCGTCAGCTGGACAAGTGAACGAAGTTACCAGCCAGAGTAGCAGCACAGGGGAATTATGAACTAGAACCAGGGACATGGCAGGTTCGAGCAAAAGGTAATGAAGAGGTTTATTTTTAACCAAAGTAGCTCTACTGATCAGACCTTTCTTGACACTGTTAGCTGGTCCTCTTGTTTACGTTTTTTGCTTTTTCAGTGGTCGGTGAGAAGAGTCGGTGGGGCGTTGGCAAGCGCAAGTATAAATGCGTTTTGGTGACGTCACATATTACAAATCGCAGCCTTTGCGGTTTGAAAATCGTGTTTCATCATATCGCGATATTATCGCAAATGCAATAAATCGTTCATCCCTAGCTATAAGACAGTGAGAGTGTGACTGTGTTTTGTCATATGAAGATGCTTTAAAGCCACTATGAATGTGGAGGTTTTAGGTGTCCGTTCAAAATGTGAAATGTCCGTCATAAAATGTGGCTGTTCAAAGATGACTATGGGAGCATATATTTTTGGGGGGAGCTGTATACCTGAGTTAAAGAGGTGGATCCATTCCAGCATTTGCTCTACTCCCTCTTGTATAGCAACAAAAATGTTGGACCTGACAGAACCATGGGGCTGTGGGCCAATCTCCATCGCTATGGAAACCAAAGATATTTTTCAGTGATGATCAGTCATTACGATGATGATGAGTACGGAACCCTGGAGGGGTCATTGCAAGAAATTTTTTGGTGTATATCCAGAAAACGTGCTCTCATTTTACTAAATTGTGTGCTCATCTTACTAAATTGTGCGCATGTTTTAGTGCGCTCATTTTAGTAAATTATGCTCTCATTTTAATTTTCGTAAAATGTGCGCACAATTTAGTCAAATGTGTACGCGATTTACTAAATTGAGAGCACAGTAGAGTAAAATGAGCACACAATATACTAAATTGTGCACACTTCTACACACAATCTAGTAAAATGAGACAACAAATTAAGTAAAATGAGCGCACATTCTCTTGATATACAAAATGACACCTCCTGGGCTCTGCAATTGAGAGTATATGTGAAATGCTAATATGCCAAATGATAATGTGCTAAATGCCAATTGAATGTTTGTAATTCAATTTAGGATATAAAAGTTCAGACTTAAAGGTTGTATCAGCAATAGCGGGGATACGTCACTTCTGTTGATGTTCAAACAAAACAGAAAGTTCGCTACTCCCTCCCCCTCCCGTGCAATTAAAACTCTCCTAAACGCGGATTTCGTCAGTTATTGGTTGAAACATTTTATTTTGCTTTTGAGGGGGTTGCCAACCCTTGTTGGTAGCAATTGTTTTTGTGTACAGATCTCGGAGCCTAGGGTGCCCACAGAGATGCGTTTTTTTGATGGACAGCTTATGGGGCAGACAGCTAGCAGATCGTTAGGAAAGATTAGATGAATGTGATCATTTATGTTTGGGCCTTTTTTGGGCCTGAAATCGCTGATACAACCTTTAAAGCCCTAATTTAAAAGGCAGGCCAAGTGCAACGTACAGTAATCAATAAGCAAAGTCCTTGTGCATGACCTTTCATGTTAGATGTTACAGCATTAAGCTGACTCATCAACGTTTGTGTTTAAGGTTTAAACCAGGCGATAAATTAGCAAATTAATTTTGCCTAGTTATTAAATTAGCTTCAGTTAGACTTATGACTTGCCACTTTGCCCATCATTCCAATTAGGCCAATATAACTTTTTATTTCAACAGATGTGCAGCAGAGAGAGGTGATAGCTCATTAGTTCTCCCTGTAGTGCCCAACTCGGGCTACTTCACACAGTGAAGCATTACATGTGAATCAATGTGAATCAGTGACACATTATGTAACTGTTAAATAATAGGGGTGGATGTTTTCAATACAGATTATTGTAAATGTCAACCTTCTGCGGCCTTTCAGCCACAGTGAAACTAGAACATTGTCACACACATATATGTGTTAGTCAGGCTTGTTGATAGCTTTTTCAAGCTATTCACAGCAAATTCCTGGGTGGCCTCATAGATCAACCAACTGTAAATGAGAGCAAACTGTGGCTGTGGCTTCTGAAGCGTAATCAAACTAGAACCTTCTCACATTGACATATTTATAGCCATGCATAGCCATGTTTTTTTTAACAACTCTCAGATTAGGGATCTCAATACATGTGTCAGTCACAAAGGCTGTATCACAAAGACTGACATGCATGAGCACAAAATACACATACACAACATGGAAAACTATTCATTTAAACCTCACTCAATAGCACATGCTCTCACCGAAGCCATGTTTTCCCACTGATTCTAAAGAGTAAGCTTCATTCTTTGGTGTGTCAAAGTGTATGTATCGTACAGGTATGGTGGCCAGCTCTCTCTGCAAACAATGTGAAAAATGGTTACATCAGTTTTT
Source organism: Alosa pseudoharengus (assembly GCF_046254945.1). Taxonomy (NCBI): domain Eukaryota; kingdom Metazoa; phylum Chordata; class Actinopteri; order Clupeiformes; family Clupeidae; genus Alosa; species Alosa pseudoharengus. Next base: position 16,392,512 of record NW_027468640.1, read on the forward strand.
TCACAATAATTATAGCCTTCATTAATTCATTGATAATGAAAAAAAAAACACCTAGTTTGTGAAATAGAAATCTGAAACAAAAATGCTATTTAACCAGAAAAAAAGGCATGTTATGAAACTATTCTGTAAATTGTGTTCACATGCTTTGGAGAGAGAGAGAGAGAGAGAGAGAGAGAGCACTGACTGAGACTCTCCATGCTTGTTTTCTTGTTTGACTATTTGTTTTCTTTATGATGATTATATTGAATTTTCCATTGTCCATAACAGTGGAAATAAATAGATTTGGCTGTAAATGACAAGGCTGTAAGTGTGGATAATATGAGCAGAGGCGAGGGTTTGCCTGGAGGTGTCTGTAGATGTGTAGGCAGATCCAATCGCTGTCAGAGAAGCTGATGAAGCACAGGCCCATGTTGGCCGTCGTGTTGTGCAGGTCGCACACCAGATCCATAGCTTCAGGGCTTCCCTTGGGCCCCAACAAGCCATTGAGCTCCTGGGAACGCACAATCTCATATGGTGTCTTATCGGAGATGGGAGTACTGAGAGAGACAGAGAGAGAGAGAGAGAGCGAGTGAGCGAGGGAGAGAGAGAGAGAGAGAGAGAGTCATTGAGGGCTGACAGACCAACCGACCGACTGACTGACCAATGACAGGGTCCTAATTATGTTGGATCGAGTAAGCTTCCATAGAGAGCGGTCTGAGCTCTCATGAACGCAGGGAAATCATACGTCTGTGGAGGTTGCTCATACATAACCAACAACATGCATTTAAACACTTGAAAATATGACAAATGCAAGCAGCCTATGTTTTGGGTTTTCTCCCTCTATCTATCTCTCTATCTTTTTATATTCAAGCAACAGATCTAACAAGCCTTTACACTTTTGAGAGGCTGGTTGCTTGACACTGTTGACATTTTTGTTAGCCATGAAGCTTAGACTAACTCAAACCCTGACCTGCGGTCTCTTTCAGAAAGATTTAACCAATATCATTCCCCATCTGATAAAATGTCTGTTTTTTTAAAGGAGTAGTTCCAAAGCATTTGACAAGATTTGGGAAAGATTATTGAAAGATTGTAGTCTTTTGAGTAAAGCTTGAATGGGGGACATAAGTTAAAAGACTCCAATCATTGAAGAGTCTTACCCAAATACAGGCCATAAAGTGCAACTTTATCAGTTGACACATAGGCGAACACACATTCTCTTATAGAAAGAAATAATTATGTGGTCCCTCATTGATTTTGTAAGTTTGCCCACATACAAAGAAAATGAGCTGTAATTTTAATGGTAGATTTATTTTAACAGTGAGGCACAAAATATCAAAAAGAAAATCCAGAAGATTACATATATTGAAGACATATATTTCATACCCAGAGGGCTTGAATATATATATATATATCAAGCCCTCTGGGTATGAAATATATAATGTCATTAAATAAGCTTGCCTTTGTTTACATACAACGGACACAGGCAAGGCCTCAAGACTTCACAGACTGGTATACAATGGTTTGGCATGATATGTCATGACGGTAATAGATAGTGGTCTAATGTTTATATGATTGTGATAAGCAGCATGCTTTTCATTTTAATGTTAATTAGAAACTATTAAAATAAGTATGTTCATTTAGCCTGACTTTGGGGTGTGAATTTTAACAGGAAATTGTGTCTGTGAAGTGAAACACTAACATACTGTAATTACCCAACTAGCTGAGGCTTATACATTGATTTAGCAAAATTTATTCATATGAGGTTAATACAATACGGAAAATACACTGGAAATTATTGTATACCTCTGGAAGCAATCGTGAAATCACAATTATGAAATGAGAAATTATGAGGAAATGACTGAAATGCCGATGCCGAACGCTGCTACTTAGGAAACACTAAGAGAGCACTTTAGCTATATTAGCCTACACTTGTTAGTAGGCTAAAAAGGCTAAAAAGAAGTACATCTTTTTGCCTACATTAAAAAAAATCTGGCTGGACAACTGCCAGCTTGCTGTTTCCTATATGCATTGATGTATGTGAACCATTAAGACTCGAATGTGTCCTGCAACATCGAGCTCCATATATATATAGGTATTCCATAAACACAACAACTCAGATCTTATTGTTTCTAAATAAGATAACTTGCATCTGCTTCTTTAAGCCTATATAATCAAATATCATGTACCATCAACAAACTATTTACTATATGATTACTTAAATGTACGTAGGCCTGAATCAATGCCTCAGTGTCTGAAGTAGGCCTTTGCCAAACAAAGTGTAGATGTGGAAGCTTTTAAAACAAGTGCTGAGGAAGGAAGTGCCACTATACTCTATGTAGAATAGTAGGGGTGTCACGATTCTCCAAATCCTCGATTAGATGCAATTTTCGATTTTAAAGTCACGATTCGATTCGATTTTCGATCTTTTTTTCAACATTACTATTAATGCATTCCTTATATGTTATTTACTCTTTTTGGCCTTTTCCTTTTCTGTTTCGGGGGGCTTTTATTTTGAAACCGCTTTTTTTTTTAAACCGTTCCAACCGAAATGAAACAACACAGAATTATAATTTGATCGTTTCAGCACACTTCGAAGAGACCCAAGGTTAGTGTTCATGGATACTTATCAATGTGCATTTTAAGCCTTAAAGTAACTTTGGACTGTAACTAGATCATCTTTTCACTTGCTAAGTTGAGTAGGGTAAGTTAGTTTTAATTGACGTGAATGAACGAGTACTTCCACACCGGTGATTTCAAAGTAGCAAGAGGGGCTTTGATTTCGGTAGGTTGATGTGTATATTTTAACTGGCTGCAGCCTAAAATTAGAGGAGTGTTGATGCTGCAGTTCAGCACGTGCGTTTGTGCGTCTTGGCATACATGCTGGATGTGACATTGGGGGTGTGGCTGCATCGTCGATTCTACTTTTAAATTCGAAGTTCGCGATTGAGATGTAATTTCGAACGATTTCGATATAAAATCGAAATCGTGACACCCTTATAGAATAGCCTATGTGTAGGAAGTGCAGACCCAAACTTTAAAATGAACAACCCTAGTCTAGATTCAGGCCTGTCATGACCTCACTTGACAGTGTCTTGAGATTGGCTTGCTTGAAAATGAATCAAGACAGACTTACTTGAGAGTGAATCGAGATAGGCTTACTTATAAAAGAGGCTTTCTAATGAGGAGACACAGCACTTAAACAATCTCCCAAAGAAATGTAAGTATAAGTATATATACTTTTTTGATCCCGTGAGGGAAAGGGTAAGGGGTTAGTTCGTAACACAAACATGGTGTCGTCTACAGTAATTTCCTGTGTATTAGGCGCATTGTGTGTGAGCCGCAGGACAGGGTTTTATGCAAGTTAAAAGAAACAAAACCATATTAATACCATATTAACTGCCCCTGTGTATTAACCTCAGCTGAAGAAATTGTGCAAAATCAATGTTTATTACATGGCTCTTCAGAGTGCTGCAGAAAGTTTCATTTACATGAATGAGCCTTCCCAACGTTCGGGCCTATGTTAAGTAAGGGATAATGTATAGAACGCCGGTCATTACTGGGAAAATAAGTTCCGACAGGACGAACCGGGGTTTTGTTCCGCCCTGAAGGGACTTATTTTCACAGTAATGACCGGCGTTCTATACATTATCCCGCTTATTATACGGCTACTTGCCAAAACGAAATAATAAACTCCCCACGATATGACTTTAGCCTACATAACCTAGCCTATTTGTTACCGTTCATCGTGGCATTTGCTGAGAAACAAATAGTTCGCAACAACACACGCTGCTGAACTTGAATCAAACATTCTTTAGAACACAGCTGATCAACCGTCTGCTTTTACGTTTGAATGAAGTTCCAGTCCTTGCGTAGTGATATGAAAGACATTAATCAGAAGCACAAATCCCGTTGCCATTGACAGCGGTGATTAAATGCTTTGCCGGTGATTTATGTAGATTTAACATAGGCCCGAACGTTGGGAAGGCCCATTCATGTGAATGGAACTTTCTGCAGCACTCTGAAGAGCCGTGTAATAAATCTATATAAATCACTGGCAAAGTATATAATCACCGCTGTCAATGGCAACGGGTTGATTAACGTCTTTTATATCCCTCCGCAAGAATTACGTTCGCTTATTGCAATGGAATTTCATTGAAAGGGAAAGTAAGCCAGTAAGACGTTGCCACACAACACCTGAAACTGTCAAGTTCTATCTGTGTGGCGAACTATTTATTTTGTCAGCGGAAGACACGAAACGGTAGCAAAATCATTTTTAAAGATTCATTGTGTTAGGTTTCTTTTCTCGTTTTGGCAAGTAGCCGTGCAATAAGCGGGATAATGTATTGTCCGCCGGTAATTATCAGAAAATAAGTCCCGACAGGGAGAACAGAACCCTAACGCGTGGCTAATAGTTGGGAAATTACAGTACACATATTCTGCCCCTTCCACCGCGAATCACGTGTTGTGATCTCACAGCTGGAGCGAGGTTGGTGTCGTGAAGCCTTGCGCATCTGCTGGCGCAGTTCTGCCCGAAATAGATGTCCGATAAGTGCCCAAAATGTGTTGCAATATGGCCGCCAAGTGGAGGGACTTGCCTAAAAAGAGTGAATCAAGATGGGCTTACTTTAGAGTGGCTCGAGACTTGCTCTCTTGAGAATGAATCGAGACAGGTTTACTTGAGAGATTAATCTTGACTGGTTCACTTGAGAATGAATTGAGACGGGCTTATTTGAGAATGAATCGAGACGGGCTTACTTGATAATGAATCGAGACGGGCTTACTTGATAATGAATCGAGACGGGCTTACTTGATAATGAATCGAGACGGGCTTACTTGATAATGAATCGAGACGGGCTTACTTGAGAATGAATTAAGACGGGCTTATTAAAGAATGAATTGAGACGGGCTTACCTGAGAGTGGCTCGAGTGAAGCAACGGTTCAAGTCTGTCTCGGTGTAGCGACGACACTGTTGAACGGCGCGCGGATTTGACATCACCATCATCAAGGTAAAGGACTCCTGGGCATTGCGTTGGTTACGCTTCCTCCTCAAGTACTCCCGCACCAGGTACACACCCGAGAGCTCGTTGCCATGGGTACCACCACACACAGCCACGCGGGACAAGGCAGGAAAAGACACTGTGCTCATCTGTGACCTAGACACTACTGTATCGTTACAGCAGTATTAAAGAAATATATTAAAACATGAATAAATCCTATAAACCATGGTTGATGGTTTATAGGATTGATTCACAAATGGCAATTGAACAGCCACATATTGTATACCAGTGTAATAAAACACCTATGCTTAAAGCAAAAAGGGAAGGAAATGAATGAATGAATAAATGAACAACAAAGCCGCTACAGAATGTGTACAGTGCAATAAATTGGACTATACCAGAAACAAAAAGACACGTTTGAGTGGTAAAAAAGAATAGTCACACTCACATAGCCTAATAAATCCTAGCATATTCAAACAACCTTTGCTAAAAGTAAAAAAGCGAACGGTGATGATTTTTTTTAAAAAAGAAGAAAATTTATTACACAAGATGACAAAAATTATACGATATATTATTTATTCTTGATACATCATATGCAATGAAGATTGTTATTGAGGTGTAAACCATGGTAGGATGTAACATTAAGCATGCACCACACACACACACACACACACACACACACACACACACACACACACACACGCACACAACACAGAAACACGCACATACAAACACAAACCATAGAAATTAGCCTCCAGCCCAGCAAGTTTATCACCTTATGAGCAGCCGCATCTCTGTTGCTCCACGAATATGCTCTCTCTCCTTTCCTCCCCTCTTCCTTCTCCTCTCCCTCTCTCTCTGTTTGAGTGTCTTTCCTGGACCCTGTCCCCACCTACTGCGACTTTTCTTCACTGTCCTCTTGTATAGTTCAGAACCACATAGCTGGCCTTCTCCTAAATAAGCTTGCTTGCTTACCACTGACTCGCTTATGTTTCCTCACCACGAAATCACAGAAACGTACATGGAGGGCAGAATAGAGTTCACCTTACCTCGTCCCTCTCCCGGGTGTTTTGTGTGTTCCTTCCTCTGCCGCTGTCCTGACCCCCCCACCCCCTCCACCACCCCCCCCCCCCCCCCCCCCCACACGTGACGGACAGTGGCGCAGATTGTGCTGGCACGTGGCAGAAGGCTGACCTTTGAACTCTGACCCAGACTGACGGCAGGTTGTGGCGGGGGTCGAGGCGTGAACCCAGCGTCTGCACAAGAGCTTCAAGACTGGAAAAAGAGCAGTAGATGGAGATCAGCAGGCAGGTACAGACTTTGCTCAGACCATTTCCTCACCCTAAGACCTCTCTCTCTCTCTCTCTTCACCTCTCTTTTACTTCTCTCTGTCTCTCTCTCTCTCTCTCTCTTTCTCTCTGTGTCTCTCACTCTCTCATTCGCTAGCTCTCTCTCTCATACACACCACACACATGCACATGCACACGCTCTCTCTCTCTCTCTCTGTCTTTCATCCCGACCTCTTTCTTTCTGAATGCTTTTACAGGGTTTCCCCTGACTCAGCTAACTCTACTCACACTCACTGCTGCTCTGCTGGCTTCCTCTTTCTCTCCCTCTCTCTCTCTCTCTCTCTCGCTACCTCTGTTTCACCCCCTCCATCTCCCCCTGTGAGCAAACACTGCAGTCATGCAGAGTGATGGGGCTACACCCTTTCTCACTCTCTCTCTCTCTTGCACTCTCTCGCTATCTCCATCTTTCTCTTTCCTCCTATATTTCTCTTTGCACATCCCTCTCTGCTTTTTCTACCATGCATTCTATCCCTCTTACTGCTTCTCTCCTTTTTTCCTCTTTCAGATCCAGCCTCTCTCTCTCTCTTTCTCTCTCTTCTTTCCACCTCTTAACGACCCTCTCTCTCTATAAATCTCTCCATTGAGCCCTCTCTGTCAACTCTCCCATGCAACTGACCTCTCTTTGCCTCTTTCTCACAGCCTTTCAATAGCCCTCTCTCCACCACTCCTCTCTCATTTTCTATCCATTTTATCCCTCTTTTCATCCATCTTTACTCCCGCATTTCCTTTAACATCCCTCTGCATCTTCCCGAGGCTTTTCTTTCTATCCCTCTCTCTGTTTCTCTTCCCCTTTTTTCTCTCCTCTTCTCCCCTCAACCCCCCCCCCCCACACACACACACACATTTCCCTCTGTCCTGCCTGTTCACACGTTTGGTGCAGAGGTCCAGAGAGCCCGCCCACCCCACTGACCTCGCTCTAATGTATGGGATCGTATTTTCCAGGCAGACCATTCAAGCTGCCCTCAATGCAGGAACTCCCTGAAAACACATATTCTGTCTCTCTCTCTCTCTCTTTCTCTCTCTCTAACACACACACACACACACACACACACTATCACACACACACACACACACACACACATGTCTGTGTGTGTGTGTGTGTGTGTGTGTGTGTGCATGTGTGTGTGTGTGTGTGTGTGTGTGTGTGTGTGTGTGAGAGAGAGTGTGTGTGTGTGTACATATTCTGTCTCTCTCTCTCTCTCTCTTTCTCTCTCTTTCTCTCTCTCTCTGACTCTGTATGTGAGTGTGTGTGTGTGTGTGTGTGTGTGTGTGTGCATGTGTGTTAGAGAGAGAGAGAGAGAGAGAGAGAGAAAGAGAGAGAGAGAGACAGAATATGTACACACAGAGCAGAGTAGCCTATGCCGATTTATTGGTGGAACTGATTATGAACCCAGCTAAATAAGTAAGGGATAATGTATTGTCTGTCGGTCAAATATCGGAAAATAAGTCCCGACAGGGTGAACAGGGTTTTGCTATTGCAGTCAGTACTTTGCAGAGGGATCGCCCTGCAAAACCTCGACAGAGCACTTCAACTGGCTCGTGGCGAACGGGTCATGCATTGCTCCAACAGCTCCTTATTTGTCGCGTTTCCTTGTGTGAGCTTCCTCCATGTACTCTTCCCAGGGCACTGTCAGTTCCCACATGATCGCCTGCTTGGTGGAATCTGAGAAGATGAGCTTGTCTGGGTGGGAGGAGTGTATTGCATGCTATATGAAATAATGAATTAAAAAGATATTTACCACACTTGTTTTAGTTAAAATCAATAATCAATTGAACAATAAGCAATTGAACACAAATTTTAGACAATTTTTTTAAGTATATTGCTTTGGAACAACAACATGCTTGATAAAAAAAAATTGATTTAATAAAAAAAAAATCTCAATGTATCAATCTCATTTTATGAAAGTACTCATTAAATAACAACATTATTTGATTTAGGTCAGTAATGGGGATGAATATTTATGCAATTGCTTTTTTGCATTATTTAAGGGATAATGTATAGAATGCCGGTCATTATTGGGAAAATAAGTCCCGACAGGGCGAACCGGGCGGAGGGGCCCTGCGACTAGACATGGTGAATGCTTTGTGACGGCTTGCAACAACGTGCAACATCTAATTCACACCGCTGCAACTCCTTTCTGCAACGGTTTTGTCTCTTCACGAATCTTTACAAAAAAAAAAGTTTACAAAAAAAAAATACATTGCACAGTAGTCCTTTCAAATTTCTTTCAAAGTTGTTTCTTCACAATCTGTTACTATTTTAGGTAATTTTTGGATGTTTTGAGCAAACAACATGAAAATAGCAACTTCAAAGTTTGTTCCTTATGCTATATGATGGTTCAATATGGTGAAAGGTCTATCTTTAGAATTTATTTGATTCTAGTTATTGTTATATTTCCTCTTGTCTACTTAGTCATTGTACACCATATTTATCTATCTATCTATCTATCTATCTATCTATTTACCTATCGCTCTCTTTTAATTTACTCATGGGAAAAATATATATCTCCTATCTAACTCTCAAATTGTTGCCACCATAGCATGTATGTTTCATGTTCCAGCTCCCAGAGTTTGGCACATGTGACCCCTGCTAGTTATTCAGCGGTTGAATAAAGTCAATAAAGTTATTCAGATGCATATTTCCCGTAATGAAACGTTAATGTGAAATGTCAATGAAATGTTGAAGTGTAAGAATAATGAATACACCGGTCACTTACACTATTTTGTTGGTAACACTGACCTTAAACAATTGTATGACCTAAATTCACTAATAAGGGGTTTATGTCCCTATTCCGATACATTTTAAATTTACATTGTGTGAGCCCTAATGTGTGTGTGTGTGTGTGTGTGTGTGTGTGGAGAAGAAATAACAACCTCAAATCAGAAAAAGTTGGGACATTGTGTAAAATGCAAATAAAAACAGAATGTGATAATTATTGTACATGTTATTATTGTTAATGTGATAGACTATTATACAAGTCTTGTAAACCAATAGCAGCAAAAAGGACAAAGACAACATGTCATATTTCATGGAAAATATGTGTTCATTTTGAATTTGATGCCAGCAACATGTTTCAACATGTTGGGGACAAGGTTTACCACTGTGCTGCTTCACCTTTTCATTTAACAAAATTCTGTAAATGTTTAGGAAGTGAGGAGACCAGTTGCTAGAGTTTAAAGAATTAAATGTTGTCCCATTACTCCCCAATATAGGATTTCAGTTGCTCAACTGTATGGCGTATTCTTAGTCATGTTTTACATTCCATTATGCACGTAATTTGACAAATCTTGACTGCAAATTAATTTTGGCATTGTTTTCCTGAAATATTCAAGGTCTTCCCAAGACATTGCCTGGATGGCAGGATATGTTGCTCAAAACCTGTATACATCATTCAGAATTGATTGTGTTTTGCCAAATGTGCAAGATGCCCATGTTGTAGGCACTACATAGGTGTGTGCTTCACCTGATTAGTGTGTTCACTGTGTGCTGTGTGTGTTTCACTAATTTACAGATTGGGGTAAATGCAGAGACCAAATTTCCCTCACGGGATCAAAAGAGTATATATACTTATACTTATACTAATGCTCCTCCACATCGTCATATAGTCAAACTGAGCACTAAAACAAGTTGGATAGGTTGGATACTTGGATAGGCCCTCTCCTCTTTAGGCCAGATGAGTCCATGATTTCCAAATAGAATGGCAAACACAGGACCTTTTCCCATGTTACAGTACCTCAGTCCATTTTAGGCCCAGATAAGACGGTGGTATTTTCTGTATCATGTCTCAATACAATTGTGTACTGTTTTGGCTGTTACAATTGTGGCTGCAGTTTTTGAATTGAGTATCAAACTTTGCACATAGACAATGGTTATCAGAGATTTTCCTGAGCCCATACAATGACAGATCTGAAAACAGGTATGGTGTTGATACAGTGCCATCTGAGGTAAAAAAAAAGACCACGGCCATCCAATTTGTTTTTCAGCTCTTTCCTTTGTTTGTCTAGATGATGAACTCCCCAAATACTTCACAATTTCATGTTAAGAAGCATTACAATTACATTGTTTCATCATTTGTGCACACCGCTTTACACAGAGTGATGAATACCGCTACATCTTTACTTCTAAGAGACCCTGTCTCTCTGGGATGCTCTTTTTCATACCCAATTATGTTATTTTTTTTTTTTAATAGTATATTTTTTGGGCTTTTTATGCCTTTAATCAGATAGGATAGTAGAGATTGACAGGAAGTGAGTGGGAGAGAGAGTCGGGGTGGGATCCGGAAAGGACCACGGGGCGGGAATCGAACCCGGGTCGCCAGCGTATGGTGCAGGTGCCCCAGCCAGTCGCACCACTGCTGGGGCCATACCCAATTATGTTGCCAGTTACCCTAATTAGTTATTAAACATTCCTCCTTTTGTTTCCTTTATCATTACACCACTTTTCCATCATTTTGTTACCCCCATCCCAACTTTTTTTTGAAACATGTTGCTGGTATCAAATTTAAAATTAACATATATTTTCCATGAAATAGTCAAATTTGTCATTTTCAACATTATGTTGTCTGTGTCCTTTTTGCATCTAAATATGAGTTTGAGAGATTTACAGATTATTCCATTCTGTTTTTATTCACATTTTAGTAGAAAAAGTGTGGTCTGCACACTGCAACTGCTCCAAAATATAAACTTTATTAATTTAAAGTTTACCCTTACCCTTTTGGGTAACACTTTATAATAACTACACACAATTAATCATTTATTAAGCCTTTGCTACTTATTAGTTAATGGTTTGTTCATCATTAGTAATTTCTTGTTCATACATAATTTATCATCAGTAAAGCATTTGTTCACACAATTATAAATGGTTTGTTCATAGTAAATAAGCCTATCCAAAAAATGTGTTTGTAAGTACATGATTTATACTTAATAAGTAATGAAACAACCACTTATAAAAAAATAATTTTCTTATTATAAACCAGATGCAAACTATTACAAAATGCTTTGTTCATCATTTGTAAAGCATTGTTCCTATGTTCATTCTCATAAATAAAGTATTTGTACACACAGTTATAAATGGTTTGCTCATAGTAAATAAGCCTATATCTAAAATATGTTTATGATTTATTGTTAATACTTAATAAATTATGCAATAATATTTTGTTGATGAAGTAATATTTCTAATTTGTAACAGTTGTTACATACACACAGTAACAGTTGTTACATACACATGCACTAATGATTAGTTAGGGTGAGGATACATATTTTATAAACCACTTCCTAATACTATAATTCATGATTAACTCTGGAGTTACAAGTGGTTAGTTAATGATATTTTGTGAGCTTATCTAAAGTGAGGACTTTCTATGCCTTGCAACACATTTTCAAATGACTTGTAAAGATTACATTCACATTCATTCATTTAGCAGACAAGCGACATACACATTGACATAACAGGGAAAGCCGGGAATCGAACCCCCAACTTTTCAGGCTACTGCATGCTGGTCCAGCTCCTTATCCACTACACTACCTTGGCCCGGATAGAAACCCCCACAACTATGCAAGAGTTTCTGTTTTCTTCTACTACACACTGTCATTAAACAGCTGTAAACTATTATTAAATGCTGTATTCTTCGTTTGTAAAGCATTATTCCTACATTAATTCTCATCTGTAAATCATGTTTACACACAGTTAAAAATGGTTTGTTCATAGTAAACACACATATCTATATTATATTTTTGAATTGACTGTTGTAGTACCACTGGGCAGAGGTAGTGTAGTGGATAGGGCGCTGGGTTAATATGCAGTAACCCATGAAGTTGGGGGTTCAAACCCCGGTGTACACCAATTTGGCCTTGCCCTTTAATTTCATTGACATGTGTAAGTCGCTTTGGGTGAAAGTGTCGGCTAAATTAATAAATGTAAGTGTAAACTTTATAACTTATTTGTAAATGTGTTGCAAGGCATAAAATGTCCTCACTTTAGATGAGCTCACAAAATATCATTAACTAACCACTTGTAACTCCTAAGTTAATTATGAATTATAGTATTAGGAAGTGGTTTATAAAATATGTATCCTCACCCTAACTAATCATTAGTGCATGTGTATGTAACAACTGTTAAATAATGGAAATATTACTTAATCAAAAACATATTATTGCATCATTTATTAAGTATTAACAATACTGTATAAACATATTTTAGATATAGGCTTATTTACTATGAACAAACTATTTATAACTGTGAACAAATGCTTTACTGATGATAAATTAGAAATTACTAATGATGAACAAACCATTAACTAATAAGTAACAAAGGCTTAATAAATGATGAATTGTGTGTAGTTATTATAAAGTGTTACCATACTTAGAATGATTCACTTTGATGACATTAATAGGATTAATCTCAGCTTTGGTGGGGACATCCAATTAGCGAGCGAGTTTAACCCTCCTACCATATTGTATATGATGGTGTTATTTGGATATTATTAATCAAATAATGATTCATTATATTTGAATAACCAACAGTGTTAACTTATTCACATTGCCAACACTTTTTTACAGCATGTGTCAATGCAATGACAGTCCTTCAAACGAATTTGGGTCTCCCTTTTATTTCTCTGCATTGTGTAGGCTACACTCAGAAATACATAACATAAACAGAATAGAAACGAAAAATGTCCAGATCCAATGTTTATTGTGACTTCCAAGATTCTAACTTAAGGTAGGCTAATTAACATTCAGTGACTTGGTAATAATAACATCTATTGTGATAGCGCGACTTCTATGCGACCGTGCTGCACACCCCTAATCAATACTCCTGACCTTGGTTGAAAGATTACAGAAGCTAGGTTTATCTTTAACAATATCCTGGGTAACATATGCTATCACCAGTTAATACTATTTTTCCACATAATAGAATCTGCATAATTTGAAAGCCTGTCACTACCACTGCTAGCTTGTGTGGCTAGTTATTTTGCTTAGTTACACTCTGCTTTATGAAAAAGCTTCGCATGTCCCCTTTCTTCTTCTTAGGTGGCATAGCTGATCTACACACCACAAAAAGGGGTTTGTATGTAAGCTGAAGGGAAAAGGGAATATTAAAATGTTTCACTTTGGCATTTTATGGGGTAGGCCTATGTATTGACAGACAGCCCTGGTAACTTACCGTTGTCGTTGACACACCCGCTCGCTTGACTACCAGTGCAAGAATAAAGTAATGTGTGTGCAGCATGCGTGTCAGATAACCCTTCCCCCTCCCCCTCGGGTTTTCAGCCAATCAAATGACGACGTTTCTTGTACTGTCGTGCTGGCTGTCGGAATGATCAGCAGCACAAATGAGTTCGCTAAAATATTGGTGGGGACAATTTTGTCATCTTAAAATATTGGTTAGGACTAGTCATGAGCGTCCCACCCTAAATCTACGCCCATGACTGACTCAGCCATTGGCTTGTATGGTTGTATGTATGCTTGTCCTTCCTGGTCTCGCGCACGCAAATGTGAAATCACAATAACGCTGATCCCAGTGTGTGTGGTGAAAATTACAGACAGGTCACACACCTTTTTTTTTCTAACTTGCATGCAAGGCACACCTGGAGAAGAAGACAGGTATCAGGCACCAGATTTATGCTAGAATTAATTCCTAAATAAACAGAGGAAGATATCAAACAGTAGTAATTCCATAAAGCTGTGTGTGTGTGTGTGAAATGAAATGTCGAGATGTATGCCAAATATAACAATGTAAATTAAAAGAGGGTTGGAGGATGGAAAAAAAGATTAATAATGGGAGTAAAAAAAAAGGAAGCTTGCCCCGATGTCTCCATGATCACGGCATAGGCCGGACCCCACCCAAGGCGTGTCACAATGTGAAGCCAGGGAAAGATGCTAATATGCTTTCCAGGTCCTGCATACAAATCACTCCACCCAAGTAGCAGTGCTTCGTCTGTATGAGAATAGTTTCATAGTCACGACATGTAAATAGGAAAATTTTAAAGTTCTTTTGTCACTTTGGAGAGATATAGGCTAGTTGATTCCAACAACCTTAATGAGCTATGCTAAGCTAAGCTAATGGTGGGTGCGTCAGACTGAGTTCACGTACAGGGGTATGTAGGCTACTATATTTTCTATCTGTGGGGGAGACGGCAAATATACTCAGTTCCCACAATGTTAGCGTGTTCCTAATGAAGGAAGAAATGTGTTTTGGGGCACATGGGTTACCATTGATTAAGTTATTTTAATCAGCTTTGTTCTCAGTTCTCAATACAGTTTTATTTGTTAATTTGATGTGTTCATGAATAAACAGCTGTGTTTCGAATTAGTAGACGTTAGCAACTTTGTATTGTGGATTGTTCTTGTTTTGAGCTCTCAAAGAGTTGAATAGGCCTAAAACAAAACACATATATACCGGTAATAATTGCACAGATGGGAAAGCTAGATCATTTTGCTCTTGCATTAATGTTTTTATTTAATGAAATACATATTTCTGTCAGCGACTTGAAAGTGCACCAGTCATTTTCTGTGGATCACATGACCATAATACACCTTTATACAAGATATGCAAACTGGTTAAAGTACAACAGATAAACTTAAATACATACAAACACACACACACACACAATAAATATTGCAATAAATATTGTAATAAAACATATTTGCAGACAAACTACTGATTGATTTCAAACAGGCACAATTTTTCGTTTATAAGTTATACCCTGAATATCACTCTTTTTTGCACTTTGTTCCGAATGTAGAATATAGGGCCTTATATAAAATCAATAGGCATGCAGTACAAACTTTTAATGGTCCAGCCATCATAGAGACACCATACACGCTCTCTCTTATTCCAACATATCCACATTCCTCACAACTTATATGCTACGTCCAATAAATACATGGAAAAATAAAGTTATATAATGCATTTTAACACTGCATTTTTGACACAACATAATCAATTATACAGTATAAAATCCTACTATTGGTTATTTCAATAAAAACAAAGTCCATTGCAACCCTGTTTCCTTTGTTTACAGGCCTTCAGTCGATCAGGATTGTGCAAATGTAATGCCCGTCAAACGTCAAAAGTGGAAACATTTCCTTCATGGGGAGTTGATGGGGAGTATTGGGGGGGGAGGGGGGGGGGAGGCAGGCACACGGGGCGTCTACCAGGACTGCGTGGCAATGATGGCCAGGAGGGTGAGGCTGAAGGTGGTTCCAAGACTGATCCTGCTGGTGATGTCTCCTGAGCTGATGGCTGCAGGGCGACAAACAATGTTAGGTGGACAATGTTAGGTGGACAACACCCAGATTAGGTAAAAACGTCATTTGTTCACATAATAGGACAGACGAGAACACGATGTAATAACACCCATTAATGGTTTAGGCAGGGCAATATTGGTAGATAAGTTAAAAAAATATTTGACAACAAGCATTGTTTCACAAAGAAGAGATGCAGTCACATTAGAAATCTAGACCGCTGGCACCAAATATCTCCATATAGCACTCACAAAGAAATTAGAGGTGGCTGTCAGTTAAGAAATGATTGGATTGGATATAGTGTTCAAATAAACTCACCTGTGCCATTTACTGAGACAATGTTAATAGTCAGGTTGCCACTTGCTGCTGCTCGCACCATGGTGTTGTATATAGCGGTTGCACTTGGTAATGTGGCGTTGTATGTGAAGTAGAGGTTTGATTGGGTTACATAGGAGTTTGCGTAAACCAGTGGTCCCCAAACTTTTTCTTCCGAGGGCCAGCTCACTATGCCTGGCTCTAAGAGAGGGCCAGAGACTCGGAGTATATCAGTAACCATAAATAGCTTAGCGCTGTGAACAAAGGCAGTCTACCTTAGTTGAATATTCCATTACATTTAATCTATAGGCTAATGCAATTTAATACCATTGTTATCTGTGTTTATATTGCCATCATGCCATATCAGTGTAAAATGTAGCTCAAATGAAATAATAATAATAGCACTCAAAACTATAAGCAGGGAGTCCCAAAAGTATATTTTGAACTCTGAACTTTGCATAGGCTACACAGCTCAATTTGTGAACAAGCAATATCCTACAAATAATTTAAAGTTCTCAAACTATGAGTTTTATGAAGTGGGGGCAGAAACATCTGAAATGACCACCATTCTAACTTTCACTCACCTGATGAGAACTTTGTGAACTCTGTATGCACATTTCCAGTTCCAGAAAGTTCCGGAATTATGACTTGAATAGAAGTTAGTTAGTTATAAACAATTAATTGATACATTTTTAGAATACTTTGAGCACGGATGCAGTCAGCAGAGGCCTCTTACATAGTTTGCAGGTAGGCCTACTATACATTTCATTCCGCTTTCGATGGCAAACGTGAAACAGCGCCTAAACAACCACCAGTGGACAAAAAGAATATTACATGTGTACTGTTAAGACCCGGCATAGAGAATGAATGGGGGAAATTATAGTTAGGTTATAGTTTGACGATGTCGTACTCCCGTGCAGGCCGGATCCTATATACCACAGACATGTTTTGGGGGGCCACCTAAAATGAGGTGGCGGGCCGTAGTTTGGGGACCACTGGGGTAAACTGTCCCATCACTAAGGAAAAAAACAGCGGTTAATTAGTAGGGCTTCACTTGATTGGTTGACACCAAGTAGCAACTAAGTACAATCAATCGGGGAATTTATTTGAATATAAATTCAGAACATGTCAAAATAACATTGATGCTAGTGTTACTTTCATGTTTATTGTTTGTTGATAACACTCAGTATCCATAAAAGATTATAAACACATTCATAAAATAATTTAAAAATTCCAAATGCATTATGATCATCACTAAAATATCTATTACTACAGTCTGAATTACAATGTTGTAGAAAAAGCATTATGATAGTTCAACCTGTACAATAACATATTAGCCATCCAGTCATGAATGTGTGTACAAGTTATGTATAATTATGACCGCCGCTAGCAAAGCTAGCGAAGCGGTTATATAGGGATTGTCAAAGTTTTTTTTTTTTTTTTTTTTCCCCCGTCATCTACTTCCTGAATTTTTGGTCAACGATACCCGGGACACCGAACCACCGGGGCACATGAAATTTGGTGGGTATGTAGCCCCACTAGACTTTTATGGAAAAATTTCGTTTCGTCCCCGGGGGCCACTCCCCCCCCTTGCTGGGCCCCCCGAACCGCAAAAAAAGCACCTAAATAACTACCTGAACCGTGGCACTGAGGATGAAGAATCTTTTATGGTATGTTGGTCTCAAGGGCCCACATCAATCTGGCCCATAATCACTCATTTGTGATTTGCACCCCCCCGGTAAAAAATGAAAATGCAATATTATTCTGCTTTAATCGCCCCTATCTTCAGTTAAGATGTTCAGAACTGCACCAAATTTTATGTGTATGATTGACCTGGCATTCTCTGGGGGTATGCCAAGTTTCGTAGAATTTCATCCATGGGGGGGTCTAAAAAAAAAATTAGGTTTGGTGTACATTTAGTGACTGTACACTCATTGGCCTGTAGATGGCAGTGCACACATATACACATGCACACACACACAGGCACCCACTTACTATCGGTATTAGAACGTCCAATACATAATTACAAATTTAGTAGCATTAAAAGAAAGCCAAAATAAATATTCATCATCATCATGGCTGCATTTCCAGTATTGGCGATAAGTTGTCGTTTGTCCACTAGATGGCGCATCGTTGTAGTGAGACGTAATTTTGTTGGAAGTTAAAAGTGGGTTGGAACAATGGACGCTTCCTACAATGACTAGTTTACCGCAGAGAACGTCTAATAAGGATAGGATGATGTTCACATGAAATGTAATTCCCATTTCTTCTTGAAGCTGAAATAAATCTGAGGATGTTTATCGGACATGCTTGGTTTTTACTGCAGGTAGGCCTACGTTAATCTTATAATATCAATAAGGACCTAGTGTTACCGTTAGCGTTGGTTGAGTGATGGAGGCCAATTTGATTGATTGCATTTGTAGAAAACTATAAATGCGGTTATACCAAGCAAATTGATAGCAACACTGTAATTGTATCTTTCGACTGTCATTTGTTGCACGTGCTACAAAAATCATTCTGTGCAATGGAAGATTTACCAACGTTACACCGGTCTGATACAGTTTTGCCTATACATGCGTGAGACTGAGACGCCTGTTTATTTTGTTTTAAGTGCGTGCAGGGTGTGAGAGGGGAATCGATGTGCTTTGATTCCAGCTTGGTAGTTGTAGTCTGTGAAATTAAAAAGCCCGTGTGTGTGAAGTATCCAAACAATGACACCTTCATTTCATTATGGCTGCTTTAGCAACACACCTACTGTGTAGTGGGTCCCATTTAGAAGTGGCTACTTCATTCGCGCTTTCCTTGACTCATGGAGCTGCGTGAATTTTATTACAACTTTTCGCCACGATATGGCAGTTTAAGTCCGCTTGATACTGTAAGGCGTAAGCCATTGGTTTCCAAAGGAGATTTTATTTGTGTCGCCAGCATAGCCTATTGACAATTTATGTTGTAAATAGGCCTACCTTATAAGCCTACCTGTAGCTTAGGGAAGCTAACAGCTTTCTATTAGGATCTAGTTTGTTAGTTACAGTTTTGTCATAACTCCCTGATGCATTTTTGCATTTAGAATAGCCAGAGCGTGGATATCTCAATCGGAAAATTAAACAATATCGGGTGCCTATGAACTAGGCTGGGTGAACCCAGCCTGATCTGCCCGCTATTTATTTTTTGATTTCTTAAAAGATTGAGCTTGGTTTGGTGAAAGACAGACTAGACATGGACCTCAGTTACACAATGCAAGGGAACATGAATCAGCCTATATTTGCACGAACAATAACGGACAACAGCTCTTCAACTTTGGCCCGTTAAAATGTGTATGAACAGTCTAGCGAGGCATTTAATCAAGGCCCATTTGGACATGTCAGTTCTTTGCACCACTGGTTAGATGTAAAACAGCATTTCGTTTCAGACTACTGTTACTTAATTTGTGCATTAACAATAACGTTTCAGACTACTGTTACTTAATTTGTGCATTGACAATAAAGTATTACATGAACTAAAGATGACTAAAATCTTATGTAGAAGAAGAAACATTCACAAAAAATCCATCCATCCAAAAATGACCTTTGTTTTTGATAGCTGTTGAAAACGGCATGGAACTGACAGAGATGTTTTTGTTCATAAATAAACAAACAAACAAACAAACAAATAAATAAATAACATTATGCTGATACCTTTTGCTTTTACAATGTAGGCCTAGCCTACAGGTGTAAGTTTTCAGTTGCAATGGATGAACTGTGATGAACTGCCCTACTTGTGATTGTTTAGAGATTTTAAAGATTTTATAACAATGCTACATCTTCTTTGGCTATTCTACAATCTATTCACCTTTTCAGCACCAGTAGGCTTCTTTCTGTGCAGCCGCACACACACTCAGGCATGCCAAACAAGCATACACAAAAGTTTCAAGAGTGGGGGATGGAGTAAAATATGGAGACAAATTGAAGTGTGATTTATTTTCGCGGAACGGATGTACAGGACTGAGCGGCGGTCATATTTTGTACCGCTATGCGGTACATCTAGTTATGTCAATAATTATGAGGTGTTATGAATGCTTTATAGCATCCTTATGAATGTGTTTATAATGATTAATGGGTATTGGGTTCATAACTGTTACTTGTGTATATTTTGGGGATAGCATATCTATACAATATCAATGAAAGATCATTAAAAGATAATTATGTGTATGTTGTGGGGTTCAAAGAGACAAAGTTTGTAGAGTAATCTTCCAGAAAGAAGGGCTCCAGCTGAAAAAGGGGAAACAACAAGTTAAACTTCATTCAGACTGCAAGCGACTAGTGAAAAGAGACCAAGTAATGTTAATATAGCCAAATTCAACGATTACAATCGAAATAACCACTTGTGACCCGAATCGTTACGCAACAATTTAAAATGAGTTAAACTTGTTAGAATGATTTCAACTTGTATTGGATTTCCATTTGTACTTGTTAGAAAGATTTCAACCATGCATTGGCCTATATGTAACCTATATACTTTAGACCTAGACTTAACTAACTCATACCTTTGCCAGACAAACATTGTATAATCAATGCAATCTCTTATTTTGTCATAAATTCATTATAACACTCACCTCAGATTTAATTTTGGATGTTGTATCACGGTAGGCAGTTGAGTTGACAGCGACCAGAGTAATGGCAGAAGACTCATTGGTGGTGGTGAACTGAACATTGGCAATCAGCTGTGGCTCGTCTGTGAAACAAAATAATCTGTGGTGATTGTACATGTGTGTGTGTGTGAGAGCATACAATGCTGTAGATAAGATCATCTGTTGCTTGATACTTAGATTTGTTGAAAAACGAGTGAAACTCACGGAGAACAGAGATGGTGCTTGTGTCCACAGACAGGTTGGCGGGGCTGGGCTCCTCTTTCAGTTGCTCAAGCACCTCCCTTGTGTCAGGGACAGTGTCTGGTACAGACTGATCAAACTCCACATCCATCTCTGCCTCTGTGTTGTCTGCGCGATAACGGGCCACGGCCTTTTTTATAAAAAGAGAGAAAATAAAACTCATTATGAACGTGTTTGGTGAACGGTCAACTTTGATCATAGCAATGGCCATTACCATATATGCAAAATAACTGGTTGTTGCTGGAGAAAATTAGTAGGGCCTAACTTACCTCAGCGACTTGACAACAACTCGGAAGAACCTTGATCCATATTTCGCTAAGTAGATTGGTGTGGACTGTGAACACAGAATTATCATTAGGCTATAGTGAGAACGAATCCAATCTTATAGCATTAAAGACAATATTATCTGTCTTATTATATGTCTGATTGAATGTCTTATTCTCAAAGGAAACACAGTTTTTGTATTTTAGGTAAATCAAATTACTTTCACTGACTGAAACCATAATTGTAAATTAGCCTTACCCAGCTAACAATGGAAGCAGCTAGCGTCTGGTAAGCTTCAGTTTGAGGGTTGCTGTAATCAGCAATGTAGGTTTTGGTCATCACAAAGCTCATTGCAACTATGTAACGTGGCGTGGTTATTGGAGATGCTGTTGTTGCTGTTGTTGTTGTTGTTGGTGCTGCTGCTGTTGTTGTTGTTGTTGTCGTTGTTGTTGGTGCTGCTGTTGTTGTTGTCGTCGTTGGCGCTGCTGCTTTTGTTGTCGTCGTTGGTGTAGCTGTTGTTGCTGGTGCAGCTGTTGTTGTTGTTGGTGGTGCTGCTGCTGTTGTTGTCATTGGGGCTTCTGTTGTTGTTGTTGGTGCTGCTGTTGTTGTTGTCGTTGGTGCTGCTGTTGTTGTTGTCATTGGCGCTGCAGCTGTTGTTGTTGTTGGTGGTGCTGTTGTTGTTGTCGTCGTTGGTGCAGCTGTTGTTGTTGGTGGTGCTGCTGCTGTTGTTGTTGTCATTGGGGCTTCTGTTGTTGTTGGTGGTGCTGGTGTTGTTGTTGTTGTCGTTGGTGCAGCTGTTGTTGTTGTTGTCGTTGGTGCAGCTGTTGCTGTTGTTGTCGTTGGTGCAGCTGTTGCTGTTGTTGTCGTTGGTGCAGCTGTTGTTGTTGTTGTCACTGTCGTTGGTGCTGCTGTTGTTGTTGTCACTGTTGTTGGGGCTGCTGTTGTTGTTGTTGTCGTTGGTGCTGCTGTTGTTGTTGTCGTCGTTGGTGCAGCTGTTGTTGTTGTTGGTGCTGCTGTTGTTGTTGTTGTCGTTGGTGCAGCTGTTGTTGTTGTTGTCGTTGGTGCAGCTGTTGCTGTTGTTGTCGTTGGTGCAGCTGTTGTTGTTGTTGTCACTGTCGTTGGTGCTGCTGTTGTTGTTGTCACTGTTGTTGGGGCTGCTGTTGTTGTTGTTGTCGTTGGTGCTGCTGTTGTTGTTGTCGTCGTTGGTGCAGCTGTTGTTGTTGGTGCTGCTGTTGTTGTTGTTGGTGCTGCTGTTGTTGTTGTTGTCGTTGGTGCAGCTGTTGTTGTTGTTGTCACTGTTGTTGGGGCTGCTGTTGTTGTTGTTGTCGTTGGGGCTGCTGTTGTTGTTGTCGTTGGTGCTGCTGTTGTTGTTGTTGTTGTTGGTGCTGCTGTTGTTGTTGTTGGTGCTGCTGTTGTTGTCGTTGGTGCAGCTGTTGTTGTTGTTGTCGTTGGTGCAGCTGTTGTTGTTGTTGTCGTTGGTGTAGCTGTTGCTGTTGTTGTCGTTGGTGCAGCTGTTGTTGTTGTTGTCACTGTCGTTGGTGCTGCTGTTGTTGTTGTCACTGTTGTTGGGGCTGCTGTTGTTGTTGTCGTCGTTGGTGCTGCTGTTGTTGTTGTCGTCGTTGGTGCAGCTGTTGTTGTTGTTGGTGCTGCTGTTGTTGTTGTTGGTGCTGCTGTTGTTGTTGTTGTCGTTGGTGCAGCTGTTGTTGTTGTTGTCACTGTTGTTGGGGCTGCTGTTGTTGTTGTCGTTGGGGCTGCTGTTGTTGTTGTCGTTGGTGCTGCTGTTGTTGTTGTTGTTGTTGGTGCTGCTGTTGTTGTTGTCGTCGTCGTCGTCGTCGCTGCTGTTGTTGTTGTTGGTGCTGCTGTTGTTGTTGTCGTCGTCATTGGCGCTGCTGTTGTTGTTGTTGTCGTTGGTAATGCTGTTGTTGTCGTCGTTGGCGCTGCTGTTGTTGTAGTTGTTGTTGTGCCTGAAAAACAAAAAAGTAATTTCAGTGTGATTTCTACTTTCACTTTTATGAGTGTACATTTATTTGCATTTTCAGTCAAATAAATGCAAACAGAATAAAAACTGACAAGCACGAGGGTATCTTAGGAAATGAACACCTTAGTTTACTTGTATAGAAATATTTGATTGGCTACCTTCTGATTGGCCTGAACCCTCCTCTACATTTTCCCGCCGGAATCGTGACAGGGTGTCTGAAGACTTTTTCTTGGTAGATAGGCCTTCCTCCTTTGAGACAAGGTCATGCAATTCACTTTTGGGGCTGAACTTGCTTGTTGGAGTGACCAATATGAATTCAGAATCCTCCTCAAGCAGGCCATTCTCTGTGTGACCATTGTTTCTGGAGTCTAACGCAGTGCGAGAGCCTCTTTCTCTTAGCAATAGGTGTGACCGCTCTAGGTTGCTGTAGAACTCAATGTTGGAGTTGCACTGGCTTGGTAAACCCTTGATGGGAAAACACATTAGTAGCAGGGCAAGACATGCACAGAAAGAAGTAATCAGTTAGTTATCTTATTGATGGAAATTAAAAAAAATACATCAGGATGAAATAGGGGACAGAGGACATTGACCACATAATGTCAATCAAAGTATTGAAGGGTGACAAGCATTGGAGGTAGACAGCTAGGTGTACTTGATATTATGGCACAAGTCTTAGGCCTGCTATGCTTATCTAAAGTAGTAAAACTATAGCACATTACATTTTTCCAACCGTGCAGAACACATATTTTTAACAATTAAAGTTGGCAGCTAAATGGTCCATGAATCCAGAACTAGTGAGAACATAACTCTGTGTCAAACCCTGAGGGGCCCTATCTCGGCCATCTAAAGCGCATTGTCACTCGCGAATAGCTTAGGGGTTTGTTCAGTCCACATTGGGGGTGGTTTTCTTATCAAATGCAACAAGGCAGTTCTTATGTTTCTTAATCAGTCATGGGTGTGTTTTGGGCGCAACTTCAAACAGAGCATCGGTATTTTGATAGTCAGCGAGGCATTTGAAGGAATCTGCTTGCACGCAATACCGTTTGGAACAGGCATTCCCCTACTAAAATCTAGCAGAGTATAGCCTATACGCATCTGCACTCATCTACTATTTGAACTCATTGGCAAAGTGAAACTAACTTTATCGTTGTGTCATTTACCCCAATAATATTCAAATAACTGAATAAAAAACCTAAGGACATTTATCCTGCAGAGGAGTTGCTGCTTACATCTTGTGACAGTGTGTCTTCAGCTGTGCTTAACATGCGCCTTTCACTATAGACAAGGTTTTTCTTGGTCAGTGGCGTAATGCTTTTTAGATAGTGTAAAATAGCGATTTTTAGATAATGTGCCAAGACCACACCTAAGGTCATTAATTGCCATACCCCTGAATGCATTGCTCAATAAAAGAGACGGGCAGGGCGAAAAACTTGAGTGTACAATAGGAATATGCTTTGCGTCATGATGAGAATACGCTTTTGACCATCATAATAGAGCCTGAGGTCATCTTCAAATTTTACTCTCTGTGCTTACAACTGTGTATACAAAGTGTAACGATCCTGTGTTCCCTGTCCCTCCTTTGTTTACCTCCTGTGCCATGTGCTCCTGTGTTTACTTCCTGTCCCTGTGTTTTAGTTCCTGTCAGCCATGTGCTCCTTTGTTTGTCTTGCCATGTCTCAGTTCCCTGTGTCTCCGCCCCTCACCTGTTCCTCATTATTAGTCTGCTAGTTTAATTATGATTTCCAGCCCTGTGTTCACCTGTCTCTTGTTTCTTGTCCACTTGTGCCTTGTTAGCCTTGTTTAACCCCTGTGTATTTAAACCCTCTGTCTCCCCTCAGTCCCCTGTCGGTCATTGATGTTGTTTCGTTTGTAGTGTGCATTCGCATTAAAGATTCCTGTTTTCAAGTTTAAGTGTGCCTCGGTCCAGCTCTCCATACTGCAACCCTGACACAAAGGTGTAAAACGCACCTAGTGAAGTGGTTGGTCCAGATTGTAGGAATGCCCTAACAGCTGCCAACTATGTAAAAAAAGTGTTTTGGGAGGTTGCCAATGCTAATTTACCAGAGATAAGTTCAATGTCTTTAACGGTCACACAGAGAAAAGTAACAAAAGGAAAGTCTTTTCTATTCCTGCCTTCAGGCAATATTAACACATTATTATTATTATTATTATTATTATTATTATAACACATTTTTCTATACCATAGTTTCATGGATCAGATAGATTAAGTTAATGAATTAAAAAGTGGTCAAGAAATATCACTGACCTATGGACAGCATATAGATGGCCATGTGTATCAGTTTGTCTGAAATTAGAAAGATATGGTTACAATACACCACAATGTATACAATACCAACATTACCAATTAAGACACCAGCACCACAAGCACCAAAATATTCTTGTGTGTGTATGTGTGTGTGTCTGTATAAAAACATTTCTACAAACTCAAATTGATCATTAAATAAATCAATACAGTACATTCATTACAAATAAGTTATCAGAAATAAAATAGTGTTATGAGTAAACCATTTGGTTGAAATTTAAGAGTTTACCAACTTGAGTAATTGAGTATTTATTTTCCATGCCAAATAACTTTATCTAAAAATAAAAATTTGACCATTCGAAAGTAATGTAAAGTTGTATGTCTTATGTCTTATAAAACATTTAGTATGTCTCTCTAAAAATGACAACCAAGAGCCTACCTGTAAAGTTTAGTCCTTGGTGAAAAATCCTTTATGTCAATAGGCCACTGAGTATAATGTGACCCTGTTGTCCTCTCTGAGTGTCCTAGTTGTCTGAGTGAGGAGGTGAGGATACTGGCCATTTAATGCTCCATCTCATACGAAAAGATGCTCCCTGCCCATCATTCCTGTTCGTCAGACAAAACAAAACAAAAGAAAACAAACAAACATAAAAAAAACTGTTGTAATGGAATCTGGGAAACCTATAAATAATTACTCTCTAAATACCTACAGTAGCAAGAGGCTTGGCTATTGTCTACTATAAGACGTCACACCCCAGCCTCTGTACATTTTCATAGCCTCAGTGATTGTGCACACTTAGTTCCTTATCTCTCACAGGTCACTCCCCTGAGATTCTCTGTAGCACGGTGCTCCATCCATACAATTCAAGTATAGTCATTCCCTCTCATTCTTTTGGGTCAAGTCAGCATAGTTGAATATTGAGAGCCCCCAAGTATATTATGATTATGGTCTTTGTAAACATTTACTGAATACTGTGAATAGTGATATTCACTGCACCCAGGAGTATTATACAAAGACTAACCAGGGCCCACTTCCCCGATAACGACGGAGACACGCTCTTAAGAGGGTTTTCTACGATTCATCTTACGATCGTTCGTTTGGTTTTTCCGACTGTTTCCCGAACATGCTCGTAGCGTGAACGCGCGTGCACTGCTCTTAAGGGGAGCTGTCCACGTTAATAGTTCTGAAATATCCTCTGATTTGACGGTGATGTCAGGTGACTGCACGTCACAGCTATAGGCCTACCATTTAAACTTCGGATCTACACATTAATTCACATCAATACGAAAATAGAAACACTTTGACATCTGCATGTAAGCATCCCAAGTAGGTTATATACCACACAGAGACATAAATAATTGTAATTATTTTAAGATTAGATTGTTGCACCATGCAATAATTTCTCGCGGTGTCACTTAAGAACACGTTTGAAGATAAGAAAGAAGTCGAGTAAGAAAGAGAGGAAATGTGTAGGCTTAGATTTTGATGCAGTAGGCTACAGACTAAACCACATGTTGCTTTCTCTGCTTTTTACCTCATAGGCCTAATAAAATATTCACTTAGCAAAGATAATGTCAAACTATTCTGGCAACGTCTCGTTTCATAACTTGATTGCATTTTTGTCCACTTTTCATCACATTATTATGACCATTAAATGTAGGCTATTTTGCACGCTAAAATCTGATTCATCACAGGTAAACACAATAAAGAATTGGAACGTAAGTTGGATTATGTATTCTAAGTTGTAATTCCTCTGTATGTCCTGTTGGTGACCTCAGTGAGAAGTAGGCTACTGTTAAGACGCTCTTAGCCGGTAACGAGTACTCTGGAGCACTCGTAGATCTACGAGTGTTTTCACGACGCTCTTAAGCTATGATGGTTTCGGGAAACAGTTGGCAAATCTTAAGATGTTCGTAAGAGGGACTTTATGACGCTCTTAGGCTTAAGATGCTTTCGGGGAAGTGGGCCCAGTTTAGCTTTCCCTTGGTTCATGGTTGAAATTAGCCTCACCTCTTATACATAATTTGTAAATGTGTAAAGAGATCATATGCAGCACATTTTTGCATCCCCTGTTTGAAGTGAAATTGTGATTATTTTTAAGTTGTAACAGTTCTATGCTGGAAATATAAATTCATAAATATTTTGTGAGTTCTAATAAAAATTCTTTGTAACTCCTTAAGTAGTACGGAGCCCAGGAAGTGTCATTGCAATATATATCTGTGTATCTAGAGAATTTTAGTAAATTGTGGTCTCATTTTATTTATTTTTTATTTCTATATTGTCTGCACAATTTAGTATATTGTGTGCTCATTTTACTAAACTGTGTGAGCACCAGTGTTGGGAGTAATGCGTTACAAAGTAACGCGTTACTGTAATTCCACTACTTTTAGTGGTAACGAGCATGTAACTAAGTATTTTTGTAAATCCAGTAACGCAATTACAATTACTGAAATTTCAAAGAGTTCGTTACTTGCGTTACTCTGTTGATCTTGAATGAACGACTGCAGACAAGATGCACATTTGCTGCTTGTCTCCCGACCTTAGCTGTGTTTACAGCGATTGTGTTTCATGTTTAGATTGCAGATGCATTCTTTACAGTTAATAACCTCCTCACATTCCTCCTTATTTCGGATTTATGCTAAAACACACAAGAGTGCATTAGGCTACAATTTAAATGGGCATCCTAAAAGCCTTTTCCCTTTCGTTTCCATCTGGTAAGCTCCACAGTAAAAGCGCATTTGTTGTTTATCTCCGCTCTTTTCCGCCTATTGCGCAAAAGCCTCATTCTTACAACATAGCCACGCCACAACACCAATAGGCTACAGTAGCCTATATATAGCCTTGACACAAGCAATCACACATTTAACTCGAGAGGAAAATGCAGATTTCACTTACCAGATAAAGAAACCTCCAAATAGCCTACCGTACGTACTAAGCAACTTGAGTTATTTGCACAGTATGTTTACATCGGAATTGACGTCCATGGTGTTATGGGTTCATTTGTCTGCGACGGAACATGCAACTTCTCTCTGGAACACCTTATCAGCTGAAGAGTAACCTTCTGCATAGTGCACGACAATCCCAAACTCTCAGATGCATTAGAATTTATTTCAGTAGGTCAGCACTTGTGCAGCGCAGGCTTTTCCCAAACTGCTGGTGCTTAAAATGCTATATAATACAACTGTGTTCAAAGCAGGATGAGGATAACCTAAGGTATGTGTGTGTGAGCAGACAATAACTGCTTTGAAAATAGGCCATTTAACATTGTTTCACATTACATCCCATTGAACTCATTCCATGTAGCCTACAGAAGGATTGCAATAATAATGATAAAAATAACTTATTACTATATTGCAGAATTCAGTGTCAGTGCACCACCATGCATACTACTACTACTAGTAGTAGAAGGCAAGCAGTAGGCAGTGTACTGTACATATCTATCAAACCACCTAGATGGTGAGGGTGGCGCAAAACAAGGTCAGGGAAGCCTTCATGCATTGTAGAATGTTTTGGGGTCGGAAAAAGTTTGAGAACTCATGCACAAGGCTATTGATTTGAAGGCCCGTTGAAACTACAATAAATAGGTCCAAAAATTAGGTTTATTGTGTGTGTGTGACTGTTCAGTACTGTTCATATTGACATTTTAAAAGCAGACTTAAAAGTAACTCAAAAGTTACTTTCTCTAGTAACTAATTAAGTGTGCTTGCAAGCACACTTATTGTTCTTCTTAAGTTTTATTATTAAGTGTGCTTGCAAAGCACACTTATTGTTCTTCTTAAGTTTTATTAGGGGTCCGAGCAGCGTAGCTGCAGGACCCCTATTGTTTCTGTACCGTTCATTTTTTTGCCAAAATTCTGTAAAAGTCATACTGCAGCCTAAACCGTAACTCCAAAACTCTTATGCTTATTTCTCCTTACCAAATTCACCTAGACTCAAAATTCTTTCAGAATATTAATCTCTAAACTCAGATGCATCTTTTTGGCCCTGGTCTTATGGTCTACAAATGTTTACTTTTGCCACAATTTCAGAGAAAAGTCAAACATCATAAAAAGTTTCACAGGCTTCAAAAATTATCAAATCTTCACCAAAATTCTCACAGACAATGTTTAGACAAAGCCTCACAAAAGTTATCAAAAGAATTTGGATACGTTGTTCCATTTCAGAGATATAGGCCAATAAAGTTCGACCACTCAGCCCATTTCTCCTATATCACCTATATTCCTATATGAGTAATTTTTTTTTTTCTTGGATAACAACCATACAACCATCATTAGGTGGATACCATTAACAGTGCACATTTTCAGATCTGTACTCTTTTTTATAAAGCCCTTAATTCTATTGTCAAATGTATGCTAGGAATTTTCTTGATGTTGTGTGTTTGCCAACACACATTTTCACCATTTGAATGTGACTGCTCAATGTGTATGATTGTCAGTGGCTGAGTGGGATAATGCCTAGTGCTGGTGTTTGTTAGGTTGAGAGTTAGAATCCTGCTAGAGCTTTAGGCTCAAGATGCACATGCTATTGGTTATTGAAGATTCATACTATTGAACAGCACCTGAATGACATCAGACAATTAACATTCACACTCATTAGTTGCCAAGAATCAGAATGCCGACACACTCTATGGCATATAGGGGAACTTCTTTGTTTACTATTTTTCCTTCATCACTAAGTCTATCATATTTATATTTCATCCATTACTGTTCTTCTCTATAAATGTCTAATTGCCCCAGAATATCCAAAAGTTTTCAGGTGTACTTTTTCAGGAAAGCCCTTCATTTTATTGTCAAATGTATACTTGGAGTTTTTCTTGTGTGTTTACCAACACACATTTTCACCATGTGAATGTGACTACCCAATACATAGGATTGTCAGTGGCTCAGTGGGATAATGCCTAGTGCTGGTGTTTGTTAGGTTGAGGGTTCGAATCCCTGCTAGTGCTTTAGGCTCTAGCTCGAATACTATTGGTTATTGAAGATTCACACCATTGAACAGCACCTGAATGACATCAGGCAATCAACATACACAGTCATTAGTTGCCAAGAATCAGAATGCCGAGACACTCTGACATTTAGGGGAACTTCTTTGTTTACTATTTTTCCTTCATCATTAAGTCTATCATATTTATATTTCATCTATTAGTTTTCATCTCTACAAATGTCTAATTGCCCCTCCATGTTTGGAGTTTTTCTTGTTGTGTGTTTACCAATACACACTTTCACCATGTGAATGTGACTGGCCAACATGTAGGATTGACAGTGGCTCAGTGGGATAATGCCTTGTACTGGTGATCCTTAGGTTGAGAGTTCAAATCCCACTTGAAGCATTAGTGGGTTGTTAATGTTAGCATACTACAATAGAATGCTGTTGGGTTGTGGAGGTTAACACACTATAACATTACAGCTACTTGTCAATATGGACTTGTAGTGCAAGGCAAGTATTACTGTATAATTATAAGCTGTAGCCTATAATTATTTGTTATTCTTATAATATTTGTCATTTCTTATACATATTTAGTCGGCTCTTCCACTTGACAGAACAACTCTATATCGGTTAAGGATGTCACGCATGAAACAATGCTGCAGAAACACGAAAATACGACTTTGAGTTTAGTAGGCTATAATTTTCAGTTCCTGTTTATCTATTGCACAATGGGTAATAATTTAAAGGAATCGTGTTGCAGTCTTGTAAATAGTGACCCTGCAAGATCCCTAGTCATTGAAAAATCATAGTCTGTGACTTAAAACTCTACTACTTGTCTTTAGATGTGAGAGGGTCTGAGACTGTAGTCTTTCAAAAATCTTTTCCAAATCTTTGCAAATCTTTCCAAAGTTTACCTGCTGGGAAACCCTGTAGCTCCGGAGCAGGGGCTCAGACCAGGATAAATTGTTTGCTCGCCCTCAGTTCGCTCTTTTGTTCATCTCAACCCAGCACTCCAGTGTGTCCTGCTCTGTGTGCGTCTTTGAGTTAACGTAAGTCATCACTTTAATCACCCTCACTATGACTTTTGTGATGTTTATCAGTTTGTAGAGTAGCTCTGCCATCATGTGTAAAGTTAAGGTCTTTGTTTGTTGGTTTGGTGTGTTGGAGTCCCATGTGAGAGATGATTAGGTGATGTTGGTTGACTTGGGATGACAAGTATTGTTTTGTTGTACCTTATATAGCCATATGATTTCAGTTTATTGTTCAAATGTCAATTGGTTTGTTTGTGAGTTGGGATCTGTACTGATTTACCCCATTTCACTGATTACTCCATGTTCTGTTTGTTTCCTCTTTGATGCAGCACACATACAAGTAAAGAACAAAAGAACAGATGAATTGAAACTCAAATAAAGTTAACTTGTGTTGCACCGAAACCTGCCATCTCCGTGTCATCACTCCATACCATTGAGCCTTCTGACCGAGGCTCTGCCTGCTCGCCACACACTCACTCTACCTCGACCCACATCGCCCCCTAGAGTTCCTTCAGTTGGGTTGTGGAGGTTAGCATACTAGAATAGAATACTGTTAAGAATACTGTTGGGTTGTGGAGGTTGGCACACTATAACGTTACAGCTACTAGTCAGGACTTGTCGTGCAAGGCAAGTATAACTGTATAATTAAGTGTGCTTGCAAGCACACTTATTGTTCTTAAGTTTTATTAGGGGTCCGAGCAGCATTGCTCAGAATTTTGATATTTTGTTCCATTTCAGAGATATAGGCCAATAAAGTTAGACCACTTTTTTCCTAGATCACCTATCCTCCTATATGAGTATTTTTTTTTTCTTGAATAACAACCATACAACCATCATTAGGTGGATACCATTAACAGTGCACATTTTCAGATCTGTACTCTTTTTTTATAAAGCCCTTAATTCTATTGTCAAATGTATGCTAGGAATTTTCTTGATGTTGTGTGTTTGCCAACACACATTTTCACCATGTGAATGTGACTGCCTAATATGTAGGATTGTCAGTGGCTCAGTGGGATAATGCCTAGTGCTGGTGTTAGGTTGAGAGTTCGAATCCTGCTAGAGCTTTAGGCTCAAGATGCAAATGCTATTGGTTATTGAAGATTCACACCATTGAACAGCACCTGAATGACATCAGGCAATTAACATTCACACTCATTAGTTGCCAAGAATCAGAATGCTGACACACTCTATGGCATATAGGGGAACTTCTTTGTTTACTATTTTTCCTTCATCATTAAGTCTATCGTATTTATATTTCATCCATTACTGTTCTTCTCTACAAATGTCTAATTGCCCCAGAATATCCAAAAGTTTTCAGGTGTACTCTTTCAGGAAAGCCCTTCATTTTATTGTCAAATGTATACTTGGAGTTTTTCTTGTGTGTTTACCAACACACATTTTCACCATTTCAATGTGACTGCTCAATGTGTATGATTGTCAGTGGCTGAGTGGGATAATGCCTAGTGCTGGTGTTTGTTAGGTTGAGAGTTCGAATCCTGCTAGAGCTTTGGGCTCAAGATGCACATGCTATTGGTTATTGAAGCGCCTGAGTCTGTGACAGCTTAAGCGAGGACTCCTAATAAGACCGATTCACAAACAATGTTTTGTGGTGGCATTTCACGTCGCGATGTTTTGAAATGCGTCTAACAATCACGAGGGAACAATTTTGCATTGTAGGCATAACTAAGGGATGCAGTAACACCACCAACAACAACCAAAACTAGCCTACTCATTGTTTACATGTACATTAAATGTAACGTTTCATTGTGAATCAAATGAAAAGATTCTCCTCTTTGCAAACGTTGGCATAGGCATATGGTGACAGATTAATTTAATAATGTTGCTGCGTGAATCACGGTAAGCGCGAATGAAGTGGCCACTTCTTAACAGGAGTCACTGTATGGAAGTAGGCTAAGTAAAATAGAGATGTTTAAAATAAGAAAGTAGGATATTCCCGCTTGACAACGGCAGAGATAACTGGCCTTTGGCCATAGCAACCATCCATTTAGAACGACTGGCCTTCATAGCAAACAAGGATCTTAGCTGTGATTCATGTAGCTACAGTATGCATACAATGTGATGCAAAGTATAGAAAGGTAATGAAATATACAGAGACAGGTCAAGAAATATAGTGCAATGTAGACAGTAGTATACAGTTGATTTACAGAAGGTGGTTTAGAGTAATATGAATTAAATATAAATATGTGCCGTGTATTAGCAGTTACCTCATACAATAAGTAGAATAATGCATGTAGATATGGCAGTAACAGTATAATAGTAGAAATAATAATATAGATATATGCAGTGTATTAACAGAATATAATAAAACAGAATAATTATGGATATTCAATATGACAAATATATAACAGATATGTACATAACATACAGCTATGTGCAGTGTGGAAACAGTGTCATTGTAGTGCAGAAACAACATCATAAGAGTAGTAAGAATAAGTCTATGTGCAGGATGAATAGTATGAAGATCAGTAGAATAACTATGTATAAATGTAATTACAGTAGGCCTATGTACATTTGTAAATAAATAGAAAACTATGGGTGAGAGGGATAAATAAATTTTATTTAATCGTAAAAGTAACTTGCATTCAATTAAATTGCAATTAAAAATATTTCCAGTAGGCTTTAATGTCACGCAAAAAGTACAACCAAAGCTGAGCTTGATCAACTAGAATGTCTAAAGAACCAGAACTTCAGTGTTGTTTTTTGCTGGGTCCCAGGCCATGTTGGTCTGAGGGGAAATGAGAAAGCGGACAGTGCTGCTAAGCAAGTCCTCAATGAAGAAGTCACAGAATGTCAAATCCGTGCCCCAGACCTTAAACCTATACTGAACTCTTACATCACAGATAAGTGGCAATCTGAATGGGATTAATGTACCAACATCAAGCAAGGAATGTGAATTTTGGCACGTTTTCATGATCCACTGGGTCGTTATGGGCCACACAAAATACGGTGTTGCTAAAATTACTCCTATTGTGGCTATTAGAGACATGCGTTCATGAGTATTCAGCTACATTTAATGAGTTAAGTAAAATACATTCACACAAAAAAAAACATCAATAATGTTGTGGACATTACTTTATTCTGAGATACATCAATAGGCTCTCAAAACAATCCTAAACAGACATAAGGTCTTTATAGAGCAAATCCATATCCTATTTGTCAAATAAACCAGTAAAACAAAATTAGGGGGTGGAATATATAACATTCACACTCATAGCTCTTATTTTTAAAATAAATCAGTGAAAAAGTATCCTGACAAACAAGCAGCATTTGAATTCCTTAGTCATATTTCATCATTTCAATTCTTCTAGGTTACCTGATAGCCCAGTTTGAGAGGTGCAAGACACGTGACATTATTTATTTTTGCAGCCAATCACTGCTGTTGTTTTATTTTATTGATTTGATCTTAGTCATAGAAGCTAAATTCAAAGGCAGGCCACAGGTAAAATCCAACGAGCCGCATTCACCCCGCAAGTTAATAGTTGAATAGCCCTCTCCTAGAGCTTTTGCGGTATTGCCACTGCTCCAACACTGAAAGGCACTGTTAGAATGCTTGGATCAAGCCAGGTTCAGCATAGCGTATGCCACTGTCTGCTCACGTTGGTGACCGGACCAGGGCAAGCACACTTTTGCAGTTCCCGCCGGAAATGCAGTCTAGTTACTTTTGATATACAGTAATTGGTAACGTAATTGAATTACTTTTGAAAGAAGTAACTAGTAACTGTAACTAATTACTAATTTTCAGTAACTTGCCCAACACTGGTGAGCACCTGTTACTAATAATGCGCTCATTTTACTAAATATTGAACGCGCCTACTGAAATTTCTTAAATACTTTGTGGAAAAGCCTTTCTTTTTAATGACAGCTTCAAAAAATCATTAATAATCGCAAATAACTGAGAGTTACAGAAAAAAGTATGATTTTGGGGTCTGACCCCTGACCTAAACTCAGCAGAAATACACACACACACACTGAATGGCTTAGAAACAATTAATAATTTAGCAACAAATGGTGTACTACTAATTCTTAAATTATATAAACTAATAGTTTATTTCATAGTTTATATAGCATTTCTTAATAATTTGGTTCATGATTTATGCCTTTAATGCAACAGGATAGTGGAGAATGACAGGAAGTGAGTGGGAGAGAGTCAGGGTGGGATCCGGAACGCCGGCGTACGGTGTAGGTGCCCCAGCCAGTTGCGCATTTGTTACTTATTAGTTAATGGTTTGTTCATTAGTCATTTATACATAATTTATCATCAGTAAAGCATTTGTTCACACAGTTATAAATGATTTGTTCATAGTAAATAAGCCTATCTAAAAATATGTTTAAGTACATGATTTACTTAATAAATAATGAAACAACGACTTATACATGAAATCATTTTCCCATTATAAACCAGTTGCAAACTATTACAAAATGCTTTGTTCATCATTTGTAACGCATTTCACCCATGTTAATTCTCATAAATAAAGTATTTGTACACACAGTATAAATGGTTTGTTCATAGTAAATAAGCCTATATCTAAAATATGTTTATAAATTACTGTTAATACTTAATAAATGATGCAAAAATATTTTGTTGATGAAGTAATATTTCCATTATTTAAAGGTACTCTAAGTGATGCTGGGTAACGTCACTTCTGTTGAATTTTAAACAAAACAGAGAGCAAGTTACTTACCTCCTCCCTCCCGTGCTGCTCCCATGCAATTGAAACTCTCCTAAACGCACATCTCATCTGTGATTTGGCACAACAGCGCCTCCTCTTGGTCAATTACAGTTGCATGCATTCATACACTTATCCACTCTCAACACTCCCACTTATGAAGGACATGTATACTGTACAACTTTTCATAATCAAATAAACAAAACAAAAACAAGGCATAGTTAAATGTCAACATTTTACACACCAAACATGACTCCTGCAAACTTTCTCAGCTTATGTCTGGAGGCGGGCTTCGTCATAATATCCGCGACCATGTCATCTGTGGGACAGTAAACAAGTGACATCTTATCTTCCGATATGGTGGACCTAATGAAGTGGTATTTAACATCCACATGTTTACATCTTTGTCTACACACAGGGTTCCTAACAAGCGCAATAGCCCCCTGGTTGTCCTCATAAACAACAGTTTTCTCATACACATAGGTATCTATACCTCTCAGTAATTGCTCCAAATAAATACACTCCTGTATTGTTTGAGCTAGAGCCATGTACTCGGCTTCACATGTAGATAGTGCTACTGTGGGTTGTTTCTTGGCTTTCCAAGAGACTAAGGAGCTGTTTTTATCCATACTCACACAATACCCGGTGATGCTATGTCTGTCGTTAACGTCCGCAGCCCAGTCTGCATCACTATATGCCCGTAGGCCTAGACTCTCTCTGCTCTTTCTGAAACAGAGCTCAGTATCTTTACCCCTGAGATAACGCAAAACATGTTTCACCGTAACCCAATGTTCATCTGTAGGGTCAGCAAAATGCTGGGTTAACTTGCTCACCACGAAACATAGGTCAGGGCGTGTACAGGTTGTCAAATAAATGAGACTGCCGACGGCCTCCCTGTACTTCTTTACATCAGACATCTTAGGTGCATCTTCAGAGTAGTCTAACTTTTGGTCACATGGTGTTTCCCTAATTCTACACTGCTGCATGTCGAAACGCTCCAGTATCTTTTCGACATACCTCTTTTGTGACACTTTTAGACAGCCATCAGACTGGCTGAAGTCCATGCCCAGAAAAAATTTCAAACTACCTAGATCCTTCATTTTAAATCTGGTAGAAAGCATGTTTTTCACTTTATCTAGACTCTCGTTGTTGCTGGCTGCGATGATAAGATCATCCACCCAGATAACTACTATTACCTTCCCTGCCTCTTTAGACTCTTTTGTATAGACGCAGTGATCTGTCGGGTTTCGAGTGAAGTTGTCATCTACTAGAAATGTGTGGAGCATCTCATTCCAATTGCGTCCCGACTGTTTCAGGCCGTAAATTGACTTCTCTAGTTTACACACTAGCTTCTCTCCCTCTTTTTCGTAACCTTCAGGTTGCTCCATGTAGATGTCTCGATCAAAGGGGGCGTGCAGATAGGCTGTTTTTACATCCATTTGATGCAATACCAAATCTTCTTGTGCTGCCTTCTGCATCACTACACGTATACTAGTAAGATTGGCTGTTGGTGAGAATGTCTCACCATAATCTATCCCTGCTCTCTGACTGTACCCTTTCGCTACAAACCTAGCTTTGTACCGGTCGTGTCCGTCAATGTCACCTTTGATTGAGTACACCCACCTTCCTCCCACTGTTTTCCTGCCCTCTGGTAACTTAGTCAGGGTAAAGGTGTGGTTGTCCTCTAGGGACTTCATCTCTTCGTCCATCGCTTTTTTCCACTTTCCTGACTCAGTTGATGTCATGGCCTCTTTAAAGGTCAGAGGTACACCGCAAACTCCTCGGTAGCAATAATCTACACTAGTGAGTGTACGGTCATCATCAGTATCTTCCAGAGTATAATCTCTCAGATACCCTGGAGTTTTATGCTCTCTGGTGGGATATCTCCCACTCTCTGAGGTATGTGGCGTCACACTAGGGTGCATCTCGCCATCATCCTCAGGTGCTGAATCTGGACTGTCTGTCTGTACATCTGTACTCAGTACACTGGGTTGTTGAGTCTCCACTCTCTCGTCATAATCTACTTTGGGGTCCAGTCCTAGCTCCTGTGTCTGAGTCTCGTTTTCGCAGGTCATCTTGGTGACAAACTTCACCAGTCTGTGCTTCTGGACTTTTCCTTTACTGGGATAATATACTAGATAGGCGGGACTGCCCTTGTCATGTCCTACAAAGAGTCCTCTATCACACCTAGAATCTAGCTTTCCTCTGTCTTGCTGGTAGGCATAGCACACTGACCCGAATTTATGCATCCTGGCTAGGTCACACTTTTTACCTGTCAGTGCTGTATATGGTGTAGTGCCTGTGTGCTTGTTAAAGCACTGGTTTCTGGTATAGGCTGCTTCCTGAATGGCATAGTGCCAAAGACTCTTAGGTAGGTCACTGTCTATAAGCTTACATCTGGCCATCTCGAAAAGAGTGCGCCCTTCCCTTTCAGCTGTCCCGTTCTGGTGCGGGGAGTAAGGACAGGACGTCTCATGTCTGATTTTGTTCTTTCTCAGTAGTGTTTGGAACTCTCTGTTAGTGAACTCGGTCCCATTATCTGATCTAATGCATTTCACAGTGCCATATGGCGCTACATCTGCCAGATACTTCTCAGTGGCCTGAACTTCATCACTTTTTGCTTTCAGGAAGTAGACAAACACTGCCCCCGTATACACATCTGTGAAAGACTGCATGTACTTGAAACCGTCTATGGACTCATTGTTTACTGGGCCAGCTAGATCTGTGTTGACCAGCTCAAGCGGTGTCTTTACCTTATCAGTCGGATCTCTGTTTCTCGTTTGGGTAAACTTTCCCTCTATACATTGTTTATCAGGTTTACGCTTTGCACCTTTAATGTGCATGCCTTCTGTTATACCCTGCAACTTCAAGATATCCTCGTAATTGCAGTGACCCATTACCTCATGCCATGTCTGGATATCATAGCTAACATGACATACATAATTTACATCACGCTCGGTTTGCAAGTAGTACATCCTCTTACACACATAAATATCAAACCTTGTGCCATTTGGCAACACTATGACATCTTTACCTTCTTCGAATAACACTTTGGCACCGTGAGCAGTAGCAGACTTTACTGAGAAAAGTTCTTGGGGGTATGAGGGGATGTAGAGAGCGTTCTTTAAAGTCACTGCACAACGGCGCCCCTCGCTGTTTATGAGGCATACCTGTGCGTCTCCCCGGCCTTGTGCCACCCCGACAGTACGCTTCCCGTCTGCCAGCTCCATGCTGTGTCTCTCCGGCCTTAAGGTGTTATCGAAGCTTTTGAACTTGCTCCTGTCATTGATAATGTGCGCCCCTGAGTGCCGTAATGATCTGCTCAGCTCGAATAACGTATTCGGTAACAGTCTCGTTGTCAGCTTTCTTTAGCGCAGTCATTGTTATGTACAGGGAGACAATCCGGGGCCTACCTTTTCCGATGTAGTGTTCTCTTAACACTTTGAGACTCTCTCGGCCCTTGTCCTTCGTGTCTCTGAATATCAGTCCCAAGCTCGTATTGTCAAGTAGCGGCGCCAATGCACAATAAGCGTCCGCATTCAGCTTGTCATCGTCAGCCTGTTCTTCTACCGTCAGTGGTCCAGTGGGCTCTGTGAGGATTGTCTGCTTCAGCCCCACTCCGTGCATGCAGCACAGCATCCTTTCTTCCCAGAGCTCATACTCTTCTGCCCTCCCGTCGAACTTGGGCCACTTGCTGTTGCTTCTGTTCGCCATGCCTTCTTGTGTCGTAGCTCAGTTTAGCTCCTTTTTAGCTTCCCGGTACTCCCGATGCTAAACCTGCTAAACTAGCTGTTTGGGTAACTCGACTTCTGTGTGCTAGCTAAGTCTTGCTAACTATCAACGCACATGTCCG
Organism: Alosa pseudoharengus; assembly: GCF_046254945.1. NCBI lineage: Eukaryota > Metazoa > Chordata > Actinopteri > Clupeiformes > Clupeidae > Alosa > Alosa pseudoharengus. The sequence goes on from NW_027468640.1 coordinate 16,432,270, forward strand.
TCAAACTTTAGAATCATTCTCGGCTTGCTGGGCCCATAACCTGTTAGCAGGTAGGTTTACTCTTTCTGCCTACCTGCACAGCGGAATAATAATTCTAAGGGATGAACAGACGTTCAGACTTTGTCTCTTCAGCCATCAATCTCTCGAAAGCAAAGGATACTGTTAAAAGTATTGGTGTATTAATTGACAGTAATTTAAATTTCAACAGCCACATGAAAGCGATAACTAAATCAGCTTTTTAGCACCTTAAAAATATTGCCTAACTTCAAGGGCTGATGTCAAAACATGACTTAGAAAAACTCATTCATGCATTTATCTCCTGCATAGTTGATTACTGCAATGAGCTTTTCGCAGGCCTTCCTAAAAAGACCATCAAACAGCTTCAGGTGATACAAAATGCAGCAGCTAGGGTTCTCACAAAAACAAAAAAGAACCACGAACCACGAATCCAAAATAATTAAAATAGTTTTGTAGCGTAACATGTCCATATCCATAAATTGACCAAACATTGGTAAAAATGGAACTTGAAATCGGGCGGGTGGACTATACAGTCTATCTTAATGAAAACTTAACAGTTTCTGATTCATTGGCTGTTATGTAACACTATGTCACATAATGCAAACATATGGGAGTGCTTAGAAACATACCACATTTGTGTCTTACCCTAGATGTGATTAATCATCGGAGATGTTCCATTGATTTATGATTCAGTTGCGTAATAAGCCTCACCCTGCTGAATGTCTCCGCTCTCTAAGGTGTTCCAATGTGTTACCGGTTAAAAGGTTTTGTGAAAGGTGTTGTTGCGATAGGATACAGTGCCAAGCCAAAACTAGTTTGTGAAGATAGCTAAGCTGGGTAGGAGTGGATAATTTGATGGGCAGACAGTGACAACGTCACTCAGAACCTGCATGATTTATTGAGGACGCCAAAGAGAACCAAAATAGAACAAGTCTGACAAACAGGAATGATGGGCAGGGAGCATCTTTTCATATGAGATGGAGTATTAAATGGCCAGTATCTTCACCTCCTCACTCAGACAACTAGGACACTCAGAGAGGACAACAGGGTTACATTATACTCAGTGGCCTATTGACATAGGATTTTTCACCAAGGACTAAACTTTACAGGTAGGCTCTTGGTTGTCATTTCTTAGAGAGACATACAAAATATTTGATAAGACATAAGACATACGACTTTACATTACTTTCTTTAGATTAAGTTATTCAACATGGAAAATAAATACTTAATTACTCAAGTAGATAAACTCTTAAATTTCACCCAAATGGTTTACTCTTAACACGATTTTATTTCTGATAACTTATTTGTAATGCATATATTTATTTAGTGATAAATTTGAGTTTGTAGAAATCTTTGTATACACACACACAGACAACGATATATATATATCCTTGTGGTGCTGGTGCCTTAAGAGTGTGTCCATGAGAGGACCAGGCGGGGGTGACACATGCTACGTCACCGATTTTGATGAAACTTGGACAGTTTGAAGGGTCCACCTAAAAACTCAAAAAGCCAAAATAGTAAAAAATTTGAAACAACCCAGGGGGAGTTAGGACTGCCTCCTTGTTTTAGGGCAAAAAACCTCAAAAAAAGGCCCAAAATTGCATAAAATGTTGACATCCCTCCTGCTGTCAGATTTAAACACAGCAAAGTAACAATCCATGCCATCAAAGGTCCATCCAAGGTTAGTTTAAAACTGGAGTTACAAGGCGTAAGGTGTGACTGGTGTCAGTCCAGGACTGCACATGTCCACTATGTCACATGCTTTTTGGCGAATACCCAAAAAATAGCAATATTCAGACCTGAATATCTCCGATGAGCAACCTCCTTTTTTCAAAATTCTTTCTGCACATGAAAGGGCCATCTGTGGACTTCATAAATCAAAAGAAAAATGCTCGGCCTTTTTATTATTTTTTTCGTGACAACCGCCTAAATAGTGTGATCCAGCCAGTGATTTCAAATACATATCTACTTCAATGATTGGTTGAAAATAATGCTTAGGTCATTTATGGTGGACAAATGGAGATATATTATCATCAATCATGTCTGCTGATCAAATCCAAGCTACATTTAATATCCTGAGTGTAATATATTCCTTAAGGTAGCTCAAAATGACATCATCGGGTGACATACACCAGTATACCCGTAGGTCTAATTTTTGCAAATGTGATATCTCCAACATATCTCAGGGCTAGAAACAGTCACTTGGACTCAAATAATAACTTGTAATATTTTGATAGTCAAAGGTCAAAGGTCAAGGTCACTGTGACCTTATGTACATCCCATTGTGGTGAATAAACCTCTAAAAATCCCTGACATAATTGCAAATGTGATACAAACATTCACACTGGCCCTTTCTGAAACCAATCCCTACCCACTCCCCTAAGTTACGGTGTGCACTCAGGTGGGAATCACCCTTACAGCTAAATCGAGTTCTCCATGTAAATGGGAAAATGTTGGAGTTCTTTTATCACTTTTGGGTGCTATAGGCTAGTTGGAACTGCTCACCTCAATGAACTATGATAAGCTATGCTAACAGTGGGTGCTTCAGACTGAGGTACTGCACACACACAGATGAGAAGGGTATGTATCATCTTATCTAACTCTGGCAGACAATAAGATAATTTCCCAAAATGTTGGCGTGTTCCTTTAACACTTGGTTAGGAGTGCAAGTGGCTAGGGAGAGAGTGTAGCTAGTTTCGGAAAGGGCCTTTCAATCACAGATAACAAATTCATTTGAATTTGATGGTCAAAGGTCATAGGTCAAGGTTATTGTTACTTCACATTCTTGTGAGGAATGCCTATAGGAAGTTTTTTTTTCTTTCAAATTCGGCACACACAGTCACTTACACTCAAAGATGAACTGATTAGATGTGAGTGGTCAATGTTACTGTGACCTCTCAAAAAAACAACATGGGCCTACTGTATTTTTACACCTTGAACAGAATATCCTGGAAACACCTTGAGGGAGTTATTTCAAATTTAGCACAACTTAGGCCCTGTACACACATAACCAGATATTTTATGTTTGGGTCTTTCATCCACACATAAACAGTGTTTTAGCCCACACAGATATTTTTTAAAAACCTTCTAAAGAGAATGCTGGTTTACTTGGATCTGTGGACATCCAAAATGGAGATTTTTACGAACAAGTGTATACGTACTGTATACTCTTTTGATCCCGTGAGGGAAATTTGGTCTCTGCATTTATCCCAATCCGTGAATTATTGAAACACACACACAGCACACAGTGAACACACATAACAGTGAGGTGAAGCACACACTAATCCCGACGCAGTGAGCTGCCTGCTACAGCGGCGCTCGGGGAGCAGTGAGGGGTTAGGTGTCTTGCTCAAGGGCACTTCGGCCGCTCCTACTGGTCGGGGTTCAAACCGACAACCCTTCGGTTGCAAGGCCGAAGCACTAACCAGTAGGCCACGGCTGCCCCCGTGTACAAGGACATGATGGTTACTTTGGGTATTGGGTGGGCTTTACTTGTTTCGTAGCCTACTGTACCTCGATGTCCATCCATCGTAAAAACATGTCTGTAGACCCTGCTTATTAGTACAAGTTGTTTTAAAGCAGAGACTCTGATATGGTATAACCACCTAGCTTCATGTTAGGGTCCCACAAGGAAATCTGTCTGAAACATTGAAAACATGATAATGTACATTACTTGTGAATCTGTTTCCATTGCATGCCACATGACCAGTGGATAAAGTGGGATTTGGCAGGTGGGGGAACCCTAAAATCCAGTGTCAGTGCAACGGGGAAGAATGACTCACTGTTGGACAAAATATTGAGTATTGTGGTGTAGCAATACTTTTTGGACAAGAATTGATAGCTTCTTGGTCACCTCTGTACACATGAAAATTAACTCCCCAATTATTTTAACAATATAATCGTGCTGTATCGTTGGTATGAAAGAATATATTTATTATTAAATTATCCGAGGTGGCGGAACTGCGTTCCTCCCACTTTAATTCCTGCATATGACCGCTGTCTGCTGTGTTGGGCTAATGGGACAGTGCTAATTGAGTAATGCCAAGCTAGATTAACATTTTCCAATGTTAAAACCATTTATCACATGAAAAATAACAATGTTATTATCATGTGATAATAACAATAATAACAATACTCTGTGTTTCCAGGATATCATGTTCAAGTTGTAAAAATATTTTTTAGTGAATAGTGAAATAGTTTTTTTTTGTGAGGTCAGAGTAATATTGACCTTTCACCACCCAAATATAATCAGCCACAAAACTTCTGTTAGACTTTTTTTGAGGAAGGTCACTGAAAGGAGCTGTAACAAATATTGGAGGCTGCTGAAAAGGCAAGCCAATGGCTATGGCACTCACATGCTATTTGGGGTCATGTTGTAACCTGAGGCCATCCTTAAAAATATTTTCGTTTGCCGTAACCCGACCGACCCTGTCAATTTAGAACCGACCCAAATATTTATTTTTTTCCCCTTTTAGTCTGACCGACTTGCCGGTTGTAAACTTGCGTTAATACCGACCGATTGTTTTTTTCACTCTAAACAACCAATAGAAATGCAATGAAATAATATCTCTTTTAGTAGGCCCAAGTATTGTGAATATAAATTGCCTACATGCAAACGTGGCTCACTTAAATAAAACCCCGTGGCGTCATCTCTACACCATTAGTTTTACGCATGTCACACTATGGCCTACGCTTCGTTTCATTCACACAAACTGATAACGCTTTTACTTGGCACGAAGTTCTGGAAGAACTGTGGCCAGATCTTTTCTCAACCCTTCTCCCCCCTAGTCTAACGGTGACCGTGTCGGAGTATTGAAATTGGTTGTGGTCTATTCAGCATTTCTCAACATATGGGTCCGCAACATGGAGACTGCTGGTCCGCGGAGTCGTGGAGTGAAATTAGGCCCGGTGCTTCATCTGATAATTTGCTGCGCAGTTGATCAAGAAACCGCGGATCGACGAAAAAAGAAAACAAACGTTTCTGCTATCGATGTCATTAAACATGGAGCCCTACAATTAAGTGGTGAGCACTCATTCAATGCGCGTCTGCGTGAGAGAAACTGAAACTAATTGATAACGTTGGTATCAAAGCTCCGCTTCAACCTGTTGGAAGGCTATTTATTTATTTAACGAAACTTAATAGAACGACGTTGTTTTTTGGAACTTCCTTAGAAACAGAGCAGAGACTGTATAAAACACTGTATAGCATTGAGTATTGTATAGTCAAATTTCAATATAACGTGGCCAAGAGCTAGTAGCCTTCTTTCTGGGTACATGTAGATGAGCCCTATATGACCCCAAAGTCTGCCATGACCGGGCCTCAGGTCAAAGATGAGTTTGAGAAAGGCTGGTCTATATAACCTGCATCAGAATGAGATTTGCAATGGTGCGCCTGAAGGCACGGGTTGAAGACCCAGTCAGTTACGTCACGATATGCACATTTGTGTAAATTCATTCCTACGTAATCACCATGACCTAAATTGTACTTTTTTTTTTACTTTGAATCTTGAAAAAAAAAATATTGACCTACCTACCGACCCATTTTTTATTTTTTTTGGCTGTTACTGCAAACAAAAATATTTTTAAGGATGGCCTGAATTGACTCTGAGACGCTGCTGCTGTGTTTTTGGAGTGGTAGTTGTTGGTGCCTACATCAAGGGCTTGCATGTCGGCTGTATGTTGTTGATCAGATCATAAGTGTCCACAGTAATGAAGAGGAATGAGTGGAGAATTTATGATATTGCTTGGTATGTTGGTATGTTGCTGATCGGATCATAAATGGCCATAGCAACAAACAGGAATGACTGAAGAATTTGTGACAATGGTTGGTAGTTGGTATCTAAATATTTGTTGGTATTTGTTGGTGTCTGCATCAAAGGCTTGCGGTTTGACTGGGTATGTTAATGATCAGATAATAAACCACCAAAGCAATGAAGAGGATTGACTGAAGAATGTGTAGGTATTTGTGGGTGCCCACATCAAGGGCTTACAGTTGGTCTGGTTATGTTGCTGATTGGATCAGAAACTGTGGGAGAAAAAGAACAGGAATGACTAAAGACTTTGGTGGTACTTCTTGGTGCCCTCATTAAGGGTTGGTGTTTTGTTTGTTGTATAGTTGCTGATGGGATCATAAATGGCCACAGCAAAAAAGATGATTAACTGAAGAATTTGTTGGTATTTGTGGGTGCCCACATCAAGGGACTGCAGTTTGCTTCGCTGTGTTGCTGATCGGATCATAAACGGCCACAGCAAAGAAGACAAATTACCAAAAAATGTGTCGGTATTGGTTGGTAGACAACCTATCATGAGTGTGGAGGGAGCTGGGTCTGAGATGCCAGATACCACTGTTGAGCCTTCTGAAGGTCACCGATGAATGACGAAGACAAAATTGCAAGTGAATATTTGTACCAAATTTGAAAAAACATCCCTACAGGCATTTATGATATATAATTTTCTCAAGAATGCAAGGTCCTTGACCTCGACTTTTGACCACCAGATTCAAATATTTGTTATCTGTGAGTAGTCAAAGTGAATATTTGTATCACATATGAAATTATGTCAGGGATTTTTTGAGATTTATCCACCACAAAGGGATATACATAAGGTCACAGTGACCTTGACCTTTGACCTTTGGCTGCCAAAATGTTACAAGTTATTATTTGAATCCAAGTGACTGTTTCTAGCCCTGAGATATGTTGGAGATATCACATTTGCAAATATTGGACCTACGGGTATACTGGTGTATGTCACCCAATGATGTCATTTTGAGCTACCTTAAAGAATATATTGCACTTAGGACATTAAATCTAGCTTGGATTTGATCAGTAGACATGATTGATGATAATATATCTCCATTTGTCCACCATAAATGACCTAAACATTATGTTTCAACCAATCATTGAAATAGATATGTATTTGAAATCACTGGCTGGATCACACTATTTAGGCGGTTACAGCGACAAAAATAATAAAAAGGCCGAGCATTTTTCTTTTGATTTATGAAGTCCACAGATGGCCCTTCCATGTGCAGAAAGAATTTTGAAAAAAGGAGGTTGCTCATCGGAGATATTCAGGTCTGAATATTGCTATTTTTTGGGTATTCGCCAAAAGGCATTTGACATAGTAGATACGTGCAGTCCTGGACTGACACCAGTCACACCTTACGCCTTGTAACTCCAGTTTTAAACTAACCTTGGATGGACCTTTGATGGCATGGATTGTTACTTTGCTGTGTTTAAATCTGACAGCAGGAGGGATGTCAACATTTTATGCAATTTTGGGCCTTTTTTTGAGGTTTTTTGGCCTAAAACAAGGACGGGGGCCTAACTCCCCCTGGGTTGTTTCAAAATTTGTACTATTTTGGCTTTTTGAGTTTTTAGGTGGACCCTTCAAACTGTCGAAGTTTCATCAAAATCGGTGACGTAGCATGTGTCACCCCCGCCTGGTCCTCTCATGGACACACTCTTAATTGGTTTGGTTGACTATTGTAGGTATTGTGGTGTATTGTAACCATGTCTTTCTAATTTCAGACAAACTGATACACATGGCTATCTATATGCTGTCCATAGGTCAGTGATATTTCTTGAACACTTTTTAATTCATTAACTTAATCTTTCTGATCCATGAAATTATGGTATAGAAAATGTGTTATAATAATAATGTGTTAATATTGCCTGAAGGCAAATGACATCCGGCTCTATTATGATGGTCAAAAGCGTATTCTCATCATGGCGCAAAGTATATAGTATAAGTATATATACTCTTTTGATCCCGTGAGGGAAATTTGGTCTCTGCATTTATCCCAATCCGTGAATTAGTAAAACACACTCGGCACACAGTGAAGTGAAGCACACACTAATCCTGGCGCAGTGAGCTGCCTGCAACAACAGCGGCGCTCGGGGAGGAGTGAGGGGTTAGGTGCCTTGCTCAAAGGCACTTCAACCGTGCCTACTGGTCAGGGTTCGAACCAGCAACCCTCCGGTTACAAGTCCGAAACGCTAGCCAGTAGGCCATGGCTGCCCCAAAGTGTATTCCTATTGTACAATCAAGTTTTTCGCCCTGCCCGTCTCTTTTATTAAGCAATGTTTTCAGGGGTGTGGAAATGAATGACCTTAGGTGTGGTCTTGGCGCATTATCTAAAAATCGCTATTTTACACTATCTAAAAAGCATTACGCCACTGACCAAGAAAAACCTGGTCTATAGCGAAAATCGCATGTTAAGCACAGCTGAAGACGCACTGTCAAGAGATGTAAACAGCAACTCCTCTGGCCTTTTAGATGGCCGAGATAGGGCCCCTCTGGGTTTGACACAGGGTTACGTTCTCACTAGTTCATGGCCCATTTAGCTGCCAACTAATATGGATTCTGCACGGTTGGAAAAATTGAATGTGCTATAGTTTTACTACTTTTAATAAGCATAGTAGGCCTAACGGTGGGTTTCCACACACCGAAATTTCGCGTCGCTCTCATTGAGGTTGAATGGAGACAAAATTCGCCCTGGTTGGGCGAAATGAGAGCAAATCACCGAGGCAGGTGAAACAAAGTTGGCATAAGTTTAAATTTATTTGGTAACACTTTATTTTAAGGTTCACATGTTAGCCACCTATACATACCTAATTAATACCTGTATTAGTGACTTGTAAGGCATGTGTTAGGCAACATTAACCATTTGTTAGGTGTGTATTCACAAATTTCTTGTTCATGATGAATTAGGCCTTTATTATTGATATAATCTTAATAATGACCTTGTAAGCCTTGAACTCTACATACTAATTAGTAGTAAGTACCAACATAGAATATGCATAACCTACTTGTATACTGTCTGAATAAATCCCAAATAGTAGGAGAACAGTTGTAGAATAAGCAAGTGTATGGCAACCTCATTGCTGCATTTCACTGCCCAGGTTGCTGTGTGAAATAGCACTTTCTTAATAACTGGGAGATTGGCTCCCATTCTAAAGTGGAAACTGGTTCCTTGGTAGCAAGCACATTATCATCAGTAATACCTCTGCAGAATGTACTTATTAGTCATGAATTGGTTCCATATTCTAAAGTCAGGCATTATTATTATTAAAAATTATATGATGGGAACAGTCTAGGCTATAACTCCCGGTCAATACAGACATTATTTACCCTTAATACATTGCTACTGCATACATTGTTCATTCAAAATATGGTCCCTGTTCTAAAGTAGAGGCTGGGACAATGTTTATTTAACAAGTTCTGTAAACATTGTACATTGTACTCTCAATGAGCTCACAAAGCACAAAAAGACTAGCAATACCTTCTCCCAATACTGATAAAATACTAGTTCACTCTGGCAAGTAAATAGCAAATGTTCTTTTGTGTGATTTCTTTACTGCTACTGTAGTTTTCAGGCAAATAGGCCTGCTGTGTACAAGTTTTTGATATGTGGTAGGTGGGTCCCGTTTCAAAGAAGACCACCACAGATGTGTTGAATGACAATTCTTTTGCCCTTTTTATTTGTTTAAAAGACTTGTTTTTATCCTGTCAGTTCTAGTTAAAACTAGCTTTTGCTAGTCTTTTTGTGCTTTGTGAGCTCATTGAGAGTACAATGTAACATGTTTACAGAACTTGTTAAATAAACATTGTCAGTGCTGTCACTTTTCTCATCTTCTTTTCTATTGTTAACACCCTCCCAGCCTCTACTTTAGAACAGGGACCATATTTTGACATATCATGACTAATAAGTACATACTGCAGAGGTATTACTGATGATAATGTGCTTGCTGCCAAGGAACCAGTTTCCACTTTAGAATGGGAGCCAATCTCCCAGTTATTAAGTGCTATTTCACACAGCAACCTGGGCAGTGAAATGCAGCAATGAGGTTGAGCCATACACTTGCTTATTCTACAACTGTTCTCCTACTATTTGGGATTTATTCAGACAGTATACAAGTAGGTTATGCATATTCTATTTTGGTACTTACTACTAATTAGTATGTAGAGATCAAGGCTTACAAGGTCATTATTAAGATTATATCAATAATAAAGGCTTAATTCGTCATGAACAAGAAATTTGTGAATACACACCTAACAAATGGTTAATGTTGCCTAACACATGCCTTACAAGTCACTAATACAGGTATTAATTAGGTATGTATTGGTGGCTAACATGTGAACCTTAAAATAAAGTGTTACCATTTATTTAAATAAGGACCATTCTAGAACCAATCAGGTCCGTGTGTTTATGTTTGGAGGCGGGAGTTACAAAAAAGTCTGACCAAGATGGCGGAGACTACCTGAGCTTTAACACAAAAATTTGTATGTGATTAAAATGTTTCTACACGAACATTGACACTTGTATCAATACAAATTGTGGTTTATATGCCACACGAACTTAGTCAGAGTACATCACTAAATAGACCACTATATATGTTAGTTTAAACACTTGAACTTTTTAGCTAGCTGACAGGCAAACTGCTAGTATGTTCGGACATTGGATTGCATTGTAAACCTAGCTAGACAGCTAGGCTACATGCTGCAACACAGGTATGAAATATATTATGTCTTATTGACGTTGTTGTTTCAATGAACATGAATTGTAGTTTAGGCAACATCAACTTAGTCGAGGCATAAAGACCCCTGGATATCTTCATTAAGTACTTAAACATTTGAACCAGCTGATTAGCCTAATTAGTTTGCTTGCCACCACTGGCTAGACACTGCAGTCGAAAGGTCAGCGGTCTAGCCATCACGCCCCCAAAGCGAAATTTCGCTGGCCGAAATTCGCGAGGTGTTTCGCTGTGTGGAAACCCATCGTAAGACTTGTGCCATGATCTCAAGTAGACCTAGCTGTCTACCTCCACTGCTTGTCACCCTTCAATACGTTGATTGACATTATGTGGTCAATGTCCTCTGCATTGAAGCTTGTCCCCTATTTCATCCTGATGTATTTCTTAATTTCCATCAATAAGATAACTAACTGATTACTTCTTTCTGTGCAGGTCTTGCCCTGCTACTAATGTGTTTTCCCATCAAGGGTTTACCAAGCCAGCGCAACTCCAACATTGAGTTCTACAGCGACCTAGAGCGGTCACACCTATTGCTAAGAGAAAGAGGCTCTCGCACTGCGTTAGACTCCAGAAACAATGGTCACACAGAGAATGGCCTGCTTGAGGAGGATTCTGAATTCATATTGGTCACTCCAACAAGCAAGTTCAGCCCCAAAAGTGAATTGCATGACCTTGCATCAAAGGAGGAAGGCCTATTTACCAAGAAGAAGTCTTCAGAGACCCTGACGACACCAACAACAGCAGCACCAACGACAACAACAGCAGCACCAACAACAACAACAGCAGCACAACCAACAACACCAACAACAGCAGCACCAACAACAACAACAACAGCAGCGCCAACAACAACAACAACAGCAGCACCAACAACAACAACAGCAGCGGAAACGACAACAACAGCAACAGCAGCGCCAACAACAACAGCAACGACAACAACAGCAGCACCAACAACAACAACAACAACAGCAGTACCAACAACAACAACAGCAGCGGAAACGACAACAACAACAACAGCAGCACCAACAACAACAACAGCAGCGGAAACGACAACAACAACAACAGCAGCGCCAACAACAACAACAGCAACAGCAACAACAACAACAGCAGCGGTAACGACAACAACAACAGCAGCGCCAACGACGACAACAGCAGCGGAAACGACGACAACAACAACAACAGCAGCGCCAACAACAACAGTAGCACCAACAACGACAACAACAACAGCAGCGGAAACGACAACAACAACTACAGCAGCGCCAACGACGACAACAGCAGCGGAAACGACAACAACAACAGCAGCGCCAACAACAACAACAGTAGCACCAACAACGACAACAACAACAGCAGCACCAACAACAACAACAGCAGCGGAAACGACAACAACAACAACAGCAGCACCAACGACAACAACAACAACAGCAGCGCCAACAACAACAACAGCAGCAGTGCCAACAACAACAACAGCAGAGCCAACAATGACACCAACAACAGCAGCACCAACAACAACAACAACAGCAGCACCAACAACAACAACAGCAGCGGAAACGACAACAACAGCAACAGCAGCGCCAACAACAACAACAACAGCACCAACAACAACAACAGCAGTGCCAACAACAACAACAGCAGTGCCAACAACAACAACAACAGCAGAGCCAACAATGACACCAACAACAGCAGCACCAACAACAACAACAGCAGCTGAAACGCCAACAACAACAACAGCAGCAGTGCCAACAACAACAACAACAGCTGAAACGCCAACAACAACAACAGCAGCAGTGCCAACAACAACAACAACAGCAGAGCCAACAATGACACCAACAACAGCAGCACCAACAATAGCAGCGGAAACGACAACAACAACAACAACAGCAGCACCAACGACAACAACAGCAGCACCAACGACGACAACAACAACAGCAGCAGTGCCAACAACAACAACAAGAGCAGAGCCAATAATGACACCAACAACAGCAGCGCCAACAACAACAACAACAACAGCAGCACCAACAACAACAACAGCAGCGGAAACGACGACAACAACAACAACAGCAGCGCCAACAACAACAACAACAACAGCAGCACCAACGACGACACCAACAACAGCAGCGCCAACAACAACAGCAGCGCCAACAACAACAACAGCAGCACCAACAATGACACCAACAACAACAACGACACCAACAACAGCAGCACCAACGACAACAACAGCAGCACCAACAACAACAACAACAGCGCCAATGACGACAACAGCAGCGGAAACGACAACAACAACAACAGCGCCAACGACGACACCAACAACAGCAGCGCCAACAACACCAACAACAGCAGCGCCAACAACAACAACAACAGCAGCGCCAACAACAACAACAACAGTAGCGCCAACAACAACAACAACAGCAGCGCCAACGACGACACCAACAACAGCAGCGCCAATAACAACAACTGCAGCGCCAACAACAACAACAACAAGCAAGTTCAGCCCCAAAAGTGAATTGCATGACCTTGCATCAAAGGAGGAAGGCCTATTTACCAAGAAGAAGTCTTCAGACACCCTGACGACACCAACAACAGCAGCACCAACGACAACAACAGCAGCGCCAACAACAACAACAACAACAGCAGCGGCAACAACAACAACAACAAGCAAGTTCAGCCCCAAAAGTGAATTGCATGACCTTGCATCAAAGGAGGAAGGCCTATTTACCAAGAAGAAGTCTTCAGACACCCTGACGACACCAACAACAGCAGCACCAACGACAACAACAACAACAGCAGCACAACCAACGACACCAACAACAGCAGCGCCAACAACAACAACAACAACAGCAGCGCCAACAACAACAACAACAGCAGCACCAACAACAACAACAGCAGCGGAAATGACAACAACAACAACAGCAGTGCCAACAAAAACTACAACTGAACCAACAACAACCACAATTGCACCAATTACTTCAACCACAAATGAACCAAATACTAAAACTGAGGCAACAAGAACATCAACTTCCACCACAAATGAACCAAAAACTATTACTACTAAAACAACAATTGAACCAACAGCAACCACAATTGAGGTAACAAAGACCACAAATAAGACCACAAATGAACCAACAACAACCACAACTGGGCCAACTACAACCACAAATAAACCCACAACTACAACTGAGGTAACAACAACAACAACAGCAGCACCAACAACAACAACAGAAGCGGAAACGACAACAACAACAACAGCAGCGCCAACAACAACAACAGCAGCACCAACAACAACAGCAGCACCAACAACGACACCAACAACAGCAGCGCCAACAACAACAACAGAAGCGGAAACGACAACAACAGCAGCGCCAACAACAACAACAGCAGCACCAACAATGACACCAACAACAACAATGACACCAACAACAGCAGCGCCAACAACAACAACAACAGCGGAAACGACAACACCAACAACAGCAGCACCAAAGACAACAACAGCAGCACCAACGACAACAACAACAATGACACCAACAACAGCAGCACCAACAATAGCAGCGGAAACGACAACAACAACAACAACAGCAGCAGTGCCAACAACAACAACAACAGCAGAGCCAACAATGACACCAACAACAGCAGCACCAACAACAACAACAGCAGCTGAAACGCCAACAACAACAACAGCAGCAGTGCCAACAACAACAACAGCAGCGGAAACGACAACAACAACAACAGCAGCGCCAACAACAACTACAACTGAACCAACAACAACCACAATTGCACCAATTACTTCAACCACAAATGAACCAAATACTAAAACTGAGGCAACAAGAACCACAATTCAGACATCAACTTCCACCACAAATGAACCAAAAACTATTACTGAGGTAAAAATAACCACAACTGAGCCACCATCTTCAAATATAATTGAACCAACATCAACCACAATTGAGGAAACAACAACCACAATAGAGATAAAAACAACCACAACAGAGGCAACAACAACCACAAATGGGGCAACAACAACCACATTTGAACCAACAACAACCACAATTGAACCAACAACCACCACTGAGATAACAACAACCACAAATAAACCCACAACTACAACTGAGGTAACAACAACAACAACAGCAGCACCAACAACAACAACAGAAGCGGAAACGACAACAACAACAACAGCAGCACCAACAACAACAACGACACCAACAACAGCAGCGCCAACAACAACAACAGAAGCGGAAACGACAACAACAGCAGCGCCAACAACAACAACAGCAGCTGAAACGCCAACAACAACAACAGCAGCAGTGGCAACAACAACAACAACAACAGCGGAAATGACAACAACAACAACAGCAGCGCCAACAACAACAGCAACAGCAACAACAACAACAGCAGCGGAAACGACAACAACAACAACAGCAGCGCCAACGACGACAACAACAGCAGCGGAAACGACAACAACAACAACAGCAGCGCCAACAACAACAACAGCAGCGCCAACGAAGACAACTACAACAGCAGCGGAAACGACAACAACAACAACAGCAGCGCCAACAACAACTACAACTGAACCAACAACAACCACAATTGCACCAATTACTTTAACCACAAATGAACCAAATACTAAAACTGAGGCAACAAGAACCACAATTCAGACATCAACTTCCACCACAAATGAACCAAAAACTATTACTGAGGTAAAAATAACCACATCTGAGCCACCATCTTCAAATATAATTGAACCAACATCAACCACAATTGAGGAAACAACAACCACAATAGAGATAAAAACAACCACAATTGAGGCAACAACAACCACATTTGAACCAACAACAACTACAATTGTGCCAACTACTTCAACCACAAATGAATCAACGACTACAACAGAGGCAACAACAACCACAAATGGGGCAACAACAACCACATTTAAACCAACAACAACCACAATTGAACCAACAACCACCACTGAGATAACAACAACCACAAATAAACCCACAACTACAACTGAGGTAACAACAACAACAACAGCAGCGGCAACAACAACAACAGCAGCACCTACAACAACAACAACAACAGCGGAAACGACAACAACAACAGCACCAACAACAACAACAGCAGCGGAAACGACAACAACAACAACAGCAGCGCCAACAACAACAACAGCAGCACCAACAACAACAATGACACCAACAACAACAACGACACCAACAACAGCAGCGGAAACAACAACAACAACAACAACAACAGCACCAACAACAACAACAACAGCGGAAACGACAACACCAACAACAGCAGCACCAAAGACAACAACAGCAGCACCAACGACAACAACAGCAGCACCAACGATAGCAGCGGAAACGACAACAACAACAACAACAACAGCAGAGCCAACAATGACACCAACAACAGCAGCACCAACAACAACAACAGCAGCACCAACAACAACAACAGAAGCGGAAACGACAACAACAACAACAGCAGCGCCAACAACAACAACAGCAGCACCAACAACAACAGCAGCACCAACAACGACACCAACAACAGCAGCGCCAACAACAACAACAGAAGCGGAAACGACAACAACAGCAGCGCCAACAACAACAACAGCAGCACCAACAATGACACCAACAACAACAATGACACCAACAACAGCAGCGCCAACAACAACAACAACAGCGGAAACGACAACACCAACAACAGCAGCACCAAAGACAACAACAGCAGCACCAACGACAACAACAACAATGACACCAACAACAGCAGCACCAACAATAGCAGCGGAAACGACAACAACAACAACAACAGCAGCAGTGCCAACAACAACAACAACAGCAGAGCCAACAATGACACCAACAACAGCAGCACCAACAACAACAACAGCAGCTGAAACGCCAACAACAACAACAGCAGCAGTGCCAACAACAACAACAGCAGCGGAAACGACAACAACAACAACAGCAGCGCCAACAACAACTACAACTGAACCAACAACAACCACAATTGCACCAATTACTTCAACCACAAATGAACCAAATACTAAAACTGAGGCAACAAGAACCACAATTCAGACATCAACTTCCACCACAAATGAACCAAAAACTATTACTGAGGTAAAAATAACCACAACTGAGCCACCATCTTCAAATATAATTGAACCAACATCAACCACAATTGAGGAAACAACAACCACAATAGAGATAAAAACAACCACAACAGAGGCAACAACAACCACAAATGGGGCAACAACAACCACATTTGAACCAACAACAACCACAATTGAACCAACAACCACCACTGAGATAACAACAACCACAAATAAACCCACAACTACAACTGAGGTAACAACAACAACAACAGCAGCACCAACAACAACAACAGAAGCGGAAACGACAACAACAACAACAGCAGCAGTGGCAACAACAATAACAATAGCAGCGGAAATGACAACAACAACAACAGCAGCGCCAACAACAACAGCAACAGCAACAACAACAACAGCAGCGGAAACGACAACAACAACAACAGCAGCGGAAACGACAACAACAACAACAGCAGCGCCAACAACAACAACAGCAGCACCAACAACAACAACAGCAGCACCAACAACAACAACAACAGCAGCGCCAACAACAACAGCAGCGCCAACGACGACAACAACAACAGCAGCGCCAACAACAACAACAGCAGCACCAACAACAACAACAGCAGCAACAACAACAACAACAGAAGCGGAAACGACAACAACAACAGCAGCGCCAACAACAACAACAGCATCGCCAACAACAACTACTACTGAACCAACAACAACCACAATTGCACCAATTACTTCAACCACAAATGAACCAACAACTACAACTGAGACAACAACTTCAACCACAATTGAGCCAACTACTTCAACTGAGGTAACAACAACCACAACTGAGCCAACAACTTTAACCACAAATGAACCAACGACTACAACAGAGGTAACAACAACCCCAACTGAACCAACAACAACCACAATTGTACCAACTACTTCATCCACAAATGAACCAACGACTACAACAGAACAAACAACAGCAGCACCAACAACAACCACAATTGAACCAACAACCACCACTGAGATAACAACAACCACAAATAAACCCACAACTACAACTGAGGTAACAACAACAACAACAGCAGCACCAACAACAACAACAGCAGCACCAACAACAACAACAGCAGCGCCAACAACAACAACAACAACAGCAGAACCAACAACAACAACAGAAGCGGAAACGACAACAACAACAACAGCAGCGCCAACAACAACAACAGCAGCACCAACAACAACAACAGAAGCGGAAACGACAACAACAACAACAACGACACCAACAACAGCAGCGCCAACAACAACAACAACAACAGCAGCACCAACAACAACAACAGAAGCGGAAACGACAAGAACAACAACAGCAGCGCCAACAACAACAACAGCAGCGCCAACGACGACAACAACAGCAGCGGAAACGACAACAACAACAACAGCAGCGCCAACAACAACAACAGCAGCGCCAACGACGACAACAACAACAGCAGCACCAACAACAACAACAGAAGCGGAAACGACAACAACAACAACAGCAGCACCAACAACAACAACAGAAGCGGAAACGACAACAACAACAACAGCAGCGCCAACAACAACAACAGCAGCACCAACAACAACAACAGAAGCGGAAACGACAAGAACAACAACAGCAGCGCCAAGAACAACAACAGCAGCGCCAACAACAACAACAGCAGCACCAACAATGACACCAACAACAACAACGACACCAACAACAGCAGCGCCAACAACAACAACAGCAGCACCAACAACAACAACAGCAGCGCCAACAACAACTACAACTGAACCAACAACAACCACAATTGCACCAACGACTACAACAGAGGTAACAACAACCACAACTGAACCAACAACAACCACAATTGTACAAACTACTTCAACCACAAATGAACCAACGACTACAACAGAACAAACAACAGCAGCACCAACAACAACCACAATTGAACCAACAACCACCACTGAGATAACAACAACCACAAATAAACCCACAACTACAACTGAGGGAACAACAACAACAGCAGCACCAACAACAACAACAGGAGCGGAAACGACAACAACAACAACAGCAGCGCCAACAACAACAACAGCAGCACCAACAACAACAATGACACCAACAACAACAACGACACCAACAACAGCAGCGGAAACGACAACAACAACAACAGCAGCACCAACAACAACAACAGCAGCACCAACAACAACAATGACACCAACAACAACGACACCAACAACAGCAGCGGAAACAACAACAACAACAACAACAGCAGCACCAACAATGACACCAACAACAACAACGACACCAACAACAGCAGCGCCAACAACAACAACAACAACAGCAGCACCAACAACAACAACAACAGCAGCACCAACAACAACAACAACAGCGGAAACGACAACACCAACAACAGCAGCACCAAAGACAACAACAGCAGCACCAACGACAACAACAGCAGCACCAACGATAGCAGCGGAAACGACAACAACAACAACAACAACAGCAGCACCAACAACAACAACAGAAGCGGAAACGACAACAACAACAACAGCAGCGCCAACAACAACAACAGCAGCACCAACAACAACAACAGAAGCGGAAACGACAACAACAACAACAACGACACCAACAACAGCAGCACCAACAACAACAACAGCAGCGCCAACAACAACAACAACAACAACAGCAGCACCAACAACAACAACAGCAGCGCCAACAACAACAACAACAACAACAGCAGCACCAACAACAACAACAGAAGCGGAAACGACAACAACAACAACAGCAGCGCCAACAACAACAGCAGCACCAACAACAACAACAGAAGCGGAAACGACAACAACAACAACAACGACACCAACAACAGCAGCGCCAACAACAACAACAACAACAGCGGAAACGACAACAACAACAACAGCAGCGCCAACAACAACAACAGCAACGCCAACGACGACAACAACAACAGCAGCACCAACAACAACAACAGAAGCGGAAACGACAACAACAACAACAACGACACCAACAACAGCAGCGCCAACAACAACAACAACAACAGCAGCACCAACAACAACAACAGAAGCGGAAACGACAACAACAACAACAGCAGCACCAACAACAACAACAGAAGCGGAAACGACAACAACAACAACAACGACACCAACAACAGCAGCGCCAACAACAACAACAGCAGCACCAACAACAACAACAGAAGCGGAAACGACAACAACAACAACAGCAGCGCCAACAACAACAACAGCAGCGCCAACAACAACTACAACTGAACCAACAACAACCACAATTGCACCAACGACTACAACAGAGGTAACAACAACCACAACTGAACCAACAACAACCACATTTGTACCAACTACTTCAACCACAAATGAACCAACGACTACAACAGAACATACAACAGCAGCACCAACAACAACCACAATTGAACCAACAACCACCACTGAGATAACAACAACCACAAATAAACCCACAACTACAACTGAGGTAACAACAACAACAGCAGCACCAACAACAACAACAGGAGCGGAAACGACAACAACAACAACAGCAGCGCCAACAACAACAACAGCAGCACCAACAACAACAATGACACCAACAACAACAACGACACCAACAAAAACAGCGGAAACGACAACAACAACAACAACAGCAGCACCAACGACAACAACAGCAGCACCACCAACAACAACAGCAGCACCAACAACAACAACAGCAGCGCCAACAACAACAACAACAACAGCAGCACCAACAACAACAACAGAAGCGGAAACGACAACAACAACAACAGCAGCGCCAACAACAACAGCAGCACCAACAACAACAACAGAAGCGGAAACGACAACAACAACAACAACGACACCAACAACAGCAGCGCCAACAACAACAACAACAACAGCGGAAACGACAACAACAACAACAGCAGCGCCAACAACAACAACAGCAGCGCCAACGACGACAACAACAACAGCAGCACCAACAACAACAACAGAAGCGGAAACGACAACAACAACAACAACGACACCAACAACAGCAGCGCCAACAACAACAACAACAACAGCAGCACCAACAACAACAACAGAAGCGGAAACGACAACAACAACAACAACGACACCAACAACAGCAGCGCCAACAACAACAACAACAACAGCAGCACCAACAACAACAGAAGCGGAAACGACAAGAACAACAACAGCAGCGCCAAGAACAACAACAGCAGCGCCAACAACAACAACAGCAGCACCAACAACAACCACAATTGCACCAACGACTACAACAGAGGTAACAACAACCACAACTGAACCAACAACAACCACAATTGTACCAACTACTTCAACCACAAATGAACCAACGACTACAACAGAACATACAACAGCAGCACCAACAACAACCACAATTGAACCAACAACCACCACTGAGATAACAACAACCACAAATAAACCCACAACTACAACTGAGGTAACAACAACAACAGCAGCACCAACAACAACAACAGGAGCGGAAACGACAACAACAACAACAGCATCGCTAACAACAACAACAGCAGCACCAACAACAACAATGACACCAACAACAACAACGACACCAACAACAGCAGCGGAAACGACAACAACAACAACAGCAGCACCAACGACAACAACAGCAGCACCAACAACAACAACAGCACCAACAACAACAACAGCAGCGCCAACAACAACAACAACAACAGCAGCACCAACAACAACAACAGAAGCGGAAACGACAACAACAACAACAGCAGCGCCAACAACAACAACAGCAGCACCAACAACAACAACAGAAGCGGAAACGACAACAACAACAACAGCAGCGCCAACGACGACAACAACAGCAGCGGAAACGACAACAACAACAACAGCAGCGCCAACAACAACAGCAGCGCCAACGACGACAACAACAGCAGCGGAAACGACAACAACAACAACAGCAGCGCCAACAACAACAACAGCATCGCCAACAACAACTACTACTGAACCAACAACAACCACAATTGCACCAATTACTTCAACCACAAATGAACCAACAACTACAACTGAGACAACAACTTCAACCACAATTGAGCCAACTACTTCAACTGAGGTAACAACAACCACAACTGAGACAACAACTTTAACCACAAATGAACCAACGACTACAACAGAGGTAACAACAACCACAACTGAACCAACAACAACCACAATTGTACCAACTACTTCAACCACAAATGAACCAACGACTACAACAGAACAAACAACAGCAGCACCAACAACAACCACAATTGAACCAACAACCACCACTGAGATAACAACAACAACAACAGCAGCACCAACAACAACAACAGGAGCGGAAACGACAACAACAACAACAGCAGCGCCAACAACAACAACAGCAGCACCAACAACAACAATGACACCAACAACAACAACGACACCAACAACAGCAGCGGAAACGACAACAACAACAACAACAGCAGCACCAACAACAACAACAGAAGCGGAAACGACAACAACAACAACAGCAGCGCCAACAACAACAACAGCAGCACCAACAACAACAACAGAAGCGGAAACGACAACAACGACAACAATGACACCAACAACAGCAGCGCCAACAACAACAACAACAGCAGCACCAACAACAACAACAGAAGCGGAAACGACAACAACAGCAGCGCCAACAACAACAACAGCAGCGCCAACAACAACAACATCAGCACCAACAATGACACCAACAACAACAACGACACCAACAACAGCAGCGCCAACAACAACAACAACAGCAGCACCAACAACAACAACAGAAGCGGAAACGACAACAACAACAACAGCAGCGCCAACAACAACAGCAGCGCCAACAACAACTACAACTGAACCAAAAACAACCACAATTGCACCAATTACTTCAACCACAAATGAACCAACAACTACAACTGAGACAACAACTTCAACCACAATTGAGCCAACTACTTCAACTGAGGTAACAACAACCACAACTGAGCCAACAACTTTAACCACAAATGAACCAACGACTACAACAGAGGTAACAACAACCACAACTGAACCAACAACAACCACAATTGTACCAACTACTTCAACCACAAATAAACCAACGACTACAACAGAACAAACAACAGCAGCACCAACAACAACCACAATTGAACCAACAACCACCACTGAGATAACAACAACCACAAATAAACCCACAACTACAACTGAGGTAACAACAACAACAACAGCAGCACCAACAACAACAACAGGAGCGGAAACGACAACAACAACAGCAGCGCCAACAACAACAGCAGCACCAACAACAACAATGACACCAACAACAACAACGACACCAACAACAGCAGCGGAAACAACAACAACAACAACAACAGCAGCACCAACAATGACACCAACAACAACAACAGCAGCTGAAACGCCAACAACAACAACAGCAGCAGTGGCAACAACAACAACAACAGCAGCGGAAATGACAACAACAACAACAGCAGCGCCAACAACAACAACAGCAACAACAACAACAACAGCAGCGGAAACGACAACAACAACAACAGCAGCGCCAACAACAACAACAGCAGCACCAATAACAACAACAACAGCGGAAACGACAACAACAACAGCAGGACCAACAACAACAACAGTAGCGGAAATGACAACAACAGCAGCGGAAATGACAACAACAACAACAGCAGCGCCAACGACGACAACAACAACAGCAGCGGAAACGACAACAACAACAACAGCAGCGCCAACGACGACACCAACAATGACACCAACAACAACAACGACACCAACAACTGCAGCGCCAACAACAACAACAGAAGCGAAAACGACAACAACAGCAGCGGAAACGACAACAGGAGCGGAAACGACAACAACAACAACAGCAGCGCCAACAACAACAACAGCAGCACCAACAACAACAATGACACCAACAACATCAACGACACCAACAACAGCAGCGGAAACGACAACAACAACAACAGCAGCGCCAACGACGACAACAACAACAGCAGCGGAAACGACAACAACAACAACAGCAGCGCCAACAACAACAACAACAACAGCAGCGCCAACAACAACAACAGCAGCACCAATAACAACAACAACAGCGGAAACGACAACAACAACAGCAGGACCAACAACAACAACAGTAGCGGAAATGACAACAACAGCAGCGGAAATGACAACAACAACAACAGCAGCGCCAACGACGACAACAACAACAGCAGCGGAAACGACAACAACAACAACAGCAGCGCCAACGACGACACCAACAATGACACCAACAACAACAACGACACCAACAACTGCAGCGCCAACAACAACAACAGAAGCGAAAACGACAACAACAGCAGCGGAAACGACAACAGGAGCGGAAACGACAACAACAACAACAGCAGCGCCAACAACAACAACAGCAGCACCAACAACAACAATGACACCAACAACATCAACGACACCAACAACAGCAGCGGAAACGACAACAACAACAACAGCAGCGCCAACGACGACAACAACAACAGCAGCGGAAACGACAACAACAACAACAGCAGCGCCAACAACAACAACAACAACAGCAGTATCAACAACAACAACAGAAGCGGAAACAACAACAACAGCAGCGCCAACAACAACAACAGCACCAACAATGACACCAACAACAACAACGACACCAACAACAGCAGCGCCAACAACAACAACAACAACAGCAGCGCCAACAACAACAACAACAACAGCAGCACCAACAACAACAACAGAAGCGGAAACGACAACAACAACAACAGCGCCAACAACAACAACAACAACAGCAGCGCCAACAACAACAACAACAACAGCAGCACCAACAACAACAACAGAAGCGGAAACGACAACAACAACAACAGCAGCAACAATGACACCAACAACAACAACGACACCAACAACAGCAGCGCCAACAACAACAACAGCAGCGCCAACAACAACAACAACAACAGCAGCACCAACAACAACAACAGAAGCGGAAACGACAACAACAACAACAGCGCCAACAACAACAACAACAACAGCAGCGCCAACAACAACAACAACAACAGCAGCACCAACAACAACAACAGAAGCGGAAACGACAACAACAACAACAGCAGCGCCAACGACGACACCAGCAGCGCCAACAACAACTACAACTGAACCAACAACAACCACAATTGCACCAATTACTTCAACCACAAATGAACCAAATACTAAAACTGAGGCAACAAGAACCACAATTCAGACATCAACTTCCACCACAAATGAACCAAAAACTATTACTGAGGTAAAAATATCCACAACTGAGCCACCATCTTCAAATATAATTGAACCAACATCAACCACAATTGAGGAAACAACAACCACAATCGAGATAAAAACAACCACAATTGAGGCAACAACAACCACATTTGAACCAACAACAACTACAATTGTGCCAACTACTTCAACCACAAATGAACCAACGACTACAACAGAGGCAACAACAACCACAAATGGGGCAACAACAACCACATTTGAACCAACAACAACCACAATTGAACCAACAACCACCACTGAGATAACAACAACCACAATTGAGCCAACATCTTCAAGCACAAATGAACCAACAACTACAACTGAGACAACAACTTCAACCACAATTGAGCCAACTACTTCAACTGAGGTAACAACAACCACAACTGAGCCAACAACTTTAACCACAAATGAACCAACGACTACAACAGAGGTAACAACAACCACAACTGAACCAACAACAACCACAATTGTACCAACTACTTCAACCACAAATGAACCAACGACTACAACAGAAGAAACAACAGCAGCACCAACAACAACCACAATTGAACCAACAACCACCACTGAGATAACAACAACAACAACAGCAGCACCAACAACAACAACAGGAGCGGAAACGACAACAACAACAACAGCAGCGCCAACAACAACAACAGCAGCACCAACAACAACAATGACACCAACAACAACAACGACACCAACAACAGCAGCGGAAACGACAACAACAACAACAACAGCAGCACCAACAACAACAACAGAAGCGGAAACGACAACAACAACAACAGCAGCGCCAACAACAACAACAGCAGCACCAACAACAACAACAGAAGCGGAAACGACAACAACGACAACAATGACACCAACAACAGCAGCGCCAACAACAACAACAACAGCAGCACCAACAACAACAACAGAAGCGGAAACGACAACAACAGCAGCGCCAACAACAACAACAGCAGCGCCAACAACAACAACATCAGCACCAACAATGACACCAACAACAACAACGACACCAACAACAGCAGCGCCAACAACAACAACAACAGCAGCACCAACAACAACAACAGAAGCGGAAACGACAACAACAACAACAGCAGCGCCAACAACAACAGCAGCGCCAACAACAACTACAACTGAACCAAAAACAACCACAATTGCACCAATTACTTCAACCACAAATGAACCAACAACTACAACTGAGACAACAACTTCAACCACAATTGAGCCAACTACTTCAACTGAGGTAACAACAACCACAACTGAGCCAACAACTTTAACCACAAATGAACCAACGACTACAACAGAGGTAACAACAACCACAACTGAACCAACAACAACCACAATTGTACCAACTACTTCAACCACAAATGAACCAACGACTACAACAGAACAAACAACAGCAGCACCAACAACAACCACAATTGAACCAACAACCACCACTGAGATAACAACAACCACAAATAAACCCACAACTACAACTGAGGTAACAACAACAACAACAGCAGCACCAACAACAACAACAGGAGCGGAAACGACAACAACAACAACAGCAGCGCCAACAACAACAGCAGCACCAACAACAACAATGACACCAACAACAACAACGACACCAACAACAGCAGCGGAAACAACAACAACAACAACAACAGCAGCACCAACAATGACACCAACAACAACAACAGCAGCTGAAACGCCAACAACAACAACAGCAGCAGTGGCAACAACAACAACAACAGCAGCGGAAATGACAACAACAACAACAGCAGCGCCAACAACAACAACAGCAACAACAACAACAACAGCAGCGGAAACGACAACAACAACAACAGCAGCGCCAACAACAACAACAGCAGCACCAATAACAACAACAACAGCGGAAACGACAACAACAACAGCAGGACCAACAACAACAACAGTAGCGGAAATGACAACAACAGCAGCGGAAATGACAACAACAACAACAGCAGCGCCAACGACGACAACAACAACAGCAGCGGAAACGACAACAACAACAACAGCAGCGCCAACGACGACACCAACAATGACACCAACAACAACAACGACACCAACAACTGCAGCGCCAACAACAACAACAGAAGCGAAAACGACAACAACAGCAGCGGAAACGACAACAGGAGCGGAAACGACAACAACAACAACAGCAGCGCCAACAACAACAACAGCAGCACCAACAACAACAATGACACCAACAACATCAACGACACCAACAACAGCAGCGGAAACGACAACAACAACAACAGCAGCGCCAACGACGACAACAACAACAGCAGCGGAAACGACAACAACAACAACAGCAGCGCCAACAACAACAACAACAACAGCAGCGCCAACAACAACAACAGCAGCACCAATAACAACAACAACAGCGGAAACGACAACAACAACAGCAGGACCAACAACAACAACAGTAGCGGAAATGACAACAACAGCAGCGGAAATGACAACAACAACAACAGCAGCGCCAACGACGACAACAACAACAGCAGCGGAAACGACAACAACAACAACAGCAGCGCCAACGACGACACCAACAATGACACCAACAACAACAACGACACCAACAACTGCAGCGCCAACAACAACAACAGAAGCGAAAACGACAACAACAGCAGCGGAAACGACAACAGGAGCGGAAACGACAACAACAACAACAGCAGCGCCAACAACAACAACAGCAGCACCAACAACAACAATGACACCAACAACATCAACGACACCAACAACAGCAGCGGAAACGACAACAACAACAACAGCAGCGCCAACGACGACAACAACAACAGCAGCGGAAACGACAACAACAACAACAGCAGCGCCAACAACAACAACAACAACAGCAGTATCAACAACAACAACAGAAGCGGAAACAACAACAACAGCAGCGCCAACAACAACAACAGCACCAACAATGACACCAACAACAACAACGACACCAACAACAGCAGCGCCAACAACAACAACAACAACAGCAGCGCCAACAACAACAACAACAACAGCAGCACCAACAACAACAACAGAAGCGGAAACGACAACAACAACAACAGCGCCAACAACAACAACAACAACAGCAGCGCCAACAACAACAACAACAACAGCAGCACCAACAACAACAACAGAAGCGGAAACGACAACAACAACAACAGCAGCAACAATGACACCAACAACAACAACGACACCAACAACAGCAGCGCCAACAACAACAACAACAACAGCAGCACCAACAACAACAACAGAAGCGGAAACGACAACAACAACAACAGCGCCAACAACAACAACAACAACAGCAGCGCCAACAACAACAACAACAACAGCAGCGCCAACAACAACAACAACAACAGCAGCACCAACAACAACAACAGAAGCGGAAACGACAACAACAACAACAACAGCGCCAACGACGACACCAGCAGCGCCAACAACAACTACAACTGAACCAACAACAACCACAATTGCACCAATTACTTCAACCACAAATGAACCAAATACTAAAACTGAGGCAACAAGAACCACAATTCAGACATCAACTTCCACCACAAATGAACCAAAAACTATTACTGAGGTAAAAATATCCACAACTGAGCCACCATCTTCAAATATAATTGAACCAACATCAACCACAATTGAGGAAACAACAACCACAATAGAGATAAAAACAACCACAATTGAGGCAACAACAACCACATTTGAACCAACAACAACTACAATTGTGCCAACTACTTCAACCACAAATGAACCAACGACTACAACAGAGGCAACAACAACCACAAATGGGGCAACAACAACCACATTTGAACCAACAACAACCACAATTGAACCAACAACCACCACTGAGATAACAACAACCACAATTGAGCCAACATCTTCAAGCACAAATGAACCAACAACTACAACTGAGACAACAACTTCAACCACAATTGAGCCAACTACTTCAACTGAGGTAACAACAACCACAACTGAGCCAACAACTTTAACCACAAATGAACCAACGACTACAACAGAGGTAACAACAACCACAACTGAACCAACAACAACCACAATTGTACCAACTACTTCAACCACAAATGAACCAACGACTACAACAGAAGAAACAACAATTGAACCAACAGCAACCACAATTGAGGTAACAAAGACCACAAATGAACCAACTACAACCACAAATAAACCCACAACTACAACTGAGGTAACAACAACAACAACAGCAGCACCAACAACAACAACAGAAGCGGAAACGACAACAACAACAACAGTAGCGCCAACAACAACAGCAGCACCAACAATGACACCAACAACAACAACGACACCAACAACAGCAGCGCCAACAACAACAACAGAAGCGGAAACGACAACAACAACAACAGCAGCGCCAACAACAACAACAACAACAGCAGCACCAACAACAACAACAGAAGCGGAAACGACAACAACAACAACAGCAGCGCCAACGACGACACCAGCAGCGCCAACAACAATTACAACTGAACCAACAACAACCACAATTGCACCAATTACTTCAACCACAAATGAACCAAATACTAAAACTGAGGCAACAAGAACCACAATTCAGACATCAACTTCCACCACAAATGAACCAAAAACTATTACTGAGGTAAAAATAACCACAACTGAGCCACCATCTTCAAATATAATTGAACCAACATCAACCACAATTGAGGAAACAACAACCACAATAGAGATAAAAACAACCACAATTGAGGCAACAACAACCACATTTGAACCAACAACAACTACAATTGTGCCAACTACTTCAACCACAAATGAACCAACGACTACAACAGAGGCAACAACAACCACAAATGGGGCAACAACAACCACATTTGAACCAACAACAACCACAATTGAACCAACAACCACCACTGAGATAACAACAACCACAATTGAGCCAACATCTTCAAGCACAAATGAACCAACAACTACAACTGAGACAACAACTTCAACCACAATTGAGCCAACTACTTCAACTGAGGTAACAACAACCACAACTGAGCCAACAACTTTAACCACAAATGAACCAATGACTACAACAGAGGTAACAACAACCACAACTGAACCAACAACAACCACAATTGTACCAACTACTTCAACCACAAATGAACCAACGACTACAACAGAAGAAACAACAATTGAACCAACAGCAACCACAATTGAGGTAACAAAGACCACAAATGAACCAACTACAACCACAAATAAACCCACAACTACAACTGAGGTAACAACAACAACAACAGCAGCACCAACAACAACAACAGAAGCGGAAACGACAACAACAACAACAGTAGCGCCAACAACAACAGCAGCACCAACAATGACACCAACAACAACAACGACACCAACAACAGCAGCGCCAACAACAACAACAGAAGCGGAAACGACAACAACAACAACAGCAGCGCCAACAACAACAACAACAACAGCAGCACCAACAACAACAACAGAAGCGGAAACGACAACAACAACAACAGCAGCGCCAACGACGACACCAGCAGCGCCAACAACAATTACAACTGAACCAACAACAACCACAATTGCACCAATTACTTCAACCACAAATGAACCAAATACTAAAACTGAGGCAACAAGAACCACAATTCAGACATCAACTTCCACCACAAATGAACCAAAAACTATTACTGAGGTAAAAATATCCACAACTGAGCCACCATCTTCAAATATAATTGAACCAACATCAACCACAATTGAGGAAACAACAACCACAATAGAGATAAAAACAACCACAATTGAGGCAACAACAACCACATTTGAACCAACAACAACTACAATTGTGCCAACTACTTCAACCACAAATGAACCAACGACTACAACAGAGGCAACAACAACCACAAATGGGGCAACAACAACCACATTTGAACCAACAACAACCACAATTGAACCAACAACCACCATTGAGATAACAACAACCACAATTGAGCCAACATCTTCAAGCACAAATGAACCAACAACTACAACTGAGACAACAACTTCAACCACAATTGAGCCAACTACTTCAACTGAGGTAACAACAACCACAACTGAGCCAACAACTTTAACCACAAATGAACCAACGACTACAACAGATGTAACAACAACCACAACTGAACCAACAACAACCACAATTGTACCAACTACTTCAACCACAAATGAACCAACGACTACAACAGAAGAAACAACAATTGAACCAACAGCAACCACAATTGAGGTAACAAAGACCACAAATGAACCAACTACAACCACAAATAAACCCACAACTACAACTGAGGTAACAACAACAACAACAGCAGCACCAACAACAACAACAGAAGCGGAAACGACAACAACAACAACAACAGCAGCGCCAAAAACAACAGCAGCACCAACAATGACACCAACAACAACAACGACACCAACAACAGCAGCGCCAACAACAACAACAACAGCAGCGCCAACAACAACAACAACAACAACAACAGCAGCACCAACAACAACAACAGAAGCGGAAACGACAACAACAACAACAGCGCCAACAACAACAACAACAACAGCAGCGCCAACAACAACAACAACAACAGCAGCACCAACAACAACAACAGAAGCGGAAACGACAACAACAACAACAGCAGCAACAATGACACCAACAACAACGACACCAACAACAGCAGCGCCAACAACAACAACAGAAGCGGAAACGACAACAACAACAACAGCAGCGCCAACAACAACAACAGCAGCACCAACAACAACAACAGAAGCGGAAACGACAACAACAACAACAGCAGCGCCAACGACGACACCAGCAGCGCCAACAACAACTACAACTGAACCAACAACAACCACAATTGCACCAATTACTTCAACCACAAATGAACCAAATACTAAAACTGAGGCAACAAGAACCACAATTCAGACATCAACTTCCACCACAAATGAACCAAAAACTATTACTGAGGTAAAAATATCCACAACTGAGCCACCATCTTCAAATATAATTGAACCAACATCAACCACAATTGAGGAAACAACAACCACAATAGAGATAAAAACAACCACAATTGAGGCAACAACAACCACATTTGAACCAACAACAACTACAATTGTGCCAACTACTTCAACCACAAATGAACCAACGACTACAACAGAGGCAACAACAACCACAAATGGGGCAACAACAACCACATTTGAACCAACAACAACCACAATTGAACCAACAACCACCACTGAGATAACAACAACCACAATTGAGCCAACATCTTCAAGCACAAATGAACCAACAACTACAACTGAGACAACAACTTCAACCACAATTGAGCCAACGACTACAACAGAGGTAACAACAACCACAACTGAACCAACAACAACCACAATTGTACCAACTACTTCAACCACAAATGAACCAACGACTACAACAGAAGAAACAACAATTGAACCAACAGCAACCACAATTGAGGTAACAAAGACCACAAATGAACCAACTACAACCACAAATAAACCCACAACTACAACTGAGGTAACAACAACAACAACAGCAGCACCAACAACAACAACAGAAGCGGAAACGACAACAACAACAACAGTAGCGCCAACAACAACAGCAGCACCAACAATGACACCAACAACAACAACGACACCAACAACAGCAGCGCCAACAACAACAACAGAAGCGGAAACGACAACAACAACAACAGCAGCGCCAACAACAACAACAACAACAGCAGCACCAACAACAACAACAGAAGCGGAAACGACAACAACAACAACAGCAGCGCCAACGACGACACCAGCAGCGCCAACAACAATTACAACTGAACCAACAACAACCACAATTGCACCAATTACTTCAACCACAAATGAACCAAATACTAAAACTGAGGCAACAAGAACCACAATTCAGACATCAACTTCCACCACAAATGAACCAAAAACTATTACTGAGGTAAAAATAACCACAACTGAGCCACCATCTTCAAATATAATTGAACCAACATCAACCACAATTGAGGAAACAACAACCACAATCGAGATAAAAACAACCACAATTGAGGCAACAACAACCACATTTGAACCAACAACAACTACAATTGTGCCAACTACTTCAACCACAAATGAACCAACGACTACAACAGAGGCAACAACAACCACAAATGGGGCAACAACAACCACATTTGAACCAACAACAACCACAATTGAACCAACAACCACCACTGAGATAACAACAACCACAATTGAGCCAACATCTTCAAGCACAAATGAACCAACAACTACAACTGAGACAACAACTTCAACCACAATTGAGCCAACTACTTCAACTGAGGTAACAACAACCACAACTGAGCCAACAACTTTAACCACAAATGAACCAACGACTACAACAGAGGTAACAACAACCACAACTGAACCAACAACAACCACAATTGTACCAACTACTTCAACCACAAATGAACCAACGACTACAACAGAAGAAACAACAATTGAACCAACAGCAACCTCAATTGAGGTAACAAAGACCACAAATGAACCAACTACAACCACAAATAAGCCAACAACAGCAGCACCAATGACAACAACAGCAGCACCAACAATGACACCAACAACAACAGCGCCAACAACGACACCAACAACAGCAGCGCCAACAACAACAGCAGCACCAACAACGACACCAACAACAGCAGCACCAACAACAACAGCGCCAACAACAACAACAACAACAGCAGCACCAACAACGACACCAACAACAGCAGCGCCAACAACAACAACAGCAGCGCCAACAACAACAACAGCAGCACCAACGACGACACCAACAACAGCAGCGCCAACAACGACAACAACAACAACAGCAGAGCTAACAATGACACCAACAACAACGACAACAGCAGCGCCAACAACGACAACAACAACAACAGCAGAGCTAACAATGACACCAACAACAACGACAACAGCAGCGCCAACAACAACAACAGCAGCGCCAACGACAACAACAACAGCAGAGCTAAAAACGACACCAACAACAGCAGCACCAACAACAACATCAACAGCAGCGCCAACAATGACACCAACAACAGCAGCGCCAACAACAAATATAGCAGCGTCAACGACGACAACAACAACAGCAGCACCAATGATAACAACAACAACAGCAGCGCAAACAACGACACCAACAACAGCAGCGCCAACAACAACAACAGCAGCGCCAACGACAACATCAACAGTAGCGCCTACAACGACACCAACAACAGCAGCGCCAACGACAACAACATCAACAGCAGCACCAACAACGACACCAACAACAGCAGCGGCAACAACAAATATAGCAGCGCCGACGACAACAACAACAGCAGCACCAATGACAACAACAACAACAGCAGCACCAACGACAACAACAACAGCAGCACCAATGACAACAACAACAGCAGCGCCAACAACAACAACACCAGCGCCAACAACAACAACAGCAGTGCCAACGACGACACCAACAACAGCAGCACCAACGACAACAACAACAACAGCAGCGCCAACAACACCAACAACAGCAGCGCCAACAACAACAACAGCAGTGCCAACGACGACACCAACAACAGCAGCACCAACGACAACAACAACAACAGCAGCGCCAACAACGACAACAACAACAGCAGCGCCAACAACAACAACAGCAGCATCTCCAATGACCACTCCACGTTACATAGTTACAATGAGCTTTGTGATGACCAAAACCTACATTGCTGATTACAGCAACCCCAAAACTGAAGCTTACCAGATGCTAGCTGCTTCCATTGTTAGCTGGGTAAGGCTAATTTACAATTACTGTTTCAGTCACTTTAAGTCATTTGATTTGCCTAAAATACAAAAAATGTTTTACCTTTGAGAAGAAGACATTAAATCAGACATATATATAATATATACATATAATAAGTAAGGGATAATGTATAGAACGCCGGTCATTATTGGGAAAATAACTCCCGACAGGGCAACCGGACCACGACGCGCAGCAGTGGCATTTGCTGAGAAACAAATAGTTTGGAACACCACACGCTGAACTTGACTCAAACATTCTTTAGAACACAGCGGATCAACTCTGCCCTACAAAGCCAAAGTGCAGTAACTGCATTTTTTGTGAAATTCACTTTTTTACACCAATATAAAATGCCATATCCTCCGTTCAATCAAATTTCCGTAGATACTGCACTTTGGCTTTGTAGGGCAGAACTGTCTGCTTTCACTTTTGAATGAAGTTTCAGTCCTTGCGTAGTGATATGAAATACCTGAATTAGAAGCACAAACTCCGTTGCCATTGACAGCGGTCATTATTTTTTTCAGAGGTCCTTTCCTCGGAAATAATGACCGCTAGAACTTTGGGAAATCCCATTCAAGTCAATGGAGCGTTCTACTTGCCTTGTGAAGAGCCGTGTAATAAGACAGATAATATTGTTTGTAATGCTATAAGACTGGATTCGTTCCCATTAGCCTAATGATAATTCTGTGTTCACAGTCCACACCAATCTACCAAGCGAAATATGGGTCAAGGTTCTTCCGAGTCGTTGTCATATCGCTGAGGTAAGTTAGGCCCTACTCATTTTCTCCAGCAACAATCAGTTATTTTGCATATGGTAATGGCCATGGCTTTGATCAAAGTCGACCGTTCAACAAACACATTCATAATGAGTTTTATTTTCTCTCTTTTTCTAAAAAGGGCCGTGGCCCGTTATCGTGCAGACAACACAGAGGCAGAGATGAATGTGGAGTTTGATCAGTCTGTACCAGACACTGTCCCTGACACAACGGAGGTGCTCGAGCAACTGAAAGAGCAGCCCAGCCCCGCCAACCTGTCTGTGGACACAAGCACAATCTCTGTTCTCCGTGAGTTTCTCGTTTTTTTAACAAAGCTAAGTATCAAACATCAGACTGATCTTAACTGTAGCATTTTATGCTCACACACACACACAACTACACACACACACACACACACACACACACCACACACGTACAATTACTTACCACAAGTTATTTTGTTTCACAGACGAGCCACAGATGATTGCCAATGTTCCGTTCACCATCACCAATGAGTCTTCTGCCATTACTCTGGCCGCTGTCAACTCAACTGCCTACCGTGATACGACATCTAAAATTAAATCTGAGGTGAGTCTGCAATAATAAATTTATGACAAAATAGAAGATTGTATTGATTATACAATGTTTGTCTGGCAAAAGTACGAGTTAGTTAAGTCTAGGTCTAAAGCATATAGGTTACATATAGGTCAATACATTGTTGAAATCATTCTAAGAAGAACAAATTGAAATTCAAATCAAGTTGAAATCCTTTTAACTTGGTGCGTAATGATTCGGGTTACAAGTGGTTATTTCGATTGTAATCGTTGAATTTGGCTATATTAACATTACTTGGTCTCTTTTCACTAGTCGCTTGCAGTCTGAATGACGTTTAACTCTATTTGATTCCCCTTTTCAGCTGGAGCCCTTCTTTTTGGAAGATTACTCTACAAACTTTGTCTCTTTGAACCCCACAACATACACGTAATTATCTTTTAATGATCTTTTATTGATATTGTATAGATATGCTATCCCCAAAATATACACAGGTAACACTTATAAACCCAATACCCATTAATCATTATAAACACATTCATAAGAATGCTATAAAGCATTCATAACACCTCATAATTATTAGCATAATTCTATACATAACTTTTCCACAGTCATGACTGGATTGCTTAAGTAATATGCTATTGTACAGGTTGAACTATCACAATGCTTATTCTACAACATTGTAACTCAGAGTGTAGTAATAGATATATATAAGTGACGATCATTATAATGCATTTGGAATACTTTAATTCTTTTATGAATGTGTTTATAGTCCTTTATGGATACTGAGTGTTATCAACAAACAATAAACATGAAAGTAGCACTAGCATCAACGTTATTTTGACATGTTCTGAATTTATATTCAAATAAATTCCCCGATGGATTGTACTTAGTTGATACTTGGTGTCAACCAATCAGTGAAGCCCTTCTAATTAATCACGTTTTTTTCCCTCAGGGATGGGACAGTTTACGCAAACTCCTATGTAACCCAATCAAACCTCTACTTCACATACAACGCCACATTACCAAGTGCAACCGCCATATACAACACCATGGTGCGAGCAGCAGCAAGTGGCAACCTGACTATTAACATTGTCTCAGTGAATGGCACAGGTGAGTTTATTTGAACACTATATCCAATCCAATCATTTCTTAACTGACAGCCACCTCTAATTTCTTTGTGAGTGCTATATGGAGATATTTGGTGCCAGCGGTCTAGATTTCTAATGTGACTGCATCTCTTCTTTGTGAAACAATGCTTGTTGTCAAATATTTTTTAACTTATCTACCAATATTGCCCTGCCTAAACCATTAATGGGTGTTATTACATCGTGTTCTCGTCTGTCCTATTATGTGAACAAATGACGTTTTTACCTAATCTGGGTGTTGTCCACCTAACATTGTCCACCTAACATTGACACCAACAACAGCAGCACTAACAACAACGACAACAGCAGCGCAAACAACGACACCAACAACAGCAGCGCCAACAAAAACAACAGCAGCACCAACAACGACACCAACAACAGCAGCGCCAACAAAAACAACAGCAGCACCAACAACGACACCAACAACAGCAGCGCCAACAGTAGAGCTAACAACGACACTAACAACAGCAGCACCAACAGCAACGACAACAGCAGCGCCAACAACAACAACAGCGGCGCCAACAATGACACCAACAACAGCAGCACCAACGACAACAGCAGCGCCAACAGTAGAGCTAACAACGACACTAACAACAGCAGCACCAACAACAACGGCAACAGCAGCGCCAACAACAAAAACAACAACAGCAGCGCCAACAATGACACCAACAACAGCAGCACCAACGACAACAGCAGCGTCAACGACGACAACAACAACTGCAGCACCAATGTCAACAGCAGCGCCAACAACAACAACAGCAGCAGGGCCAACAACAACAACAACAGCAGAGCCAACAACAACAGCAGAGCCAACAACAACAGCAGCGCCAACAAAAACAACAGCAGCACCAACAACGACACCAACAACAGCAGCGCCAACAACAAATATAGCAGCGCCAACGACGACAACAACAACAGCAGCACCAATGACAACAACAACAACAGCAGCGCAAACAACGACATCAACAACAGCAGCGGGAACAACAACAGCAGCACCAACGACAACAACAACAGCAGCACCAATGACAACAACAACAACAGCAGCACCAACGACAACAACAACAGCAGCACCAATGACAACAACAACAGCAGCGCCAACAACAACAACAACACCAGCGCAAACAACGACACCAACAACAGCAGCGCCAACAACAACAACAGCAGTGCCAAAGACGACACCAACAACAGTAGCACCAACAACAACGACAACAGCAGCGCCAACAACAACAACAACACCAGCGCAAACAACGACACCAACAACAGCAGCGCCAACAACAACAACAGCAGTGCCAACGACGACACCAACAACAGTAGCACCAACAACAACGACAACAGCAGCGCCAACAACAACAACAACAACAGCAGAGCTAACAATGACACCAACAACAGCAGCACCAACAACAACGACAACAGCAGCGCCAACAACAACAACAACAACAGCAGCGCCAACGACAACAACAACAGCAGAGCTAAAAACAACACCAACAACAGCAGCACCAACAACAACATCAACAGCAGCGCCAACAACGACACCAACAACAGCAGCGCCAACAACAAATATAGCAGCGTCAACGACGACAACAACAACAGCAGCACCAATGATAACAACAACAACAGCAGCGCAAACAACGACGCCAACAACAACAACAACAACAGCAGCGGCAACAACAACAACATCAACAGTAGCGCCTACAACGACACCAACAACAGCAGCGGGAACAACAAATATAGCAGCGCCAACGACGACAACAACAACAGCAGCACCAATGACAACAACAACAACAGCAGCACCAACGACAACAACAACAGCAGCACCAATGACAACAACAACAGCAGCGCCAACAACAACACCAGCGCAAACAACAACACCAACAACAGCAGCGCCAACAACAACAACAGCAGTGCCAACGACGACACCAACAACAGCAGCACCAACGACAACAACAACAACAACAGCAGCGCCAACAACGACAACAACAACAACAGCAGCGCCAACAACAACAACAGCAGCATCTCCAATGACCACTCCACATCACCGTTCACCATCACCAACGACAACAACAACAACAACAGCAGCAGCGCCAACAACGACAACAACAACAGCAGCGCCAACAACAACAACAGCAGCATCTCCAATGACCACTCCACGTTACATAGTTACAAT
This sequence comes from Alosa pseudoharengus, assembly GCF_046254945.1. Lineage (NCBI taxonomy): Eukaryota > Metazoa > Chordata > Actinopteri > Clupeiformes > Clupeidae > Alosa > Alosa pseudoharengus. The sequence continues at coordinate 16,471,642 of NW_027468640.1, forward strand.
GAGCTTTGTGATGACCAAAACCTACATTGCTGATTACAGCAACCCCAAAACTGAAGCTTACCAGATGCTAGCTGCTTCCATTGTTAGCTGGGTAAGGCTAATTTACAATTACTGTTTCAGTCACTTTAAGTCATTTGATTTGCCTAAAATACAAAAAATGTTTTACCTTTGAGAAGAAGACATTAAATCAGACATATATATAATATATACATATAATAAGTAAGGGATAATGTATAGAACGCCGGTCATTATTGGGAAAATAACTCCCGACAGGGCAACTGGACCACGACACGCAGCAGTGGCATTTGCTGAGAAACAAATAGTTTGGAACACCACACGCTGAACTTGACTCAAACATTCTTTTGAACACAGCGGATCAACTCTGCCCTACAAAGCCAAAGTGCAGTAACTGCATTTTTTGTGAAATTCACTTTTTTACACCAATATAAAATGCCATATCCTCCGTTCAATCAAATTTTCGTAGATACTGCACTTTGGCTTTGTAGGGCAGAACTGTCTGCTTTCACTTTTGAATGAAGTTCCAGTCCTTGCGTAGTGATATGAAATACCTGAATTAGAAGCACAAACTCCGTTGCCATCCTCGGAAATAATGACCGCTAGAACTTTGGGAAATCCCATTCAAGTCAATGGAGCGTTCTACTTGCCTTGTGAAGAGCCGTGTAATAAGACAGATAATATTGTTTGTAATGCTATAAGACTGGATTCGTTCCCAATAGCCTAATGATAATTCTGTGTTCACAGTCCACACCAATCTACCAAGCGAAATATGGGTCAAGGTTCTTCCGAGTCGTTGTCATATCGCTGAGGTAAGTTAGGCCCTACTCATTTTCTCCAGCAACAACCAGTTATTTTGCATATGGTAATGGCCATGGCTATGATCAAAGTCGACCGTTCAACAAACACATTCATAATGAGTTTTATTTTCTCTCTTTTTCTAAAAAGGGCCGTGGCCCGTTATCGCGCAGACAACACAGAGGCAGAGATGAATGTGGAGTTTGATCAGTCTGTACCAGACACTGTCCCTGACACAACGGAGGTGCTCGAGCAACTGAAAGAGCAGCCCAGCCCCGCCAACCTGTCTGTGGACACAAGCACAATCTCTGTTCTCCGTGAGTTTCTTGTTTTTTTAACAAAGCTAAGTATCAAACATCAGACTGATCTTAACTGTAGCATGTTATGCTCACACACACACACACACACACACACACACACACACACACACACACACGTACAATTACTTACCACAGGTTATTTTCTTTCACAGACGAGCCACAGATGATTGCCAATGTTCCGTTCACCATCACCAATGAGTCTTCTGCCATTACTCTGGCCGCTGTCAACTCAACTGCCTACCGTGATACGACATCCAAAATTAAATCTGAGGTGAGTCTGCAATAATACATTTATGACAAAATAGAAGATTGTATTGATTATACAATGTTTGTCTGGCAAAAGTACGAGTTAGTTAAGTCTAGGTCTAAAGCATATAGGTTACATATAGGTCAATACATTGTTGAAATCATTCTAAGAAGAACAAATTGAAATTCAAATCAAGTTGAAATCCTTTTAACTTGGTGCGTAATGATTCGGGTTACAAGTGGTTATTTCGATTGTAATCGTTGAATTTGGCTATATTAACATTACTTGGTCTCTTTTCACTAGTCGCTTGCAGTCTGAATGACGTTTAACTCTATTTGATTCCCCTTTTCAGCTGGAGCCCTTCTTTTTGAAAGATTACTCTACAAACTTTGTCTCTTTGAACCCCACAACATACACGTAATTATCTTTTAATGATCTTTTATTGATATTGTATAGATATGCTATCCCCAAAATATACACAGGTAACACTTATAAACCCACTACCCATTAATCATTATAAACACATTCATAAGAATGCTATAAAGCATTCATAACACCTCATAATTATTAGCATAATTCTATACATAACTTTTCCACAGTCATGACTGGATTGCTTAAGTAATATGCTATTGTACAGGTTGAACTATCACAATGCTTATTCTACAACATTGTAACTCAGAGTGTAGTAATAGATATATATAAGTGACGATCATTATAATGCATTTGGAATACTTTAATTCTTTTATGAATGTGTTTATAGTCCTTTATGGATACTGAGTGTTATCAACAAACAATAAACATGAAAGTAGCACTAGCATCAATGTTATTTTGACATGTTCTGAATTTATATTCAAATAAATTCCCCGATGGATTGTCCTTAGTTGCTACTTGGTGTCAACCAATCAAGTGAAGCCCTTCTAATTAACCACGCTTTTTTTCCTCAGGGATGGGACAGTTTACGCAAACTCCTATGTAACCCAATCAAACCTCTACTTCACATACAACGCCACATTACCAAGTGTAACCGCCATATACAACACCATGGTGCGAGCAGCAGCAAGTGGCAACCTGACTATTAACATTGTCTCAGTGAATGGCACAGGTGAGTTTATTTGAACACTATATCCAATCCAATCATTTCTTAACTGACAGCCACCTCTAATTTCTTTGTGAGTGCTATATGGAGATATTTGGTGCCAGCGGTCTAGATTTCTAATGTGACTGCATCTCTTCTTTGTGAAACAATGCTTGTTGTCAAATATTTTTTAACTTATCTACCAATATTGCCCTGCCTAAACCATTAATGGGTGTTATTACATCGTGTTCTCGTCTGTCCTATTATGTGAACAAATCACGTTTTTACCTAATCTGGGTGTTGTCCACCTAACATTGTCCACCTAACATTGTTTGTCGCCCTGCAGCCGTCAGCTCAGGAGACATCACCAGCAGGATCAGTCTTGAAACCACCTTCAGCCTCACCCTCCTGGCCATCATTGCCACGCAGTCCTGGTAGACGCCCCGTGTACCTGCCCCCCCCCCCCCCCAATACTCCCCATCAACTCCCCATGAAGGAAATGTTTCCACTTTTGACATTTGACAGGCATTACATTTGCATAGCCCGGATTGACTGAAGGCCTGTAAACACAGGAAAAGGGGTTGCAATGGACTTTGTTTTTATTGAAATGACCAATAGTATAATTTTATGCTGTATCATTCATTATGTAGTGTCAGTGATTATTATGACCGCCGCACAGCGAAGCGGCGGTCATATAGGTTTAGTCAGATTTTTTTCTTTTTTTTTTTTCTTTTCTTTTTCGCATGCCCAAATTTCTGTCAATGAGTCCCGGGACACTGAAAGACCGGGGTAGACGAAACTTGGTGGGCATGTAACCCCACATGGATAGCATGGAACCATCGTTTTTCGTTTTGATCTGTAGCCCCCCCGCTGGACTGCACCCCCCGAAAGGAGGGTAGGGCAGACACAGTTTTCTGTGAATATCTCGAGAACCGTAAGGTTTAGGAGGACCATTTTTTTTTTGTATGTTGATCTCAAGGGGCCATGTCAACCCATTCCATAACCACTCATTTCATGTATAGCGCCACCTAGTTAAACACAAAAAAGTAAAAATGAGGTGTTGTAATCGCAGGTATCTGTGACCTAACATAGTCAAAACTGCACGAAATTGGAAGTGTAGGATCATTATGACACCCTCTGAATGCACGCCAAGTTTCGTGGAATTCCGTTCATGGGGGGCCACACAATAAATTAATTTATGTTACTATACACCAACTGGCCTGTAGGTGGCCGGAGACAGTTTTCTGTGAATATCTCGAGAACCGTAGGGCCTAGGAGGTCCACCTTTTTTTTGTATGTTGATCTCAAGGGGCCATGTCAACCCATCCCATTACCACTTATTTCATGTATAGCGCCACCTAGTTAAAAATTAAAAAGCAAAAAATTAGGTGTTTTCATCACAATATCTCTGGCTGACATGGTCAAAACTGCACGAAATTGAAAGTGTAGGATCATTATGACACCCTCCGAATGCATGCCAAGTTTTGTGTACTTTCATTCATGGGGGGCCTTACAATAAAACAATTTATGTGTACATTTAGTGACGTACACCAACAAGGATTCCCGGGACACTGAAAGACCGGGGTACACAAAACTTGGTGGGCATGTACCCCCACATGGATAGCATGGAACTGTCATTTTTCGTTTTGATCTGTAGCCCCCCCGCTGGACTGGACCCCCCGAAAGGAGGGTAGGCCAGACACAGTTCTCTGTGAATATCTTGAGAACTGTAGGGCCTAGGATGACCATTTTTTCCGTATATTTGCCTCCATGGGTCATGTTAACCCAGTTCATGTGCACACATGTGCACAAACAGATACACACACACACACACATTCACAGTAATCATGACACATACTCACACAGTAGACATATGTACGCTTCCATGCACAGGCACATACGCAGGCACGCACACACACACACACACACACACACACACACTCACACACACACACACACCCACACACATAACATAAACATAACACAAACAATCAAGAATTTCTCATAATTATGAACAGGCAAGATGGAGGTGGGGTTGTATAAAATGAATTTTACATGTGAAATCTATGAATTAATCATGTTTTGGTACTTGTTGTCTAGCAGATACCAGTGAGAATTGAGTGTGGATAATGCAATTTAGTGAGACAGTTAGAATCATATAGGCCTTTCAGCGTGATTTCTTTTTGTGGAAAAAATGTGCTGGACTGGGCGGCGGTCATATTTTGTACCGCTCTGCGGTACATCTAGTTTATAACTTTATTTATCCATGTATTTATTGGACATAGCATATAAGTTGTGAGGAATGTGAATATGTTGGAATAAGAGAGAACGTGTATGGTGTCTGTATGTAAGTGTGTGTGTGGTGTGCCTGTGTGTGTGTGTCTCTGTGTGTGTGTGTTTGTTTGTATGTATTTAACTTTATCTGTTGTACTAACCAGTTTGCATATCTTGTATAGAGGTTTCTGACAAAAATATGTATATCATAAAATAAAAAGATTAATGGCAAGAGCAAAATGATCCAGCTTTCCCACCTGTGCAATAATTATGACCGCCACTAGTGCAGCTAGTGTTTTTTACTTTTTTTCTTCTGTCATCTACTTCCTGAATTTTTGGTCAACGATTCCCGGGACACCGAAACACCAGGGCACATGAAACTTGGTGGGCATGTAGCCCCACTAGGCTTTTACAAAAAAAAAAAAGTTTGGACCCCGGGGGCCACCCCTCCCCCAATAACCATATAATATAGCCCATAACCAGTCATTTGTGATTTGTGTATGATTAACCTGACATCCTCTGGAGGTATGCCAAGTTTCGTGGAATTTCATCCATGGGGGGCTATAAAATAAATTAATGCATGTGTACATTTAGTGACTGTACAGCCATCGGCCTGTAGATGGTGGTGTTGAGTGAATGGCTGCTGGTAGAGGATGATACTGTCTCACACACACACACACACACACACACACACACACACGCACACACACATGCGCACGTAACTGATAATTTGTAAAATGTTTCGCTTGCATAAAGGGGGAGTCATTAAGCATAAACTGCTCACAATGTAGTTTGTGGGAATGTACAGAACAAAACCTCTTTTATTCGTACTATTCGTTCTATTCTATACAACTAAACAAATTACTGTATATGAAGAGCCTTTCATTAGGAAACTCGATAGTTAGACCAATTCAAATACATAATGCCCATCTTGATTAGAACCTTGTTATGGGAGAACATACATAACTAACGGACAAACTGACACACACATGCACACACACACATCCACATGCAGACACACACACATGCACACACACACATCCACACACACACAAACATGCACACAGGCAGGCACACACACACGCATGCACACACGCGCACACACAAACCGGCATGCACATACATGCCAGGGACCATTTGAAAAAGAGACTATAGTCTCAATATGACCCCTCTGGTTAAATAAAGGAAAATAAAATAAAATAAAAGCATACACAAAAGTTTCAAGAGTGGGGGATGGAGTAGGAGATGGAGACAAATTGAAAAGTGTGATTTTTTTTGCGGAACGGATATACAGGACTGAGCGGCGGTCATATTTTGTACCGCTATACGGTACATCTAGTTTTTTCACACACACACACATCCACTTCATTCACACTTTCCTTGATTCACGCAGATGCGTGAAATGTATTACAACTTATCGACTCAAAATGAGTATAACCAAATTTGCCGAAATCTCGCATTTTTTCTCTTTCCACTTTGCGCAGTCATTTTATTAAATCCAATCGGAGGAAATAAAGACACATGCAGTTTTCTTGTTTAATTAATCGGAGTGTCTACCCCTGCTACGAATAGCCTTGTACACTATGGGCGCTATCTTAACAATCTGAAACGCAAGTATCAAACGCAAAGCGCAAGCAGCTTTGTGGGCGGATCTTGGGCGCTGTTGCTATTTTACCAGCAGAATAAGAGATAAGAAGAATAAATGACTGTTGCGCCCGACACAAATCTAAAATGGGGTGGTCTGAAGTAGCTACATTACTCATGGGTGTGGTTTGGGCGTAACGTGCAGTAAACCGAACAGACCATATAGCGCTGAACCGCTCCTGGTTGCGCCTAGCAAATCCGCCATCTTAATAGCAATCAGCTATGGAACAAGCGTGCCTGTTGTTAAAGGGAATGTGAGATGATGCACTGATTGGTTTACTGCACGTTACGCCCAAACCACACCCATGAGTAATGTAGCTACTTCAGACCACCCCAGCTATATGGTCTGTTCAGTTGTGAACAATTTGCTATTGATTTTTCTTCTTGACAAAATGTAATACAGAAATGTCAAAAAGACATACTTTCTGATGTTTTGGGATCACTCTCACTGAATCACGAGGTTATGAATGCATGGTGATATTTTTGCAATGTAATCTCACATTACCTCACTATAGACGATGCAGCTCTTCTGTCAGATAAGCTCTCCTCTCCCGTACTGCTGCTGGGGCATTTGGGTTAAATGGCTTCGACATGCAGTTCAACATGCAGTTCTCCTTAAGTCCTCTAATATTTCCTAATTTATGTTATCAACACATCCATGATTCGTGGAAATGTGTACGCTAGATTTATGCCTATTTTTTCACATCTTAATATTACCACAATAATTTCCCTCGTGTGGTAATATTTTTCTTTGTAATTATGTAGGGTTTGCAGAAATGGGAACTACTGCGTCCGTATAGATGAAAGGAGCAAAGCGTGCGTATAGCAGCACACGCTACATTATGGCCAAGCAAGCGCACCTGCAGGTGTACTACAGCCGTACCTTACCATCAGGCAACTGAACAACAAGAAACAATTTCCTCTGTGTGTATTCACAACAAGTTGGCCTAACTTTCCAACTCTGCACAGTATGCCATTAACTGCATGACAGTCGGCTATTTACAATATTTTCTGTAAAGCAGAGTTTGTAAACACGTCATCATCAACTTAATGCACGTACAACTTTTGCTTGAGAAGGAGAGAGAATAACAAGGCATGGATGCAGCAACTACAGAAATTGTAGCCAAGGCTACTTGCAGCTTTCTTTTACTATCTATGGTTGCTGGTTGAATATAAGCTGATTTAAGCTAATTCACTAACTCAAGACCTCAAGGCCATCATGGATATAAAACGTTTTTTGAAAACAACAAAAGGATGGAGGGAACAAAGCAAAGCTTGGAGTTATTTCAGATGGGTAACAACAAGGTAGGAAAATTGTGGTGCTTGTCAAAACCTTTGCGCAGCTGGAATAATGCTTTCTGTAGGCTATAGGCTACTTTTATAGGTGACCAATGCATGAACAAAAACTGGGAAATGGACAAATATTATTAAGGCTTTGAATGTTTCGCTGTGTGCACGGAGGTGTCTGTAGATCGGTGTGCATAGCATTCATTCCTGCAGGTGCCCCTGTCGCCATGCATGCACCCTTAAAATAGCCTCTGAATTTGCACCACTGACTTTAGACCAGGATTTTCCTGGTCTGTGGCGGAATTGTTTTCTGAAAACTGCAAAATATCAGCAGGGAACGTCTGCGCCGGAACATGCCTCCTCTTTTCGCTGAACCGGCCCGTGGGCGCAATTTTATTCCCTAATTTACTGACGTCTGCTTGTGGAGGGAAAATTCCAATATGCGCTGAATGCAATGAGCATACTCATGCCTCATACTCTCAGAACTCTACACACAAATCCAAAAACACACACACAATGAGCAAAGCAAAACCTCTCAAATCTCCTGCAAAATGAAACTTTACATTCAAAACAATGTTATTTCTTCTCAAAATGGTATTTTGTTTTCAAATGACACAAACATTCATATAAATAGACATTTATAAGAACCAGTTGAACAACGTGTGCTCAATGTAAAACACTATGATGAATGGAAAACACTTCTTCTCCATTCATCATAATGACTAAGGCCTTTTATTGTTCAGTGTTACACCAGAGACTTTCTAATGAGGAGACACAGCACTCAAAAAATACTCCATAGAAATGCATGGGGCTAGTTTGTCACGCCAATATGGCCGTTGTCTACACATATCCCACCCCTTCCTTGGCAAAACGTCGACATGTGAATACATTGAGCCAATCATATGGTTTGTTGTGAAGACATCGTGCCAATCATGTGTTGTGATCTCGCAGCTGGAGCAAGATTGGTGTCGTGAAGCCTTGCGCACGCGCAGTTCGACCCAAAGACTGTGCCCGATGAGTGCCCAAAAAACGTTGGTATATGGCCGCCCAGTGGAGGGACTTGCTTAAAAGGACTTTGGTTACACTTACTACAGACAGTACATACATAAGTGTGTTGTAAAATATTTTAGAATATTGTTTTTATACACAGAACACACAAATACACGGTAAGAAATATATTTTATTTTTCCGACAAAAAAACAATGTACACAGTGTACATCTCAACCAACACAAAGTTGCACATACAGTGGTCTACATACAAAGCAACAGAAGAATTTACTGTATACTGTTACAGAAAAAAAAAAAACTATACTGCATCCTCTCTTCTGTTTCGGTCTGGCCACAGCACCTCTTCCACATCACAAGCATTATGCTAAAGCTCTGATTGCTAATTGTAAAACTGTGACAGGTGTTTGCCCATGTGATGAGTCAGAATGCATAGTAGGGCAATTAACTTTAGAATTTGAGTGGCAGTATTTTCCTTGTGAAAACAAGACATTTTTTTCATGAAAATTGTGCCAAATGCAGAGAATTGTGTGTAGTGTTTTGAAAAAAGTGTGTTTTAGAACTGCAATTTGAGTGTAAAGCAGGAATTGTGCTTGTAGTTTAGCAGAATTGGTTCAGGGGGTTGGTGCACGAGTTACATGTTGTAACTGGTATTCAAGTACCAGTATTTGTGTGTAAACAATTGAGAAAAACTGTAAAGCAACACGCTAACATTGTGGGAACTGAGCTCATTTGCCGTCTCCCCCACAGTTAGATAAGATAATACATACCCTTCTCATCTGTGTGTGTGTGTGTGTGTGTGTGTGTGTGTATAGGAATGACGCACCCATCATTAGCCTAGCTTAGCATAGCTCATTAAGGTTGTTGGAATCAAACCCTCTCACAAAGCATCTGTAATATGAAGCTAGCCCAAGAAAACTCTGCACCTCAGTCTGACTAGTGGGAACAGGCCACTCCCTTACTGTCTGCACCTTAGCTGGATCTAGCATTACCCCTTCAGCAGAGATAACATGTCTGAGATAGGGCTGGGCGATATGGCAAAAAATAATATTGCGATATTTTTAGTCTATTTCACGATATACGATATGTAAATGTACATCAAATATAAATCAGGTTTGTATACTTGTGAATACAAGGAATTTGGTCTCTGCATTTATCCCATCTGTGAATTAGTGAACACACAGAGCACACAGAGAACACACAGTGAGGTGAAGCACACACTTACCCGGAGCAGTGAGCTGCCTTGCTACAGTGGCGCTCGGGGAGCAGTTAGGAGTTAGGTGCCTTGCTCAAGGGCACTTCAGCCGTTCCCACTGGTCGGGGATCGAACCGGCAACCCTTCGGTTCCAAGCCCAAAGCCCTAACCAGTAGGCCACGACTGCCCCCAAATAAATGATCCCAAATGTGCTTTCGCCTTTCGCTCTATTTACTGCCACCTTCAACACTAATTCGCTCAGACTACGAGGAAAGGGAAGAAGTGACTTTGGTGGTACTCTAGATGCACTGTGAGCCCATCTCTTTGTGAGCATCAAAGGAGACATACGTTGCCTTCCACCAACTAAAGATGCTTTCATATCCTCCTGAGAACCAATCCATAGACCTATGTCCTCTGTAGTGGACATAAGTTCTAGAAGCATACCCCTTTACCCCTTTGAGCTATTCTATCAATTCCTGTGGTCTTTTAAAGAGGACATCCTGGGCTTTCTAATGATATATCATGTGATTGGCTGGGTTGCTGGGAACCTCCTCTTCCTGGTTCTCAAAAATGGTTGACATCAAAACAAGCACATTTTATGGAAGGAGGAGAGATAAGTCAAATAGTGTCTTCTTATTAAGCATTCATTATGATGGCAATATATGGTCTTGTTAATGAAAATGTCAGGAATCATATGATTCATTTTGAAAGAAGTTAAGTTATTTACATTTTGAAATAATAGTGACTTTATGAATGTCCATTATAATGGACACCAGGACCAATATATTTTGATTTTTTTGAAAATTTAGGAGATAATTTGTATGGGATGAATGAGGGGGGGTCAGATTTGGAGCTCTCAGGTGATGAGTTCTTGGTTCCCTTGGTTCCCAGGAGGCTATTACACCTTCGCTGAGCCCTGCATCAGTTGGCTGTGATTAAGGGGGCACACATGGTTCAGCCAACCTATCCAGCTGCCATTGATTTTGGGAGACAACTTGTCAATGGCAAATTGTTGACAACCATGATGCTGAAAGAGGCAAAACCTTCTGAACTCAAACATAGCAAATACTGTCGCTGCAAAAAAACACATGTGTGCCCGAGGATGCTCCTGTGCAAGAGCCAATGTGAAATGTGCCCAGTGGCGTAGCCAGGATTATTTTATAGGGGGGGCCAGCTGGGTCCAGACTTTTTATTGGGGTGGGGTGGCACTTGGGAATCAAAACTACTATTTGAAAACTACTCAAAAAGTTTTGAAGATTAGGATAGCCTATTTTAATAATGGCAATAAATTGCGTAAAGCCAACACTGATACACAGGTCAGTTTGTTGTCCACTCCAACACATTTACCATAAATAGGCCAATGCTTTAAAAAGTACATTATGATAATGCACCTTACTTAATCAGTCTTATTCAAATGATGTTAAAGAACAATAATAAATACTACAAATATTGTATGCAGATATTTAATCTTATACTGATGGCTAAACTATATTTCTTTCTGATCTCCACTCCAAGTACTTGGCTGTAAGTAACATGGCTCTGAATTAAGAAATTAACCCTTAGAACCCTAGACTGTTTTAAGGGCTTTTTGACTACCTTTAGTTAGAAGCATTTATCCTGGTCAATGTAAGCGCCATACACACATGCTATACATTTTTTTCAGCAGAGTCTAGGCTACCCAGATCTGCCACAATTTCATGTTTTAATACTTGCATTGATTTAATTTTGATTTTTAAATAATAAAAATACAAAAAGTGTATTATAAAAATTATATTTTGACATGTATCTCACCACTGCAAGCTGTCAGCTGGCTCATGCGAGTGTAGGGCAGACTGTCCTGAATCTGGCAATATCATTGCCACGGTGGAGGGATTCTCTGGGGCTGAGCAAATGTGAAAAAATATGTGGTGTGTGCCTTACGGAAATAAATGCCATTTTTTTTATTTAGCCCTATGAGCCCTACTCTATTTTTGGCCATTCTCACTACCTTATTTTAGGTAGTTATATTAGTTATAAGCATTTATCCTGGTCATTGTAAGTGCCATTTACACATGCTATATTTTTTCAGAACAGTCTAAGTTAGCCAGATCTGCCACCAATTCATATTAATACTTGCATTGATTTAATTTTGATTTTAAATAATACAAAGACAAAAAGCATATTATACCATTCTTATTTTGAAATGTATCTCTGTCAGCTGGACATGACTTTCATGTATGTGTAGGGCAGACTGTCCTGATTCTGGCAATATAAGAACTATGGTGGAGGGGGGCTTTGGGGCTAAGCAATTTACAGACATGTGGTGTGCGCCTTACAGAAATAAATGCCATTTTTTAATTTAGTAATGAAAAATGCCCTTTCTGCGTTCCATATCTGTGACACGAACTGATCTGACCAGACTGAGTTTGGGTGTTCTGTGTGTACACTCATGATGATTCTAAAACAACTTTTTACTGCATTGTCATGAACTAAGTGAAGGCAAAAAGGTGTTTATTTGTCGAATAAATTCGGATGCAATGTGAGTCTCAAATTGGATGCCATGCAGGAATTTGCTGGGATCTCAAAACCGGATTATGAACATACTTTGCCATAGAGAAACACATGATAGCGTTGGATTATGAACATGCCTTGCCACCACAAAACCCTCAAAAACGTGGGGTAAGTCGAAGCTATATGAAGTTATTATTTTGATGTCATTTCGTCTGTTTTATAACCCAGAAGGATGTACTTGGTATCAAATGATAGCTATCCGATCACAGGTTCGTGAGTAGGGCCTAATTCAAACAAGAGTAATGGGTGTGCAGCGTTGGTTTTTGTACATGATGTTATTTTGCAGTCACGTTGTCTGTTTTTATTGCCCAGAAGCATTGATATACTTGGTACCAATAGATACCCCTTTGTCTCCTCTTTCTTCTGATATGCTTGCTATATCTATGCGATCACGGGTTCGCAAGTAATCCAAACGAGAGTAATGGGTGCGCAGGTGAACTGTAAATATGAATCAATTTGATTTGATTTCATGATTTTTAAAATTTTCATACTTGATCGCACGAGACTAATGCATCGGCCAGTGTTTAGTCTCGTTGGAAAGCCCCACTTATGCTCTGTCACGCAATTAAGGGTTCATCTCACTGCGATGAACAGATCTGGAGCAATGTAATAAAGAACTCAGGCAAAGCAGCCTGCCTCTGCATGACCAGCCATGGCAAGAACCACACGCAGTCAGCCAATTATGTTTTTTTATAAAGTAGCCTAGGCTAAGCCCTATTAGCCTACTTTTATTGGAGCCATCCAGAGATCTGTGCCTAATAACATGCTTGCATTTCACCCAAATTTTATTGAAATATTTTTGTAACAACGTTACCGCGGGCATGCGATTATTTCTGTTTAGCCCCACACGTCAATGTCAGAGCCTACCTAAGGACAGCCCAACACAGCTCACTTGGCTATGATTCGTGACACATTCTAACATTTTATTAGCATTAATGTTGCTGCTGCTGCTGCTGCACTAGGCCTAGCCTACTCACGATTTGATCACAACCATGGGCTACACTTACTGGGCCAATGGTCGTAGATAGAGTGCAGTAATTGGTTCAGTCCCTGCTTTGCAAAGTGTTGGCAAAGTGCCGTCGAAAACGGTATAAATTTTTTTTTTTACTTTTCACTAGGGATGTCCGATATTGGCTTTTTTGCCGATATCCGATATGCCGATATTGTCCAACTCTCAAATTTCGATTCCGATATCAGCCGATACCGATGTCGATATGTGGGTTATTTTTCCTCAAAACTAATTTAGGTAACATCACATATCTCCTGTTATGGAATTAACACAACATGCTTAATGTTATTGTGATGCCCCACTGGATGCATTCTTGAATGCAACAAGGCTTTCCAAATGTTAACATTGTCTGTGCAAAATAAGAAAAATACTTCAACTTAATTTAGGGAAAAAGTGCCATGTTTATTTTTTTTTTTTTAATTGTCTCAAACAACAGTTTGGATTACACTCTCCCTGAGATAATCTTGACAATGCCCACAACAAATAGGGCAAATTTGACTTCTTCACAAATGATAAAACATTGTACATGAACAACTATGTGCAACATAGCAGAATGTAAAGCCAACTAAAATAACAGGCATAGTGTATGACAGGCTACCCTTTTTCTGTGTTAAATGAGCCTGCATTTGTAGGATGCTTCATGAACTGTTTCTTTAACTAAAACTCAATCACCTTAATTGAATGAATGCACAAATATGAGTCACGGGTGTCTGTTTTTACAGACAAGACAGACCCTCACTCTAAACCCGTCCTTCCTCATATACAGATATCTAGGCTATATTTAACATTTATTTTATATTTGGCCTGTTATGAAATCATGTATTGAACAATTTAAGCACAGCTCAGCTTTAAGAAACTCAAATAGCCTAGATGCATGCTTAGCATTTTGTGATCATGAAGGCTACTTTCACAAACTCTTATAGTCAGCTGTCCTCTGATTTACCGATATCTAGGCGACATTTGTAATATTTGTTTTGTATTTGGCCTGTTATGAAATAATGTGAAACAATTTAAACACAGTGGGATTAGTCTGGAACGGCTAACTGTACAGGGGACTGCTTTACACCTTTCTGTTCGGTAAGGTCTGCTGTTTATTCTGATATATGGTTTGTCATGTGTTAAACGAAGGGTTCTGAAGTATTCCACCGAGATGAATGGGTAGGGAGATGGACGCAAAACCTTCGGTAGAATTTATGATTAAATTGAATGATATTATTTACTTTTCTCGCGAACCGTTCACCACAGCAATTAGCGGCTAACATCGATTAAAAGCTGAGAAAAAGCTCTTTCGTGTGATACTTGTGATGTCTGTGTGATGAGTAGGATGGGTTAATTTGGACGCACTTTCTTTCTTGCGCTGTCACTTTCTCCACTGCGTAATTTGGCCATAGGCCATAGGCTAAATATATATCGCTATTAGTAGGACGCAAAGCAGAATATTTAAAGAAGGGGGCACCAAGGCCACCGTGGCCTGTAAACCTCTGATTTTCAAAGGGGCGTCACGGCCAACGCAAGGGGCTACTACGGCCACGAGCAAGTTTGTTACTGCAGCCATCCACGCTTGTTTGTATGCTTCAAGACGCAGACTGATGAGGTCATCATCTGTGCGCCGGTAAACGCTTCAGGAGCGCATAGGCACTATTTGTGTGTAACGCAAGCATTATGTTATCGGTTTTAAGGCAAAAAAAATCCGATAACGATATTAACAGATATTACATTTTTATGCTAATATCGGGCCGATAATATCGGTTGGCCGATATTATCGGACATCTCTACTTTTCACTGAACAGAGCTGGGGGGGCCAGCAGGGTGGCCAAGCTTTGACAAGTGGTGGCCGTGGACCCTCTGGCCACCACGTAGCTCC
Organism: Alosa pseudoharengus; assembly: GCF_046254945.1. Taxonomy (NCBI): domain Eukaryota; kingdom Metazoa; phylum Chordata; class Actinopteri; order Clupeiformes; family Clupeidae; genus Alosa; species Alosa pseudoharengus. Next base: position 16,486,925 of record NW_027468640.1, read on the forward strand.
GCCCCTGAGTGTGGCATTGCATGTCTCTGCACCGGGGACCCCAACAGATATTCTGTTACGATTGTGGACTTTTTTGCTCTAGCTACCTCTAGAGGTCGCAAAAAATCTAGTTATTCCCTTTGCTGTGGTTTTCCTACCTAATTAATCTGTTAACTGACCCACCTGTTCTCTGTTTATCAGCCATGTGACTTGTTTAGCCAATTCCCTCACAGTATTTAAGCTGTTTTTTTCACATTGTCTTTGTTGAGTCTTCTCTTACGTGAGTAACTTTGTAGTTTTGTCTGCTGAGACCTGTATTCTGACTGCTTTGCCTGTTTTTTGACCCTGGACTGTTGCTACTTTGTTGTTTTTCCTTTGGATTACCCTGTGGATTTGTTGGCCTTTCCTGGATTGCTCTTGTTGCTAACTGCCTGTCCTTTTGACCCTGACTTCGGATTACCCTTTGGATTGTTCTGCCTGAATTCTCTGCCTCGTTGGAGGAATTAAGAACTGACATTTTTGTTTTGGAATTGTGTACACTATCTTCTGTGCTTTTTGGCACTATACCTGTTTTGTAGAATAAACTCTTTAACTATACTTTCTGCTGCTTCGCAATTGAGTCACACTCAGTTCCTGGTAGTTCAGGGGATTGTTCCAGGGCTACCACACCGGAGACCCAGGTTCAAGACCCGAGTGTAACAGAAGACTCAACCATGACCGACTCAGTGGAAACATCAGCAAGTGCACCTACTACTATTAATGTGGCCGCTTCTGAATTTGAAAAGATAATGGCAGCTCTCAATAGTTTCGGTGCTACTATGGATACTCATGGGCAGGTGCTTACTCGTCAGCAACAGACTCTAGCCTACCATGACCATCTTCTTCAGCAGCTCGTTCAGTCAGTGCAGAATTCTGGACCCAGAAACCCTCCAGACACAGGTGGGCAGCCCTTACCCTTTGTTCCTCCGGACCCGCTTCAACCCGTATCACCGCCACCTCCACATCATGGCACTGAGCCACATTAGTAGCAGGGCAAGACCTGCACAGAAAGAAGTAATCAGTTAGTTATCTTATTGATGGAAATTAAAAAAATACATCAGGATGAAATAGGGGACAAGCTTCAATGCAGAGGACATTGACCACATAATGTCAATCAAAGTATTGAAGGGTGACAAGCACTGGAGGTAGACAGCTAGGTGTACTAGGGCTGCACGATTATGACCAAAATCACGATTATTTTGATCAATATTGAGATCACGATTATTTATCACGATTATTAATTAATTTTAGTTACAAAAATATTTTTTCCCTAAACATATTGAACTAGCTATCTGGCTCACCCAAATTCTTCCCCTCACATTTACTCCCCTAAATTACTGCAAATATAGATTTGACTGCGACTTCCAAACTTCCAGACAACTTCCAAACAAATGTTTTGTGCGTGCTACTTTGTTAATATTTGGGAAAACGCCCACCGGGAATCCTCCCAACACTCCTCATTAGCCACTTAAGCTCTGCTTCGTGTTCATAAGTTTACTGTAATTGTTAGTCCAGGGGTGTCCAAACTTTTTGACTGAAGGGCCACATTGGGTTTTGAAAATTGGCCAGCGGGCCACACACAAATAATAATAATAATGTTTTGTATTATTTAAATGACAAAATAATTTTGTTGTAGAAAATTAATTTCTAAAGAAATACTGTTAATTTGATGCTGTTTATTTCATTTATAAATGGTGCACTGTCACTTTAAGACTCTTTGCCAGCTCCACTCAAATATAGCCTATGGCTAGTGCTGTGCCTATGGCTGTGCCCTCTCACAGTTTATAAATGGTCAGTAATGGGAACTACTGTTGCCATCGCCCTCTCTCCCACGCTCAAATGCGTCCCCAATTAAATGGACTAGCATAACGTAGTTAGATCTGCTGCAATGGAGGTTCTATGTATCTCGATGTGACAAGCTGTTTTGACATTGACATTGTAAACGTTCTCTAAGAAGAGTGTAAAGCAGTTTGCAGTAGCCTAAAGTTAACCACAACGTCGTCTATCGCTGGAAAAAAATAGCGAGCGGCCTATGCAGGGGCGTCATGCAAGGCAAAATTCAGAGGGGGCACAATCAGGCAATTTCTTTCGGGGGGGGGGGTTCCTGTTAGAGGGGGGCCAGTGATTTCTCCCCCAGTATGCTGCTAAACATACCATTTCAATGCAGTTTGGGAGGGACAGAAATACCTTAACCCATTTAAGCCCAAATTTTTCCCAGACATGCAAATATGCAGATCATGTGTTATTAGCAACCCTTTGAAGTAATCAATAATATTTTTTTTTTTAAATGTATAAAAGTAGATGAAAAAGTGAGTTTTATTGCGATAATATGCGTATACTCAATTAAAGGTTGCTCAAATTGCTTTTTTGTTAAAATAAAGGTATTCTGACAGGACTTTTCAAACTGATATGAACACTGACACCATTGGCAATAATAAATATGAAAAATATGTAAACATTGTTTATTTACCAGGAGCTTCGGCTCGTTAAAATAGAACCCTGAATGTGTACATGTATGTCGGTGCGTGCGTGTCTGCATGTAGTTGTGAGAGTTAGTGTATATGGTCTCTGTGTGTGTATCTGCATGGGGTGTGAGAGTTAGTGTGCATATTGTGTGTGTGTGTGTGTGTGTGTGTGTATATATATATATATATACATATATATATATATGCACTTTGCCTGCTGCTCTCACACACCCACCTGCAGATACACACACACACACACACACACATATATATATATATATATATATATATATATGTGTGTGTGTGCATGTGTACTGTATGTCTCTGTGTGTGTCTGAGTGTGTATATCTGTGTGTGTGAGTGTGTATGTCTGTGTGTGTGCGCGTATATACACACACACACACACACACATATATAAAAATTCTCCTAGGCCCTCCCCCCTACGTGAATCAAATAAAACTGGTCGAAAAATGAAGTTTACAAGGTTAAAACGGCCAGCAAATGTCATAAGCACACATACACACACACAGGGCTACAAACGGCCCGCGGTCGCCCGATATTTTAATCAACCCGACCGCAACTCGGGCCGCGAATATTAATTAGGACAAAATTATACCCGACCCGCGATCCGACCCGCTTATTTACAAAATGTGTGCTTTTGGTTATAGCCTGCATGCAGTAGTCCATTTCTGTAAAACAAACAAATTTATTTGCGAAACTTTATGCAGTAGAACTACACGCAGGCATGCAGGACATAATGTTTGCGCAGGAGAGAGAATGAGAATAAGAGCGCAAGCACGCACGCAACCACCAAGGATTAGAACACTAGGATAAGATTTGGCCATGGACACATACTTCTTTCGAAAATAGAAATGGGGAGGCAAGGTAGGCAAGAGAGATATTGCTGGTCAAAACGTTAGCGTAAGAACTGGTTTAAAATGCTGAATGAAGCACAACGCTTTACTAAAGCACATCCACTGTTTAAAGTCACAAACACAACGAACTAAGGTAACTTTTATGCATGCGCAAACCTATACATACCGGTAAATATGGCTGAATCTGAAGATTTATTCCTGCAGGCTACCCATTTCGGCTGTCATACTTTTAAATGGCTTCGCAAGAAGTAGGCCTACATAGACCATAACTTGTACTACTGTCGTCTTCTTTAAGAACTTTTTATCTTTTTATCTTATTTCCCATAGCCTATATCGCTTTTCCTGAAGGGGTGTCTTTATTATTTTAACTCGCCTTCTTTACTGTTGACTTACTGTATTGATGCTTTACTGTATTGATGCTAGCCTTCTCGTGATATTTTAAGTAGGCCTATTTGTAGAAAATATATATTTAATTAATTTTAACTGACCCACCCGCAAACGACCCGAATATCATTAAAATATTTGGTTTATGACTCAACCGCGGGTGACCTGCAAGCTTACGAGGGGAGTTGTGGGAGATTCAGGTAGGGTTGCGACTTTTTGGACTCGCCCACTCTGTCAAAGAGACGTGAATCATGTTCTGGCCTACAAACCTTTTAAAATATCGAAAACGGATCATTGATCAGGGGGAAAAAATATAATGGATCAGGAAAAAATAATTTTCCTCGGCCCTCCCCCCAGGCCAAAAAAATTCTCCTGGGCCTTCCCCTAAGGCTTAAAAAATTATCTTAGGCCCTCCCCCCCCCTGACGACCGGCCCTTCCCCCCCGGTAAATATCGTACAGTCCCTAACTTAACTTGCCTGAAAATCCGAAATATTTCCAAGACCACACCTAAGGTCATTAATTGCCATACCCCTGAATGCATTGCTCAATAAAAGAGACGGGCAGGGCGAAAAACTTGTGTACAATAGCAATATGCTTTGCGTCATGATGAGAATACGCTTTTGACCATCATAATAGTGCCTGAGGTCATCTTCAAATTTTACTCTCTGTGCTTACAACTGTGTATACAAAGTGTAACGATCCTGAGGGGTATTTCACAAAACCTAGATAAGGGATTAAGCTGGGATTTTTAGGTTATCCTGGATGAATTTAGCCTTGACTTGGTTTCACAAAAGAGATGGCACATAAGTTACCATGGGGATTTATTCTCTGCACCTAGCCTGGTCCCGACCACGCTAACAGCCAAGCTAAGTTAATTCTAATAGTAATTATGTCGTCTTATTGGTTCAGCTAGCTGTCATTCACATCAGACTTCTGTGCTAATTAAGGAGCTTAATTCCATTTATAAACTATTTGCTAAATGTATTTGCTCGCAAAACAAAACAGATAGTCTGCCTACTACCATATGGTTATTATTTTAATTATGATAACCTTATAATTATTAACATGCCTAGGTACTCATTGTTTGCTTATTTTATTGATAGACGTTTTATGAATAGCCTACTGTAGTTAATTGGAAGTGGAGGGGCAAGTTTTCGAAGGTATTTTCAACTATAATATTAAGGTATATCATACTATGTGCATATTTGCAGTGGCAAGCGCTTTCTTAATGACGTTGCGTGCCGAGACAAGGAAGCACTCACACGTGGGTGCATACGTAAATTTGCATTCAGTTGGTCTACCACGCCTACTCCTGCTGTTTTACCGAAATAGCCGTGATTCCTCATTCCACAAAGGACAACTTTACTTCATTGTTAGTCTATATCAAAAGCGGTTGTTCACTTTGTGTGAATGACGCTATTTTCCACGTCTTTTTTATCCCAACCGTGGGCACTTTGGAGCAGAAACGAGAACGCGCACACATCCTGATTTACTTACACCTGGCTTGACATAGTGGCTCCTACTCATCCTGGATTGGCATTAGTGAAACGAGTTGAGCTAGGATGACCAGACAACGCTATGTCAAACCTCGCTTTATCACTTATCTTGGATGTCTTAATTCTGCCTTTGTGAAATACCCCTCTGTGTTCCCTCCTTTGTTTACCTCCTGTGCCATGTGCTCCTGTGTTTACTTCCTGTCCCTGTGTTTTAGTTCCTGTCAGCCATGTGCTCCTTTGTTTGTCTTGCATTGTCTCAGTTCCCTGTGTCTCCGCCCCTCACCTGTTCCTCATTATTAGTCTGCTAGTTTAATTATGATTTCCAGCCCTGTGTTCACCTGTCTCTTGTTTCTTGTCCACTTGTGCCTTGTTAGCCTTGTTTAACCCCTGTGTATTTAAACCCTCTGTCTCCCCTCAGTCCCCTGTCGGTCATTGATGTTGTTTTGTGCATTCACATTAAAGATTCCTGTTCTCAAGTTTAAGTGTGCCTCGTTCTTGACTTGCCCTGCGCCTCGGTCCAGCTCTCCATACTGCAACCCTGACACAAAGGTGCAAAACGCACCTAGTGAAGTGGTTGGTCCAGATTGTAGGAATGCCCTAACAGCTGCCAACTATGTAAACAAAGTGTTTTGGGAGGTTGCCAATGCTAATTTACCAGAGATAAGTTCAATGTCTTTAACGGTCACACAGAGAAAAGTAACAAAAGGAAAGTATTTTCTATTCCTGCCTTCAGGCAATATTAACACATTAATATTATTATTATTATTATTATTATTATTATTATTATAACACATTTTTCTATACCATAGTTTCATGGATCAGATAGATTAAGTTAATGAATTAAAAAGTGGTCAAGAAATATCACTGACCTATGGACAGCATATAGATAGCCATGTGTATCAGTTTGTCTGAAATTAGAAAGATATGGTTACAATACACCACAATGTATACAATACCAACATTACCAATTAAGACACCAGAGGGGTATTTCACAAAGGCAGAATTAAGACATCCAAGATAAGTGATAAAGCGAGGTTTGACATAGCGTTGTCTGGTCATCCTAGCTCAACTCGTTTCACTAATGCCAATCCAGGATGAGTAGGAGCGACTATGTCAAGCCAGGTGTAAGTAATTCAGGATGTGTGCGCATTCTCGTCTCTGCTCCAAAGTGCCCACGGTTGGAATAAAAAAGACGCGGAAAATAGCGTCATTCACACAAAGTGAACAACCGCTTTTGATATAGACTAACAATGAAGTAAAGTTATCCTTTTTGGAATGGTGAATCATGGCTATTTCTGTAAAACAGCAGAAGTAGGCGTGGTAGACCAACTGAATGCAAATTTACGTGTGCACCCACGTGTGAGTGCTTCCTTGTCTCGGCACGCAACATCATTAAAGGACAGGTTCGGTATTTTACACTTAAAGCCCTGTTTTCAGATAGTTTATGATTAAATAGAACGTTTAAGATTGAAATTTGGACACATGTTGCTGTCCTGAGAATTTTCGGTTTCTGTGGTAGCGCCCCCCCTCCTCCAGAACGATGCATAGGTGCACTGGAACAATCCTTCCTAAAACGCATTAAACTTTCGTTTACAAAGACGTGAAACTCACCGAGTGGTCAGGGGTGTTCACTGATATGCTCACACAAAAATCGCTGCAAAAGATTCTTTCCAACAGGTTCTATCATAGTTTTTGTCCAACTCCATTGACTTGTATTGGATGTGCTGTGAGGTACGGTATTACTCCGCTGCCGGAAACGGATATGGGGTTGTTTGTTTTCTTTCTGTAGTCTTATGCAGTCGCGGTATCGTAGGCTACTACGCTATCCAAATTATTGTCACGTCCAACCATGGCTAATGCTAAAATGTCTTGGAACTTGCACAATGTGAATGATAGCCTACGTGAATCATTACGTTTTCATCATGAAAGTTCCACAGCCAAAAAAATTGTAAACGTACAAAATCATGTAGCCAAATTATTCATGTAGGCTAGGGTTAGTGTTAGGCTTATGATGTGAACATGACAGGTTATGGACATAACAAATAAGTTCTTACCCCAAGTTCTTCCAACTCTGTCGTCCCAGGAGGTAATGTGGGAACCGCTGTATTTCTCAGGCGAAATAGCTTTTTGGGCGATTTCTTTTGACCTCCAGCGACGTTCAGTAAAATGCAGACACGGTGATCAGCTTTCTGCAGATTCTCAACAGGTGTGCTCACATCCAACCCCAGAAATTCCAGCCACAACTTTAGCCTTTCTGGATCGTTGAAAGGAAGTCTGTGACAACTTTTTTTGCCACGAATTTTCCCGCAATTCGGAACTGCATAAAATCGCCTCATTTTTAGCTGTCTGTTGCAAAATACTTCAAGACAGCGATCTTCTGCTTCTTCTGTGTATTCAATGAAATGCCAGTGGTTTGCTTGTAATTGGCAAGACTGTGTATGGTGCATTATCGCCACCAACTGGGCTGGAGTGTCTATTATTCAAGCTCTCAACGGAAGAATGTACGGGTGTGAGGCGTTTGGAAAAATAGCTCCACAGTTTTACAACATGGTAATAACCTGTTGGAAAGCGTCTTTTGCAGCGATTTTTGTGTGAGCATATCAGCGAACACCCCTGACCACTCGGTGAGTTTCACGTCTTTGTAAACGAAAGTTTAATGCGTTTTAGGAAGGATTGTTCCAGTGCACCTATACATCGTTCTGGAGGAGGGGGGGCGCTACCACAGAAACCGAAAATTCTCAGGACAGCAGCATGTGTCCAAATTTCAATCTTAAACGTTCTATTTAATCATAAACTATCTGAAAACAGGGCTTTAAGTGTAAAATACCGAACCTGTCCTTTGCCACTGCAAAGATGCACATAGTATGATATACCTTAATATTATAGTTGAAAATACCTTCGAAAACTTGCCCCTCAACTTCCAATCAACTACAGTAAGCTATTCATCAAACGTCTATCAATAAAATAAGCAAACAATGAGTACCTAGGCCTATGTTAATAATTATAAGGCTATCACAATTAAAATAATAACCATATGGTAGTAGGCAGACAATCTGTTTTTGTTTTTTTTGCGAGCAAATACATTTAGCAAATAGTTTATAAATGGAATAAAGCTCCTTAAAATTAGCACGGAGGTCTGATGTGAATGACAGCTACCTGAACCAATAAGACCACATAATTACCATTAGAATTAACTTAGCTTGGCTGTTAGCCTGGGCCCACTTCCCCGAAAGCATCTTAAGCCTAAGAGCGTCGTAAAGTCCCTCTTACGAACGTCTTAAGATTTGCCGACTGTTTCCCGAAACCATCGTAGCTTAAGAGCGTCGTGAAAACACTCGTAGATCTACGAGTGCTCCAGAGTACTCGTTACCGGCTAAGAGCGTCTTAACAGTACTTCTCACTGAGGTCACCAACAGGACATACAGAGGAATTACAACTTAGAATACATAATATAATTTACGTTCCCATTCTTTATTGTGTTTACCTGTGATGAATCAGATTTTAGCGTGCAAAATAGCCTACATTTAATGGTCATAATAATGTGATGAAAAGCGGACAAAAATGCAATCAAGTTATGAAACGAGACGTTGCCAGAATAGTTTGACATTATCTTTGCTAAGTGAATATTTTATTAGGCCTATGAGGTAAAAAGCAGAGAAAGCAACATGTGGTTTAGTCTGTAGCCTACTGCATCAAAATCTAAGCCTACACATTTCCTCTCTTTCTTACTCGACTTCTTTCTTATCTTCAAACGTGTTCTTAAGTGACACCGCGAAAAATTATTGCATGGTGCAACAATCTAATCTTAAAATAATTACAATTATTTATGTCTCTGTGTGGTAGCCCTATATAACCTACTTGGGATGCTTACATGCAGATGTCAAAGTGTTTCTATTTTCGTATTGATGTGAATTAATGTGTAGATCCGAAGTTTAAATGGTAGGCCTATAGCTGTGACGTGCAGTCACCTGACATCACCGTCAAATCAGAGAATATTTCAGAACTATTAACGTGGACAGCTCCCCTTAAGAGCATCTTAAGAGCAGTGCACGTGCGTTCACGCTACGAGCATGTTCGGGAAACAGTCGGAAAAACCAAACGAACGATCGTAAGATGAATCGTAGAAAACCCTCTTAAGAGCGTGTCTCCGTCGTTATCGGGGAAGTGGGCCCTGGTCGGGACCAGGCTAGGTGCAGAGAATAAATCCCCATGGTAACTTATGTGCCATCACTTTTGTGAAACCAAGTCAAGGCTAAATTCATCCAGGATAACCTAAAAATCCCAGCTTAATCCCTTATCTAGGTTTTGTGAAATACCCCTCAGCACCACAATCACCAAAATATTATTGTGTGTGTATGTGTGTGTGTCTGTATAAAAACATTTCTACAAACTGAAATTGATCATTAAATAAATCAATACAGTACATTCATTACAAATAAGTTATCAGAAATAAAATAGTGTTACGAGTAAACCATTTGGGTGAAAGTTTACCAACTTGAGTAATTGAGTATTTATTTTCCATGCCAAATAACTTTATCTAAAAATAAAAATTTGACCATTCGAAAGTAATGTAAAGTTGTATGTCTTATGTCTTATAAAACATTTAGTATGTCTCTCTAAAAATGACAACCAAGAGCCTACCTGTAAAGTTTAGTCCTTGGTGAAAAATCCTTTATGTCAATAGGCCACTGAGTATAATGTGCCACTGTTATCCTCTCTGAGTGTCCTAGTTGTCTGAGTGAGGAGGTGAGGATACTGGCCATTTAATGCTCCATCTCATACGAAAAGATGCTCCCTGCCCATCATTCCTGTTCGTCAGACAAAACAAAACAAAAGAAAACAAACAAACATAAAAAACTCTGTTGTAATGGAATCTGGGAAACCTATAAATAATTACCCTCTAAATACCTAGAAAGAGGCTTGGCTATTGTCTACTATAAGACGTCACACCCCAGCCTCTGTACATTGTCATAGCCTCAGTGATTGTGCACACTTAGTTCCTTATCTCTCACAGGTCACTCCCCTGAGATTATCTGTGGCACGGTGCTCCATCCATACCATTCAAGTATAGTCATTCCCTCTCATTCTTTTGGGTCAAGTCAGCATAGTTGAATATTGAGAGCCCCCAAGTATATTATGATTATGGTCTTTGTAAACATTTAATGAATAGTGATATTCACTGCACCCAGGAGTATTATACAAAGACTAACCAGTTTAGCTTTCCCTTGGTTCATGGTTGAAATTAGCCTCACCTCTTATACATAATTTGTAAATGTGTAAAGAGATCATAAGCAGCACATTTTTGCATCCCCTGTTTGAAGTGAAATTGTGATTATTTTTAAGTTGTAACAGTTCTATGCTGGAAATATAAATTCAGAAATATTTTGTGAGTTCTAATAAAAATTATTTGTAACTCCTTTAGTAGTACGGAGCCCAGGAAGTGGCATTGCAATATATATCTGTGTATCTAGAGAATTTTTGTAAATTGTGGTCTCATTTTATTTCTTTTTTATTTCTATATTGTCTGCACAATTTAGTATATTGTGTGCTCATTTTACTAAACTGTGTGAGCACCTTTTACTAATAATGCGCTCAATTTACTAAATATTGAACGCGCCTACTGAAATTTCTTAAATACTTTGTGGAAAAGCCTTTATTTGTAATGACAGCTTCAAAAAATCATTAATAATCGCAAATAACAGAGTTACAGAAAAAAGTATGATTTTGGGGTCTGGCCCCTGACCTAAACTCCGCAGAAATACAGTGGGGTGATATGGGGTATAAATATATATATATATATATATATATATATATATATATATACACACACACTGAATGGCTTAGAAACAATTCATAATTTAGCAACAAATTGTTTTCAAATGGTGTACTAATCATTCTTAAATTATATAAACTAATAGTTTATTTCATAGTTTATATAGCATTTCTTAATAATTTGGTTCATGATTTATGCCTTTAATGCAACAGGATAGTGGAGAATGACAGGAAGTGAGTGGGAGAGAGTCAGGGTGGGATCCGGAAAGGACCACGGGGCGGGAATCGAACCCGGGTCGCCGGCGTACGGTGTGCCCCAGCCAGTTGCGCATTTGTTACTTATTAGTTAATGGTTTGTTCATCATTAGTAATTTACGCATAATTTATCGTCAGTAAAGCATTTGTTCACACAGTTATAAATGGTTTGTTCATAGTAAATAAGCCTATCTAAAAATATGTTTAAGTACATGATTTACTTAATAAATAATGAAACAACGACTTATACATGAAATCATTTTCCCATTATAAAGCAGTTGCAAACTATTACAAAATGCTTTGTTCATCATTTGTAACGCATTTCACCTATGTTAATTCTCATAAATAAAGTATTTGTACACACAGTATAAATGGTTTGTTCATAGTAAATAAGCCTATATCTAAAATATGTTTATAAATTACTGTTAATACTTAATAAATGATGCAAAAATATTTTGTTGATGAAGTAATATTTCCATTATTTAAAGGTGCTCTAAGCGATGCTGGGTAACGTCACTTCTGTTGAATTTCAAACAAAACAGAGAGCAAGTTACTTCCTCCTCCTCCCTCCCGTGCTGCTCCCATGCAATTGAAACTCTCCTAAACGCACATCTCATCTGTGATTTGCTGGAACAGTTTGTTATGTTTTATGGGCTAGGTTTGGCCAGGTTGTTTTTGGAGCCTGGGCTGTCCACAGAGATCACATTTTTTTTTACAGTGTATTCAGGACACAGACAGCTAGCGGTTGGTTAGGTGATGTTTGCAGTAAGTGACATAAAATATTTTAGCCTTAAAAGCCTTTAAAAATGCATGGCATTGCTTAGAGCACCTTTAACAGTTGTTACATACACATGCACTAATGATTAGTTAGGGTGAGGATACATATTTTATAAACCACTTCCTAATAGTATAATTCATAATTAACTCAGGAGTTACAAGTGGTTAGTTAATGATATTTTGTGAGCTCATCTAAAGTGAGGACGTTGTATGCCTTGCAACGCATTTACTAATGAGCTATAATGTTTACATTTGCATCAAATTAACTCTTAAAGAGTGGATGGCAAATTTGACATCAGTGGTTTTAATTATGTAACATAATATAAGTACATATAAATAAATATGGCTACAACCGTGAGATAAACATAGTAGCCTAAAAATTACATGTCAAATGTCAAATGTGTACAGTTACATTTTGTCATAGAAAGTAAGAAACATTTGTAAGTATATCCGGGATCAAGTATTGTTCCTGGAATGCTACTGGTAAGTATAGCATAATCATTTAGGCTTCCCACTTGTCCAATCGGCGCCAAAATGCAACCATGATTGACGGAAGTAATAATAATGATTATTGTTAATTATTAATTACTGAAAATTGTAACATTACAGTTGTCATGTCAATGGCTACAACTCATAGCAATACATCTCTTGTGACATAGCATCATGTTATGTCAGCTTTTCTATTAAGGTTCTATTAAAAACTTATCAGAGAAACCATGGATCAGATATTGTTAGCATTTGTAAAAAAAAGAGACACAAATCATGAAATGACAGCCATCTGAAACAACAAAACAGAGACAAAAGTACTATTTACATATGTCCTATTGTGAATGCTTACGGAATGGAAATCCAACAAGATTAACAAGATACTTACTAAGGTGTGTGAGTTGACGTGCAGCATTCCTATTACAGCACTATACCTGAAAAGCGTGAAGCATAGCTCAGTATCTCCTTTACAGGCACTTATCGGAATATCAAGTCCTGTGCTTCGTTTCCAACCCGTTTCATACTACATCACCACCTTAACATACTATGCGTATTGTTCTTTTTGATTTAGAATAGAATAGATTTATTTCCTTTTTTACTGTTGACAGTAGGCCTATCATGCCATAAATGGCATGTGTGAAGTGAAGAGGTTTCAAAACATAGCTACAATATATTAAAACAAGAGAAAGTTGGCTACAATATTATATATAGTATTTAACATAATCTGGAATAAAATTGCCTTGACTAAATCTGATACCAAGTCGGTCTACTCATTGCTCTGCTTTCCACTCACCTGATGCTGATGAATTGTTCTCACATTCTATTTTTCCAGTGAACCAAGCAGAGCCTTTCCCGCACCTTTGTCTTCACCAACAGATATGTTCCACCACCTCCTTTTCTTGCTCTCCGGTAAGTGTCTAAATCCTGTTAATTGAAACTTATTTTGTTACAATTTGTAACAGTATAATGACACCTAATCCTATACACCAGAGGTCGTCAAATGGCGGACCGCTGTCCGAGTCCGGACCCTGACGTGATCCTATCCGGACCATAATAATTTAGATTTGGGTAAGGCTATTTGCACCCCTGGTACAATTAGCAGTGTATACTATTCATACCCTGGTGCAATTAGCAGTGTATGCTATTCGTACCCTGGTGCAATTAGAAGTAAATTCTATTCTTACCCCGGTGCACACAGCAATGTGTCCTATTAGTACCCCGGCTGGTACAAATATCAGTGTATGCTATTTGCACCCCTGGGCATTTATTCTGGCATATTGATCACACAATGTAATAATAATTTTTAAAAAAAACAAGCAACCTGTTTTTTTGTTGTTACGTAACAGGGTGTGAATAGCTCAGCTGTGTAATAGACACTCTGAATAAGGTATGCTGTTTGCATCAATGTATAGTTAGAAGTGGATGCTATTCGTACCCTGGAGTATATAGTAATGTATGCTATTTAAACCCTGGTGCATGAACTAGCTAATTGTTGCAATCAAAACTTCCGTTTGAGAACCGATTTCTTGTTCAAATTGCGCGCCTTCTCTCCAGAGACTTTGGTACACATGCACACTCACTCTGCCAAAATGCATCACACAGAATTCGAACCCCAGTCTCCCACATGCTAAACCATGTCTGTGACCACTGCACTATCTTCTTCCACAACTAGATGGTGTTTGCAGGTAAACTTATAGTTTATAGGCCTGAATGTCATATTCACAAAATTGTTGTTGACTAACAGACTGACTTGTATGTGGTTGTATGTGTTCACTAAACCAAGATTATGAAAATAAAACTCAACTTCAATCTAAAACTTAATCTGAACAGATATTAGTGGCGAAACCTTTCAGAATTCTTCACTTTCTGCTGACGAAAAAACGAATGTCCGCCATGTTTTTTGTGCACGTGAGCAACATCTTTTTGTTGTTATGTCACAGGGTGTGAATAGCTCAGCTGTGTGGCCAAGGCTATTCGTACCAGGGGTGTAAATAGACACTCCGTTTAGATTTTCACGGACGATTTCAAAGCTGCGCTAAATGTTTCGTAGGTTAGGATAACAGCATTTAGGCCTACTTCAGTAGCTTCAGGAACCATCATTTCGCTTGCTGCTATTCAGCCAGTGAAATCTGTGTATTCTGATAAAGTCGAGTCAGTGAGTAGGCCTAGGCCTAAAGTTAATATGTTGAAGAGACTCACTGATAGCCTGACAGGGAAAACGAGCGAGGAGAGGAGACGGGACGAGAAACAATCAGATGGATATGTAAGTTAGCGATAAGTAAGTTATTTTCAAATCATGGATTTGAAAAGGGGAGAAAGCTAGACAGCGAGAACAGAGCTTTATATAACGATCGTGGGCAATTACCACGCAAAACTGTCACGTCCATAAGTAAGGGATAACGGACGCCGAGGTGTCCTGTTATACGGAATTAATGGACGAGGGCGAGGGGCAAAGAACTCCCCGACACGCAGCGGAGCCTCCGCCCAAGTCCATTAATTCCGTATAACTGGACACATGCACCTCGAAGGCCGTTATCCCGCTTATCACCCGGTTGCCACTGTAAAGCAAAGGAAACACGCGGTTCTGTTTAAAAAGTAGCTCACTAGTTCAGCTTGTTGTACAACTTTCGTTGGCCCTATAACAGCGATAGCATGGACAGTTAGCTTGTTTACAGTGTTGATTCCATTGTTGCGAAGCCTGCCTCCAGGCTCAATTGGGTCCTACTATCATTGTTATAGCCTAGTTACCATTCATAAGCATTGATATGGAACGGTGATTAAATTTTTTTTTACCAGATCTACTTCATAGGTGTCCCATTATTCAGAATTAAAAGCCACCCCGCCTGCCAATCAGAAAATAGTTATTTCTTCTCTCCGGGTGATAACCCTTAGCCTACTTATTACACGGCTCTTCACAATGCAAGTAGAACGCTCCATTGACTTGAATGGCATTTCCCAAAGTTCTAGCGGTCATTATTTTTGACTAAAGGACCTCTAAAAGAAAATAACTGCGCGTCAGGGTCCGGTTCGCCCTGTCGGGACTTAGGCTACTTTATATAGCCTATATATAGCGCCTATACATGCATGTTAAACATTATGATGCTCCGGAAATTTGCTTGAGGAAAGTTTCGGTAACATGGACCCCGCTGAAGTTTAATTAAATACCCCTGCTATACACTAAACCTAAGTTAGTCTGAAACCGATGTTATCCATTATCCCATTAGTAAGTCTATAAAAAGAATGCTAACTTTTAATCCACTCTGATATTATTTAATCGGCAACATTAAATGCAATTCATGATAATCTGAGTGATAACTACTTCATCCATTTATTCTAAACTGATAATTCATGCTTTACACAGGTTTGTTTGCATTGTCCTCGTCTATCCCTGTGCCTAAAGGCTTTATCAGTCACTCAGACAACATTGAGTTTTACGATGACCTGGAGAACTCACGGTTCCTGTTGGGTTCCGAGCTCGGACCCAACATTGGACCACGGGTGGAACTGCCCCCCAGAGAAACACCTTGGACCGAGGACCCAGGATTTATCCCTCTTCCTATTAAGAAGAACTTCCTCAAGCACTGAAGCTGTGGTCTGTGGTCAGAAACCACACCTGAACACTTCAAGCAATTCTTATCTGAGAGTAATCCTTTGGAGAAAAATCTGATTTATTTCAATGTGACAACGAACAATGAAGAAATGTGCATAGACCTTACTCTATGACTAAGAAGCTAAGAAAATCTGACAAGTTTAAAATGTCTAATTTTGCATTGTTATTTTATGCTGTGAATTGTACAGTACATTTTCCTTCTGTTAATACAATGACAATATACAAACACATATAGAAACAAGACATGTGTCCAGTCAATGAGACAAGCAAAACAGTGAATGGGATGCACAACATCACATTGTCGTTATTTCGGTGTGCAGCATGATGAATGACTCAAACCAGTCACTATTGGAAGAATTTATCTATTTTTAAACCTTTATTGTTAACACTTTATAATAACTACAAACAATTCATCATTTAATAAGCATTTGTTACTTATTAGTTAATGGTTTCATCATTAGTAATTTATTGTTTATACATAATTTATCATCAGTAAAGTATTTGTTCATTGTTCTTCTCACAAATTAAGTATTTGTACAAACAGTTATAAATGGTTTGTTCATAGTAAATAACTAGTTAATAATTAATAAATGATTAGTTAGGGTGAGGATACATATTTTATAAACCACTTCCTAATACTATAATTCATGATTAAAACAGGAGTTACAAGTGGTTTGATAATGATATTTTGTGAGCTCATCTAAAATGAGGACGTTTTTGCCTTGCAAAGCATTTACAAATGAGTTATAAAATTTACATTTGCATGTATTCATTTAGCAGACACTTTCATCCAAAGCGACTAATACATGTCAATGAAATTAAAGGGCAAGGCCACATTGGTGGAAGCCGGGGCTTGAATCCCCGACTTGATGGGTTACTGCATAGTAACCATGCTCCTTATCCACTACACTACCACTGCCCAGTGGCATTACAACACTAGTATACAGTTAAGAACAAAATTATGTATACCCCTGTCAAATATTGATGCAATGTTGATTTTCTGACTTTGTTCTGACTGAAAATGACACTGCCACATGCCAAAAGGTTGTAAGACAATGTGGTAGGAACATGGAGCCTTCGACAACCTGCTAAGGTTTTCCTCTAACACAGAGGAAATCCTTAAAAAGTGCCATCAGAGACAGTACCTACTCAGGAAGCTGAAGTCATTTGGGATTAACAAAGACATTCTCACCACATTCTACTATGCTTGAAAATGTAATACCCTTCTCTTTCACGAGCTGGTTCCACTCCATCACCCTGCAAAACAGAAACCGCCTGTTGAATGTGGTTAAGGTCTGCTCAAAAATCATTGAGCAGCCCGTCCGAACTCTCACTGCCCTATGTGACCAACAGACTGTAAAGGTAGCACGCAGGATTATTTGGGACCCCTCTCACATCCTGTTTCCTGAGTTTGAGTGGCTCCCCTCAGGACGCAGACTCCGCTGTCCGCTTTGCCGGCAACCTTCATCCCGAGGGCTGTCCAGCTTATGAATGATAACCGACTCATATGATGGTAATAGCCTCTATATGCACTTTTTCTTTTTTAATTGAAGCACTAAGGAAGCACTTTAAGAACTTTTAAAACTTTTATAACTACTACTATGTGATGAATGAGGATATGTGGTGTGTATTGTGTGATTGTCCAGTGTGCCTGTGAAATATGTGTGTTGGTTGATTGTATAGTATGCGTGCTGGTTATGTTGTTGATTGTGTCCGTTGTCCCTTGAATATTGAATAAGCTACTGTAATGTACCCTTTTAAATTGTCCCTTGGGGACAAATAAAGTGCTTTGAATTGAATTTGAATTGAATTGAATCAAAAGAATAATTGTTTTGATCTTTTTTAACATTTGTATGAAAAATGGCATGTCCAAAATTAATCATACCCTTTTTAAATAATCAATGGAAACATCTTTATTAGCTATCAAAGCTCTCAAAATGGTTCTTATATTACCTACCAAGCCTCTCCATGTCTCCACAATGATTGTAGACCGCACCTTTTTAGCAGCAATCTGGGCCTTGTGCCAACCTTTTTGACCGATTGAGGTCTGGACTCTGGCTGGGCCACTCTACAATTTTGACATTGATCTTTGTTAACCATTTCTTGCCTTATTTGGCTGTATGTTTTGGACTATGGTATGGTTTAATGGTCTAATGATGCCTATTGGGGCAGTTCTCTTGGCACACTGCCTGATCTTTCCTCCAGAGTCTCAGTGTAGCCTATTTTTTATACCAATCTCAGGCCATGTCGCTGGGTAAAAAACAAATCCAGCAAAAGCTAAATTCTTTGTTCAGGTGTGCCCGATTACCAATTGGTCCATTTTGAGGGAGTGAAAATTTCAACCACCAAAACACCATCCACATTGTGGAGAATACCCATAAAAAATGTATTAGTTTTGGCTGTTTTTTTTACACAATGGGACTTGGTGAACTTATCAAAGTAAATGGTAACACTAAAACAAGGAGGTACATTGAGATTTTTGGTGGAAAAGATCAGGCAGTCTGCCGAGACACCTGCCCCAATGGGCATCATTGGACCATTAAACCAGGGGTTCTCAAACTTTTGTGGGCCGGGGACCCCTCATGGAGTGGAAAATTGTCCAAGGACCCCTCATAATCGCAACACTTAAAACTTCTTTTTTATAAAGTGTATTTTTTTGGCCTTTTATGCCTTTAATTTACAAGACAGTAGAGAATGACAGGAAGCGAGTGGGAGAGAGAGTCGAGGTGGGATCTGGAAAGGACCACAGGGCGGGAATCGAACCCGGGTCGCTGGCGTATGGTGCAGGTGCCCCAGCCAGCCACGCCACAGCTGGGGCCACAACTTAAGTTAATCATGTAGCTGTATAGCCTTTTTTCTGTTAGATGCTTATGTTATATGTATTTTAAAAACATAGAGTGCTAATACCACAATAGTCATGTTAGCAAAATTTGACAGTATGTAGGATTTTTTTAAAGGATTGTTGTTTCTTTGTCAAATGTAGGCCTATTGTGTTGAACACATATTGTTTGCTTCACGTTATGTTTCATTTCGTTGACAGTTAATTAATAGTAAAGTGTTTTGACGTATCATGTAACCTATCAGCAGATCAATTGGGCAAATACTGATACTGTAGCATTTTTCGCCATATAAGACAATTTCATATTTTGTAGCAATCTTTGTCAGGGACCCCCTGACAATGTGCGGCGGACCCCACTTTGAGAACCAATGCATTAAACCACACAATGATCCAAAACATACAGCCATACAAGGCAAGAAACCAAATAACTTTCAGTGTCCCGCCGGCGGGACGGTTACCCCCCTCCCCCACCTCCCCCCAACATTCTAAATCATAGTAATGTTATACACCATTTCAAAGCTTTGACTCTTGGGAATCCAAAAATGACAACTTTTTCATGTACAATCTGTATAGTGCTTTACATTCTCAGATTAATTTTATTATGTCTCAATTAAATTTGATCCAAAATGCTCCCCTTCCCACTCCTCCGCTTTTGGTGATACCCTGACTTCTGGCTGCTGGCTGCAGTGTAGCTGCAGCACAATAGGTAGATGCCTCATATTGGGTACTGAAACATTCACAAGAATACATAGAAATTGAATCTTCATGTTGTATTATCCAATATTAGTTGTACAGATGTATAGTCTATCTTATACACACTTATTGAACCAACAAAGTAAATGCAAAAATAGAGACTTTTTTGTAATTATTCCATATTGTGTAGTCAGTCTATATCAGAACACCTGACATACAATCTAAATAGTCCACAAGAAACCTCAAAGTGTTACCTTTCATTTGAGACCAGGATTATGCTTCTACACAAACGGCTCCCACACACAGCTGCGTGCTTCGCGTTGCTGGAGACGCATCCCATTCACTTTACATGGGCTCACGTGATCGATCCGTTGCCGAACTGAATTGTGGGTCCGTCGTGTCGCGTTTCTCCCGCCGCTCGCGTTGAGTTCAGCTGTTGCTGCACCGACAGACGGCACCGGCCAATCAAGCCAATCTACGGACGGCACCAACCAATCACATTACGGTTTTACTTCAAGTCATTTGCATAGCTACCGTCGGGAACACCCACTGGCATGCATTGACGGAACGCAGCTGTGTGTGGGAGCCGAAAGGGGTTCATGTGCAGTAAGCATTTGATTGTCAGTATGCATTTTGGATAACAAAAAGTCCTATGGGGAGTATCCATAGGCATTTTACAAAATGCATGGGCATACCTTGGCAAATAATAGTCTAAAGCACTCATATTTTCATTCTATATTGATCAACTTTTGCACACAGCTTCACAAGACCTGGTGCTAGGGCTCAGTCGTGTTTCTAAGGGATATCAAGTGACCTAGAGGGCTGAAATGTGATCAGTTCAGAGATGCTTGTAATCCGGCAGAAAGAAAAAACTATATTCTAGCCTCTGTAGCTCTTTGTCAGTACATCACACAGTTATTGTGACTGCTTCCTACAAAAGCTACAGGTTCTCAGCTTTCTATAGAGGTCCAGCACTTGATGGTTGACCCCAAAAGAGGTGGGAATAATGCCCTTGTAAATAGGCACAGTGCAATTTCAGGCAAAAACTTGAATTTTTTACTGAGAACTATTAAAAAGGGTATGAATAATTCTGGACATGGCATTTTTCAAAATGTTAAAAAAGATGAAAACACTTTTTTTAATTCCATGTTTCTCCTCCCACATTGTCTTTTGTCATTGTCTAAACTTTTGGCATGTGACTGTCATTTTCAGTCAGAACAAACATATTGATCAAGAGAAAATCAGCATTAAATCAATATTTGCCAGGGGTATGAATAATTTTGTTCTTAACTGTAGATATGCATGTTTACTATGAACAAACCATTTTAACTGTGTGTAAACATGATTTACAGATGAGAATCAATGTAGGAATAATGCTTTACAAAAGAAGAATACAGCATTTAATAATAGTTTACAGATGTTTAATAAATGCTTAAAGGACAGGTTCGGTATTTTACACTTAAAGCCCTGTTTTCAGATAGTTTATGATTAAATAGAACGTTTAAGATTGAAATTTGGACACATGTTGCTGTCCTGAGAATTTTCGGTTTCTGTGGTAGCGCCCCCCCTCCTCCAGAACGATGCATAGGTGCACTGGAACAATCCTTCCTAAAACGCATTAAACTTTCGTTTACAAAGACGTGAAACTCACCGAGTGGTCAGGGGTGTTCACTGATATGCTCACACAAAAATCGCTGCAAAAGATTCTTTCCAACAGGTTTTATCATAGTTTTTGTCCAACTCCATTGACTTGTATTGGATGTGCTGTGAGGTACGGTATTACTCCGCTGCCGGAAACGGATATGGGGTTGTTTCATAGACTGTATATATAGAACTGGACAGTGTGGTTGCATTCAGCAGTGTTCTATGGAATTGAAGCCGCCGAGGCGACGCCATCTTGGAAAATTTGCAACCAATTTGAAGTGCGGCTGCGCAGCAGAAGTTGAAGCATGCGCAGTGAAGAGGAGTCGCGGTCAGGCACGCCCACTCAGTTGTCACTCAGCGAGAGTTAAACACGCCCTTGTCAAGTGAAACCCGCCCCCTTCTCCTTTCCACAACGCAGGTCGACTCGGCGCCGAAGGCTAGCTGGCTGGATGAATTTTGCGGCTGTGAGTTAGCTAAACAGTACAAACAACAATCGGTTTGTTCTTGTCTGGTAAGTGTTGCGTATTAACTGAAAAGTTTTTTTTGTCTATTGTTGTTCTTAAATACGTCTAAGAGAGCTTATTATGTTGATTATAGACTGTGACAATTTAGTATGGTGAATACTAATGAGCTAACAACAAAAATAGGACAGCGAATTACATGCTAACGTTAGCAGCTACATTAACGTTACCGTCAACGGGAGGCTAAGTTAGTCGTTGAAGTGAAGATTACCACACAGCTCCCGTAACAGTCGATGCATGATCTACTTGGTTTTATTAGTTGTTGCTGTTTTCAAATATCTCAATCTTAATGTATGCCATCTCAACATGGAGTAACCATTGACTGTACATGGGGATTAATAACACTAGACAGTCAGTAAAGTAGCAGCTATATGATGTGATAAAGCAACGGTATGATGTGATAAAGCAACGCAAGTTAACGTTAACGTAATGTGAAGCATGGACCTCATCAACCCATCATGTTAATGTAACTACTAGCCAGTTGGCCAGCGTTGCATTTTTTCTAACGTTAACGACAGACACCTCTGTTAGAGCTACTTCTGTGATGGTAGGTCGGTAGCATAGACTGTAAGAAATAGGTCGGTAGTTGTAGACCAAGTGAATGATCGATAAATGAAACGCCTGCATTAAACACTACGCCAAGAACCAGTCACTTCCCAGGGATATCGGTGAACATTTGAGAAAGACCTTAGTTTGTCATCTAACGTCCATGATCAGTCATACTGATAACGTTATTTTTCAAGCTGACGCAAGTTAATAACATTACCACCGCATATTTAAATGTGTAGTTAACATTAGGTAGGCTGTGAAGTTTGTTGCACACATATATTTAATTAATTGGTATTACTAGTGGTGTTGAGTGCCTGATTAGATGCTTTGCAATGTTGTAAAATTGTCTGACTAACTTTATTGTAACTTTCCTTTTTGCAGGTAAGATGGCTGAATGTACTGGAGGTGGCGGCAAGGTGGTCTCCATGGTCTACATTAGTCTGCAAGCAAGGGAATGCCTACGTGAAGTGGTTTGGCTGGGGTGGTCTGAGGTGGCATGTCCTCCTCCTTTCTCCAAGTCCCCTGACATCCATCTCCCTGACATCACCCACGGTCACTGGATCAACCTGAAGCCCCTTATACATGGGACATTGCACAGCACCACTACGTTCTGAAAACACATGACTTTCAATAACTTGCGTGGCACCAAGAAAGGTCTGCGGCTGCTCTGAACATTCTGTTAATGTGACATCATTCATACTTGAGGCTGTACACATCCCTTTGTTTCTATTTTCTTTATCGATGTCACCCAAACTTCAACTTTCTGTATGCCCCTGAACTCACACAAATTGTAAATTGCAATGCGCCATTTAACCAGTGGTGTAGTCTAGTTAGTTAGTTGCAGTGGTGGGTATACTGTGAGCAACCCCAAATGTTATTGAATACGTATCCTTGCCTATTTTAAATGGGTATACTGAGATGATGATGCTTTTAAATGGGTTTACTGTGTAGTCCTGTGTATCACGTAGACTATACCATACCACGGTCATTTAACTGCCTTGATATTTAAGTCAGAGGCCATTGCTTAGTATTTAACTGTAGCCTACACAAAGATGTAGACGTTACAAGAATATTAATATCAGAATAATTATTGGTTGATACTAAATCAATATTGAATGTTTTTTTTTTATTTCTTTTGTGTGATATATCATTCAGAATGTTGCAACATGACTGGTCTTCAATCAGCCAAAGAGGACACATCGTAACTCCTCTCCTAGTTACTCTCCATTGGCTCCCTACAGTAGCCAGAATTAAATTTAAATCTCTCCCTTTGGCCTATAGGACACTGACTGGATCTGCTCCTTGTTATTTTAATTCAATGATCAAACTATACATCCCCAACCGCCCACTGCGGTCTTCTGATGAGCGTCTTTTGTGTCGACCAGTCTTAAACGCTAGGTCAAATTCAAGACTCTTTTCCTCAGTGGTTCCATGTTGGTAGAATGAGTTGCCCAGTGCTCTTCGTTCTTGTGATAGTTTTTGGTCTTTTAAGCACTTCTTATACATTATGGTTTGTATGCAGTAGTACTGTTTTATTTTCATTATAGGCTGTTGATTAATTTGACATTGTTTATTATTGATATTCTCCTTAATGTAGTCTTACCATGTTATTGTTATTATATTATTGATTGAATGGGCATTATTATTTATTATTGCTTTCCCCCCCTCATTTTCATTGTTTATTTCGTTAGGCTATTGATTGATCCCTGTTTTAAGTATTATATTGTTTTGTATTTGTTAAGGGTAACCATAACCATCATCATAATGTGGTATTTTCTTATGCACTTGAAACAAAGAATAAAAATTTTTCTTTAAACGTAGTACCACTTTAAACACATCATACACTGAACAGCAAAGTAGCTTCCTGATTATGTGTAAAATGTTTACGGAGTATCCTGATGTAGTAGGTCCATGTTCGTATATTTTTACAGCTGACATGAAGGCTGCAATATTACATTTTTGATTTAAAATGGAGCACCCTCTCTGACTAGCAAGCCTGTGGTTGAGGCATACGATTACAGACATATTGAGAGAGCCTATCAATGAGTTCTCACAGTTTTCAATTTAGACGTATTATTTTGAAATGATGTACGTCTACGGGAGGATTATACATCACTGGCAAGACCTGATCAAATCATACCAATGCAAAATGCTTCTCCAGCAGTGCAATCGCAGGTAACAACGATACCTTAACGCATTTTCAGATACCGCTGTTCTGAGCATACTAAGCATTTGTAACTTTGAATCCCTCCTCACGTTAAGCTATGGTCCAATAATGTGTTCACTAAAACACAAGTAACGTTATTTGTCGGGCTGATTCATAAATGGGCATACCGAGGTTGTCGACCTAGCAGGCTAGGTGGCGTTTATTGCCATTCGCAAAACTAGCAAGCAAGAGTTAACGTTAATGAAACTTTGCTAAGCAAGAGTTAACGTTAATGAAACTTAACATCGCCTTCTCCAGTGACTTAAGTGTATTCAAATGAAGTTGCAACGATGATGGCGGCAATCACTGGTTACGTTAAACCATTTGAAACAAGTAGGACTGTAAATGATGGTGACTATGGCTAACGTCACTTCAATATAGCAGAGCCCTTTTACTTTAGCTGCTACATATCAACTGGCTAATGCTAGCATGATGTAGCATGCTATGAGCTAATATACTTAGCATCTACGAAAGAACAGCACATATCTTTTTTCACAAAAGAATCTGTCACAACTAACAACGATGTCTCTCTCTTACAAACAACTAAACAATGTATGACTATCAATTTTGTATTTAGTCAGACTGTGATAAGATATAGCCTAATGATAATAACAGCAACACTTATTTAGGTTAGATTATGTGTCGAAATCAGGTGTCGTTAAAATAAGTGAGCGATGACGTGGTAGTGTCTGCAGCCTAGACGTTAAAACATAATGGACAAAGCGTCGTGTCTGCAGCCAGCCAGCTGTCAATCATAGGTGTAAACACGCCCTTTTTAGATTTGTTAATATAACATTAAAAAAAATAATTTCAGCGAGAAAAGAAAAATTGTGTGTATTGAAGCATCTTGAAAACTATTTTTTCGAATAAAAAGTTGTAGATACAAAAATAGTTTTAGGTGAGAAAAGTGACAAGGAAAGTTGGCTACTTGGCCATTGAAATACATGGGGATGGGCGGAGTTACACATTGTACTGCAACCAGCCACCAGGGGGCTCTGGACTAGCGCTCGCATCACTCTTAACAGACGGCACACTGTCCAGTTCTATATATACAGTCTATGGGTTGTTTGTTTTCTTTCTGTAGTCTTATGCAGTCGCGGTATCGTAGGCTACTACGCTATCCAAATTATTGTCACGTCCAACCATGGCTAATGCTAAAATGTCTTGGAACTTGCACAATGTGAATGATAGCCTACGTGAATCATTACGTTTTCATCATGAAAATTCCACAGCCAAAAAAATTGTAAACGTACAAAATCATGTAGCCAAATTATTCATGTAGGCTAGGGTTAGTGTTAGGCTTATGATGTGAACATGACAGGTTATGGACATAACAAATAAGTTCTTACCCCAAGTTCTTCCAACTCTGTCGTCCCAGGAGGTAATGTGGGAACCGCTGTATTTCTCAGGCGAAATAGCTTTTTGGGCGATTTCTTTTGACCTCCAGCGACGTTCAGTAAAATGCAGACACGGTGATCAGCTTTCTGCAGATTCTCAACAGTGCTCACATCCAACCCCAGAAATTCCAGCCACAACTTTAGCCTTTCTGGATCGTTGAAAGGAAGTCTGTGACAACTTTTTTTGCCACGAATTTTCCCGCAATTCGGAACTGCATAAAATCGCCTCATTTTTAGCTGTCTGTTGCAAAATACTTCAAGACAGCGATCTTCTGCTTCTTCTGTGTATTCAATGAAATGCCAGTGGTTTGCTTGTAATTGGCAAGACTGTGTATGGTGCATTATCGCCACCAACTGGGCTGGAGTGTCTATTATTCAAGCTCTCAACGGAAGAATGTACGGGTGTGAGGCGTTTGGAAAAATAGCTCCACAGTTTTACAACATGGTAATAACCTGTTGGAAAGCGTCTTTTGCAGCGATTTTTGTGTGAGCATATCAGCGAACACCCCTGACCACTCGGTGAGTTTCACGTCTTTGTAAACGAAAGTTTAATGCGTTTTAGGAAGGATTGTTCCAGTGCACCTATACATCGTTCTGGAGGAGGGGGGGCGCTACCACAGAAACCGAAAATTCTCAGGACAGCAGCATGTGTCCACATTTCAATCTTAAACGTTCTATTTAATCATAAACTATCTGAAAACAGGGCTTTAAGTGTAAAATACCGAACCTGTCCTTTAACAGTGTGTAGTAGAAGAAAACAGAAACTCTTGCATGGTTGTAGGTGTTTTTATCTGGGCCAAGGTAGTGTAGTGGATAAGGAGCTGGACTAGCATGCAGTAGCCTGAAACGTTGGGGGCTCGATTCCTGGCTTTCACTGTTGTGTCAATTGCTTTTAATTTAATTGACATGTGTACATCACTTGTCTGCTAAATTAATGAAAGTGAATGTCATCTTTACAACTCTGAAAATGTGTTGCAAGGCATAGAAAGTCCTCATTTCACACAAACTCACAAAATATCATTAACTAACCACTTGTAATTCCTGGGTTAATCATGTATAGTATTAGTAAGTGTTTTATAAAATATGTATCCTCACCCTGTAACGGCGCTAAGTCGGGCACTAAGAAAAAGCAAGTTCAGGCGCCAGGCAGGCCTATCAATCCTGCCACTAAATAATAATTAAACAAAGCTACCGCCAGCCATATCAAATAATATTAAAAATAAACAGACAATAACCAAGGTTTAGGTTTCAAGCCACACGTCTTTATTCCTTACCAAATCAACCAAAAATAGACGTGCATCCGACAACAACACAAATACACACCAGCCGTGCCGGTTATCCACAACAGAAAATAAACAATATAGGCTACAACACAAAAGTCCAAAGTCTATAGCTCACTCGTCAGTAAGATACCCCAAAAATTAAACAAAAGTTATCAGTGTGCGTGTATGTAGAAGAAAAGGATATCAGTTAGTTTGAACTGTGTACTGTATGTAGGTTATGTTGCGGGAGTGGAGCTGTTTTGGGTGTGTGTGTGTAGGGGAGAGAAACAGAGCAAGAGAGGGAGGGTGTGTGTGTGTGTGTGTGTGGAGGAGAGGAGCAGAGCGAGGGATTTAAGCTCCACTGCAGCGTGGAGAGTCACTCAGGGCCAGTTCAACCGAGCAGCAAGGAAAAGTAGGATTCGACTCGCAGTTTCTGGAGGGGCTGTTTTGGTCTTTCCGGGAAAGGCTAGGCTACTTCGCTCGGCTCGAAAACAACAGACCGGGCCATTGACTTGTGTGTTGTATGTTGCTCGTCTTGGAATCTCACCAGAGTATTACTCCTTAAGGCTCTCGATACTCCTTTTGGCGCTGGTGCTCTCGCTGCTTTTTGGGCCGCGTTAATTCCGCTTCTCACTTTACTCGATGCTCTCCCCCCCAACTATGCTACTGGCATCTAAACCAAATGCCGGCTTACGGCCACCCCCCCCCTCCCTCAATCAGTCTCGCTACAGGTGCTTCTCATTCCAGAGCAGATGAAATGATTAAGGAGCGTCAACTAGAAAATGCAATTCCAGGGAATTACCATTGCATGTGAATGCAAAAAAGCTGCTGTGTATAACATTATATTACTTACAGTATGATTATTCAGATTACATAGTCTTACAGTATTCTTGAAAACCACTTACTTGGTTAGATGTTAGCTTAGAGGTTATGACAAGTCAGTAAAAATAAATTGTCAATTCAGTATTGATCAACATTCTTTGTTTTAATACAACAGAATGATACTCAGAATACACTAATGAACACTTACCAATGTAAGCTTGAAGTAAAAATCACAGTTGTGTATATATACAGAACTTGATAATGCCAATCATATTATCCTAAGACAGATATATTTATCAGTGGTAAATCTGAACTGGCAGCAACAGCTAGAGGCCTCAGTTAATGGTATTTGGTCAAATTTGATGGTGATGTATACACTGAAGAATAAAAGTCAGCCCTTCAGATGATCAGTTTTAGACAGAACTTAGGTTATAATCTTATTTTTCACACAGCACAGCTCAGGTCTAAAAAGAGAGATCTAACAGCACAGCTATGTTTTACAGTTGTTACAGCACAGGTATGATTCAGAGGTATGAATGATTCACAAGTATACAAGTTACAATGTCTCAGTGTAGATCTCAGATAAGTCTCAGTATGATTAAATGGTATGTGCACAGATATGTTGAGATATGGTCACATGTTTGTAAGAATGTATTGTAGCGATCTCACCCTCAGACAAGATTCACCTTTGGCCAGGACGGCCATTTATTGGAACAGGAAGACTCAAACACAATCAGACAACTACATAGGGCAACACAGGGGTAGTCTCAGCCGCACATGCAACACACAACAAGGGTTCACGACACACATCAACAAGAGGATAAGCACATGAGGTACAACCAAAGAGACTAACACGCTAACAAATACACAACATGGTAAACGTAACTACAACTATTATAACCGACATTACACATTCTAGCATTCACTCGCACTGCATTCTGGGAGACACTCATTCAACATTAAACATGTACATCCACCGACGCTACATAACCCCCTCCCGAGCCATTGTCGTCCCCGGCAATAACAGCTCAGCTCACCGCTCGCGGCTGCGTCGGTGTCAGTCCCAGTGCTTAGTCCAAGTGACCGGAAAGCCTCCGGCTGCACGATAACCCCTCCCGACTGGAAGGGCTCTCGGCTGCCTCTGTCACGTCAGTTCTCCCCCGAACAAGACCCTCCCAGCAGGCTCGGGACACACAGGAACTCACACAAAACATGAAAAACATTGCGCAGACTTGTGTCGAACGTGCGCACTTCAAACTTCAAACAGTCCACAAGACGATAGCTCCCAAGGTCGATGTTACCCTCTTGGTCACTAGCTGGAGCACCGCAAGCTCCCGAACTAGCAGCTATGACTCCATCACACTCTTGACCGGCAGCTGATGCTCTGGAAGTTCTTCAGTAGCTGGCGGTGTAAACCCGACCGCTGTGGTCGTGTTCCAAGGTCGTCAGAGAGTTTGCGCTCTCTATGGATGAGATGGTTATGGTTATGGTTATGGATATGGATTTAGCAGACGCCTTTGTCCAAAGCGACACATACAAAACAACATAATAATATTTAAAATTGAACAGGGAACAGATTAGAATGTAGGTCAAATATAGTAAGGAGAATAGTTATAGTACACAATAGTATCAATTCAATCAATAGCCTAATAAAAAAGCAATGGAAAAAAAAAGGGGAAAGGCAATGATAAACAATAATGTCCATTCAATCAATAATATAAAAACAATGACATGCTAAGACTACATTAAGGAGAATATCAATAATAAACAATAATGTCAAATTAATTAACAGCCCAATTAAAATAAAACAACATTATACAAACCATAACACATAAGCGCTTAAACAACTAAGTATATGTTGAAAAGGAATGTCTTTAGACCCCTCTTAAACAACCCAAAACTACCACAGGAACGGAGAGCATTGGGCAATTCATTCCACCAACATGGAACCACTGAAGAAAAGAGTCTGCAATTAGACCCAGTTTTCATGACTGGTCGACACAACATGCGCTCACCAGGAGACCGCAGTGGGCGGTTGGGGATGTAAGGCTTGATTATTGAATTAAAATAACTAGGAGCAGATCTAGTTAGTGTCCTATAGGCCAAAGTGAGAGATTTAAATTTAATTCTGGCTACTATAGGGAGCCAATGGAGAGTAACTAGGAGAGGAGTTACATGTGTCCTCTTTGGCTGATTGAAGACCAGGCGTGCTCCAGCATTCTGAATCAGCTGTAATGATCTTGTTACACAAGTGGGTAAGCCAGCTAATAGTGAATTACAATAGTCCAGCTTAGAGATGACCATGGTCTGAACAAGAAGTTGTGTGGAATCTTGTGTCAGATAAGGTCTGATCTTCCTAATGTTGTAAAGCATAAACCGACATGATTTTGCGGGGATTTTGGGGTCAGTGAAGTTGAGTCAAGCTGGATGTTAATCTGTTGGGGAATAACTGTTTTAGCTGGAAATCACCAAAAACTCTGTTTTTGAGAGATTAAGCTGAAGGTGCCGATCTTTCATCCAGGCTGAAATATCCTTGGGCATGGGAGAAATCCGGTGGGAAACACTAGAGTCATCAGGTGGGAAAGACAGGTAAAGTTGAGTGTCGTCTGCATAACAGTGATAGTCAAATCCATGGGAGCGAATGGTATCACCTAAGGAAGTGGTGTAAATAGAGAAAAGCAAGGGTCCTAATACTGATCCCTGAGGCACACCTGTGGTGAGGTCATGAGACTTAGATTCCTGTCCCTGCCAAGACACGTTGAAAGAACGCCCTTTAAGGTAAGATTCAAACCAGTCAAGAGCTTTTCCAGAAATTCCCAGTTCAGATAGTATAAATAGGAGAATGTCATGGTTAACAGTATCAAAGGCTGCAGATAAATCTAGTAGAATTAATAATGATGACTGAGCAGAGGACTTAGCTACTCTCAATGCTTCAGTCACAGACAGAAGAGCAGTTTCAGTAGAATGACCACTCTTGAAACCAGACTGCATAGGGTCTAGTAGATTATTCTGATGAAGAAAGTCACAAACTTGCTTGAAGACCACTTTCTCCAAAACCTTTGACAAGAAAGGAAGAAGGAAGAAAGAAGATCCTCGGATGACGGCAGCATCGACATCGGCGTCGAGCCGGGAACTTCTTGCCAGCCGCGGACACTTCCGCGACATCAGCCGGGGCCGCTTCCTCCAGCGCTGGCAGCTCTCGTCGGCTATGCAGGGCTGGTCCCGCTGGTCGCCTGCACAGGTCCCACGCCGGGCCGGAAGGTCCTCCATCCTCCGCAGTGGCGAGCTCAGCGAGCTGGCTAGTCCTTAAAAGTACCATTGGAACATCCACTAAGGTTCGCCGCCATCTTGCTGGTCTGGTCTTCGGCCTTCTTCTCCATCTTGATCTGGCGTAGATCTTCGCGCCCCGGGAGGGGCCCATCCCACTTCTGACACCAATGTAGCGATCTCACCCTCAGACAAGATTCACCTTTGGCCAGGACGGCCATTTATTGGACACACGTAATGTCATACACTGTCATCACCACTGGTCTGGTCTGGAACCTAAAAGACAAAAGCAAACAAGTTATACCAAAACAATACAAGGAATGTCTGCAATTGTACAACTGTTCAATACAACTCATTTATTTAAGTGAAGTTGTTACATTACATTAGGCTGACACATTTTTAACCTAACGACTAACATCGTAAACAGTTTAAGCTTTAAACAATTCTCTCAACAATTCTAGGACAATAAAAATAGGTAGAGTATAATCCAATTGTTGTAGCCTACCATCAAGCTACTGGTAGTTAAACTTAAATACTAGCCTATAGTATTAAATTGCAAACAAAGCAGAATTCTGTGTTTTATTGTTTTCAGTTTAAGGATAGTTGATAGCTAATCATATTTTTTACATATAAAACGTTAACAGCTTAGAAAACTTTGCAGGCAATGGGTTTGTTGTTGCTGTTGATAATCATATGAGTAAGGACGGATCATTCTGATACTAAGTATCTTGATAACCAACTGCTATAACTTGAACAGCTTGCTAGGTCTGTCAGCCACATTTTTTCCTACAGATTACAATGTACTACAACTGGAAAGCTTGATTCTCGGGCCAGGCTACACTTTAATTTATAGACCAGAACAATGCAGAAATGAGTAGGCTAAGTAAACATTGTAGCCTATGTTGACAACACAAACATTACAGCTCAACTTATGTAGTGTGTTTTAACAAGACTTTAGTCGTATGGTCCATTTCCTAACAGTAGCCTATTCATGGCTTTCATAAGGTCCCTTTCCACAGGAGTATTAATAAAGCACCAATGCATTCATAATCTAGGTGCTTGATTGTATACACCTGTGGAAAGGGACCTGATGAAACCCATCAATAGACGAACTATAGCATACCGTGATAGTGTTTACTTAGGCTACGTAAGAATCAGGAGCGTAGAATGAAAACGTAGCCTGGCCTATTTGATACACAAACAAGCGGTGTAGCCTACAACGTTAAACATTTGTTGAAATGAAAACAGGAGCATATTTGCTAGCTTTAACTAAAATGTGAACGGTAGAAGCTATAACGTTATGACCATCAACAAGTAGCTAACGTTAGCCTATTCATGCCATGAATGAAACCCCTGATGGGTTTCATCAGGTCCCTTCACACAGTAGCCTAGGCTACAATCAATGCAGTCTGCATTCATAAGCTATTCTAGGTGCTTGATTCTGCCGAAAGTGACCTGATAGAACCAGAGCCTAGTATCTATATGCCTAATGTTACTTCTCTGGTTTAGGCCTACGTTAACGTTGTAGTTAAAACACTGATGGTTAGTAGGCCTATGAACTAATGCACTAATTAGTGCATTACGTTTGATTGTCGTTCGCTATCGAAACCTACAGCTAATCGGTCACTGTAAAGTTGACGACATATTAACGTTAATTATAGTGCATTAAAAAATGCACTATACTGTTCTTCCTAGGATTCTTATTACAGTGCATGAAAATGCACTGTACTGTTCTTCCTAGGCTTCTTCTGATTCTTATTACAGTGCATGAAAATGCACTGCTGTACTGTTCTTCCTAGGCTTCTTCTGATTCTTATTACAGTGCATGAAAATGCACTGTACTGTTCTTCTAAAACTTTTTATTATAGTGCATGAAAATGCACTATACTGTTCTTCCTAGGATTCTTATTTACAGTGCATGAAAATGCACTGTACTGTTCTTCCTAGGCTTCTTCTTATTACAGTGCATGAAAATACACTGTACTGTTCTTCCTAGGCTTCTTCTTATTACAGTGCATGAAAATGCACTGTACTGTTCTTCCTAGGCTTTTTATTACAGTGCATGAAAATGCACTGTACTGTTCTTCCTAGGCTTCTTATTCTTATGATTCTTCTTATTACAGTGCATGAAAATGCACTGTACTGTTCTTCCTAGGCTTTTTATTATAGTGCATGAAAATGCACTATACTGTTCTTCCAAGGCTTCTTCTTATTCTTCTTCTTCTAACGCATTTAATGCAGCTTCAACCGTTTAACGTAAAAACTTCATTCAAACTTTGTTACGTAGGTCTTACTTAGGACAAGAGTGCTATGTATTTTTCATCTTTGTAACTTTTATACTTTTTAAACTATTAATTAAAAACTATCAAAATTTCCCCATTGACAACATTAGATTATGACATCACAATACGGCCGTTAAGCAATTAGAATCCTATGGCAGGTGTTCGGGCCACCTGCATCAACTGCCATTCTCAGGCTTTAAGCATACAAACTGGCCCTATTAAGACTACACATCCTGTTCAACTGCTTCCTCTGCCGAAAACTGTTTCAAAATAAAAGTCCTCACTACAATATTTCACTGTTAAACAATTTAACTCTTTAAACTACTGAACTTTTTAACTGTTTAGCCATTGTAACTTACTTGTCATCAACTATGACTCCTACCCACTGTAGCTAGTTAGCATGGTTAGCATAGTTAGCATGCTAGCATGTTAGCATGCTAGTTAGCATGTTTAGCAAAACTGCTAAAAATGATTAGCTAAGTTAGCTAAGTCACATGGTTAGCATAGTTAGCATACTAGCATGCTAACATGCTAGCATGTTAGCAAAACTGCTAAAAATGATTAGCTAAGTTAGCCAAGTCACATGGTTAGCATAGTTAGCATGCTAACATGTTAGCATGCTAGTTAGCATAGTTAGCATAACTACTAAAAATGATTAGCTAAGTTAGCTAAGTAACATGGTTAGCATAGTTAGCATGCTAACATGTTAGCATGCTAGTTAGCATTTTTAGCAAAACTACTAAAAATGATTAGCTAAGTTAGCTAAGTCACATGTCTAATATAGTTAGCATGTTAACATGCTAATTAACATAGTTAGCATAACTACTAAAAAATATTAGATAGGTTAGCTAAGTCACATGGTTAACATAGTTAACATTTTAACATTGTTAACCCTTAGAACCCGATTGACGCAAAGTACGTCAAAAAACACACCCTTTCTTCTCTGTTACATTGCTCCGGAACGGTTCATCGCAGCGAGATGAAACCTTTATTGAACGACAGAGCAGAAGTGGGGCTGTAAGTTGTCTGTACGATCAAGTATGAAAATTAAAAAAAATCATGAAATTAAATCAAATTGCATCATATGTACAGTCTATACTTCTCTGCATTCACCTGCACACACATTACTCTAGTTTGAATTACTCGCGAACCCGTGATCGCATCGATATGGCAAGCATATCAGATGAAAGAGGGGGCACAGGGCTATCCATTGGTACCATGTTTATCGATCCTTCTGGCTTATAAAATCAGACAAAGTGACTGCAAAATAATGTCATGTACACAAACCAACGCTGCACACTCATTACTCTCGTTTGAATTACTCGCGGACCCGTGATCGCATAGATATGCCACGCATGTCAGATGAAAGAGGAGACTCAGAGCTATCATTTGATACCAAGTACATCCTTCTGGGTTATAAAACAGACGAAGTGACAGCAAAATAATAACTTCATATAGCTGGACTTACCCCACGTTTTTGTCTGTTCTTGTGGCAAAGCATGTTTATAATCCAATGCTATCATGTGTTTCTCTATGGCAAAGCATGTTCATATTCCGGTTTTGAGATCCTAGCAAATTCCTGCATGTTCCTCCAATTCAAGGCTCACATTGCATCCCAATTTGTTCAACAAATAAACACCTTTTTTGCCTTTACTTTGTTCATGGCAATGCAGTAAAGAGTTGAGAATTATTATGACTGCATACACACAGGCACGCAGGCTAACACGCAACCTCGGGTCAAGTCAGGTCAGATCAGTTCGTGTCACAGATATGGATATAAATAAAAAATGGCATTTTATTTCCGTAAATCACACAGCAAATATTTCTGTAAATTGCTCAGCCCCAGAGTATCCCTCCAACATGGCAATTATATTGCCCGATTCAGGACAGTCTGCCCTACACACACATGAAATGCATGTAGAGCTGTGAGCTTGCAATGGTGAGATACATGTCGAAATATAAGAATTTTTATAATACACTTTTTATATTTTAATTCTTTAAAAATCAAAATAAAATCAATGCTAGTATTAATACATGAAATGATGGCAGATCTGAATAGCCTAAACTCTCCTGAAAAAAACAATATATAATATATGTGTGTGGCACTTACAATGACCAGAATAAATCCTTATGAATAAAGGTAGTGAAAATGCCCTAAAAACAGCTTAGGGTTCTAAGGGTTAACATGCTAGTTAGCATAGTAACTTGGTTAACATTATTATCTTTGTTAACATATTTGCAAACAATAGAGCCATTCCAACTGTCAGTTATCGTCAACTATCTACCTAAATAATTTAACCATTTAAACTATCCACCTATTCAACTGTTCAGTCAATCCAACTATATTAAACCTCATCTACCTAGCAAATAATTTAACCATTTAAACTATCCACCTATTTAACTGTTCAGTCATTCTATATTAAACCTCATCTACCTAGCAAATAATTTAACCATTTAAGGTATCCACCTATTTAACTGTTCAGTCATTCTAACTATATTAAACTTCATCTACCTCTCAAATAATTTAAACTACCCACCTATTTAACTGTTCAGTCATTCCAACTATTAAACCTCATCTACCTCACAACCAATATAGCAACCACCTCAAGTACCCTAGCAACAGCCTAGGAACCACTTCCACAGTTACAACCTAGCAACCAATATAGCAACCAATGAGTTTAACCTAGCAACCAGCATAGCAACCACCACAACTAACCTAGCTACAGCCTAGCAACCATTTAAAGAACCCTAGCAACAGCCTAGCAACCATGTAAAATACCCAGGCAACAGCCTAGCAACCACTTCCACAGTTACAACCTAGCAACCAATAAAGCAACCAATAAGTTTAACCTAGCAACCAGCATAGCAACCACCACAACGAACCTAGCAACAGCCTAGCAACCACCTCAAATACCATAGCAACAGCCTAGCAACCATGTCAAATATCCTAGCAACAGCCTAGCAACCACTTCCACAGTTACAACCTAGCAACCAATATAGCAACCAATGAGTTTAACCTAGCAACCAGCATAGCAACCACCACAACTAACCTAGCAAAAGCCTAGCAACCACCTCATGTACCCTAGCAACAGCCTAGCAACCATGTCAAATACCCTAGCAACAGCCTAGCAACCACTTCCACAGTTACAACCTAGCAACCAATAAAGCAACCAATAAGTTTAACCTAGCAACCAGCATAGCAACCACCACAACGAACCTAGCAACAGCCTAGCAACCACCTCAAATACCATAGCAACAGCCTAGCAACCATGTCAAATACCCTAGCAACAGCCTAGCAACCACTTCCACAGTTACAACCTAGCAACCAATATAGCAACCAATGAGTTTAACCTAGCAACCAGCATAGCAACCACCACAACGAACCTAGCAACAGCCTAGCAACCACCTCAAATACCATAGCAACAGCCTAGCAACCATGTCAAATATCCTAGCAACAGCCTAGCAACCACTTCCACAGTTACAACCTAGCAACCAATATAGCAACCAATGAGTTTAACCTAGCAACCAGCATAGCAACCACCACAACTAACCTAGCAAAAGCCTAGCAACCACCTCATGTACCCTAGCAACAGCCTAGCAACCATGTCAAATACCCTAGCAACAGCCTAGCAACCACTTCCACAGTTACAACCTAGCAACCAATAAAGCAACCAATAAGTTTAACCTAGCAACCAGCATAGCAACCACCACAACGAACCTAGCAACAGCCTAGCAACCACCTCAAATACCATAGCAACAGCCTAGCAACCATGTCAAATACCCTAGCAACAGCCTAGCAACCACTTCCACAGTTACAACCTAGCAACCAATATAGCAACCAATGAGTTTAACCTAGCAACCAGCATAGCAACCACCACAACTAACCTAGCAACAGCCTAGCAACCACCTCATGTACCCTAGCAACAGCCTAGCAACCATGCCAAATACCCTAGCAACAGCCTAGCAACCACTTCCACAGTTACTACCTAGCAACCAATATAGCAACTAATGAGTTTAACCTAGCAACCAGCATAGCAACCACCACAACTAACCTAGCAAAAGCCTAGCAACCACCTCATGTACCCTAGCAACAGCCTAGCAACCATATCAAATACCCTAGCAACAGCCTAGCAACCACTTCCACAGTTACAACCTAGCAACCAATATAGCAACCAATGAGTTTAACCTAGCAACAGCCTAGCAACCACCTCATGTACCCTAGCAACACCCTAGCAACCATGTCAAATACCCTAGCAACAGCCTAGCAACCACTTCCACAGTTACAACCTAACAACCAACATAGCAATGAATGAGTTAACCTAGCAACCAGCATAGCAACCACCACAACTAACCTAGCAACAGCCTAGCAACCACCTCATGTACCCTAGCAACAGCCTAGCAACCATGTCAAATACCCTAGCAACAGCCTAGCAACCACTTCCACAGTTACAACCTAGAAACCAATATAACAACCAATGAGTTTAACCTAGCAACCAGCATAGCAACCACCACAACTAACCTAGCAACAGCCTAGCAACCATTTAAAGAACCCTAGCAACCGCCTAGCAACCATGTCAAATACCCAGGCAACAGCCTAGCAACCACTTCCACAGTTACAACCTAGCAACCAATATAGCAACCAATGAGTTTAACCTAGCAACCAGCATAGCAACCACCACAACTAACCTAGCAAAAGCCTAGCAACCACCTCATGTACCCTAGCAACAGCCTAGCAACCATATCAAATACCCTAGCAACAGCCTAGCAACCACTTCCACAGTTACAACCTAGCAACCAATATAGCAACCAATGAGTTTAACCTAGCAACAGCCTAGCAACCACCTCATGTACCCTAGCAACACCCTAGCAACCATGTCAAATACCCTAGCAACAGCCTAGCAACCACTTCCACAGTTACAACCTAACAACCAACATAGCAATGAATGAGTTAACCTAGCAACCAGCATAGCAACCACCACAACTAACCTAGCAACAGCCTAGCAACCACCTCATGTACCCTAGCAACAGCCTAGCAACCATGTCAAATACCCTAGCAACAGCCTAGCAACCACTTCCACAGTTACAACCTAGAAACCAATATAACAACCAATGAGTTTAACCTAGCAACCAGCATAGCAACCACCACAACTAACCTAGCAACAGCCTAGCAACCATTTAAAGAACCCTAGCAACAGCCTAGCAACCATGTCAAATACCCAGGCAACAGCCTAGCAACCACTTCCACAGTTACAACCTAGCAACCAATACAGTAACCAATGAGTTTAACCTAGCAACCAGCATAGCAACCACCACAACTAACCTAGCAACAGCCTAGCAACCACCTCAAGTACCATAGCAACAGACTAGCAACCATGTCAAATACCCTAGCAACAGCCTAGCAACCACTTCCACAGTTACAACCTAGCAACCAATATAACCTAGCAACCACCTAAAGTACCCAAGCAAAAGCTTAGCAACCATTCTCAAAATGACAACCTAGCAACCAACATAACAACCAACATGATTAAGCCTGTCTGAAGTAGCATCAACTTTAACATGAGGCTGAAGCTATTCTACTAACCCGAGTTAGCCGCATCTGCTTCTTGTTCACTTAAACCTGACTTAAATCAGCTGGAGTATCTGCTCGTGCATGAGTTCAACAGTAGAACTGTATAGGTGATTTAGGAAGACCTGATTTACTGTTGTAAAATTAAGGTAAAATTAAAAGAATGAAACTTCAATTTACACACCATCTGCAGCATTTTAAGTGAAATAGGAAAGGAAAAAATAAATTGTAGCACTGGTGAAATTGGAGAAGATAGTCGTTTGAAATGCTGAAACATAATTTGATCTTTTACTATTTTATTTTTGTCTTCTGCTTGTTGGAACATAGTATCAATAGGCGCATTCAAGATGAACTCTGACTGAGTCCATCTGACTGACAAGATCTGCCGGTTCAAATTGAAGGAGCATAAGACCACAGCAGAAGAAGTTGAACACATCTTTCAGTACAATTTGTGTCAGAAATCACAGTATGTGACATCATGACGGTTGTGTCGAGACTCTAATCTACCCCTACAACTCTTAAACAACACTTTCATAAGTATATGTTCACTTCCAAACTGTCTGCTGGAGTGTTTGCATCAAGTGCAATATTTTGCTCTGCTCCAACTCTCTCTGGTCGCATTCATTACATGCATTTATTACATCAAGACTGACTATACATGGATTTCTATGCAACATCACGAAAACATGCGTGCGCAACCAAGAGGCAGAAAGTACAATAGAACAGCATAGAGCAATGCAAAAGAGCAAAACAATAAAATGAGGTTTTGTGCTGAAAACTGCACCAATTCGATATCACGATGGTTAGAGAATGTTAAATATGTTCAATATCCCTAACGGAATGCATGTCTTCGCCAAAAATGACAAAATACGATGTTATATTAATAATGCAAATGAACGGCAAACTTTGAAATATAGTCTGAAATGAGATGTTATTATCATTGAGACAACAGGGGTATACAAAAATATCCGATTGTAGCTTACAACAGCTGACTATTTAAGTTAAGTTTATAACGTTGTGGACGGCCACCAAGCGTCTTCTGCCCCAAGGCTGTGCGCGCATCTAGTTTTGTTGGTAAACGGGAAACCCGTGTATTGTACCTCACTTTATTTTGGTTTGCTCAACTTTAGATCTAGAATGCTGCTGCTAGATTACTCACTGGAACTAAGAAGTGTGATTACACTTTTTCCTTAGCCTTTAATATTCTCTGATAATGTTCCTCGTTTATTTTCACTGCCCAGCCTTCAATTTGATTTGATTAATACACTAGGCCTATATCATTTTCTTTTTGTCTATTTAAACCACCATCATTTTGATTGCTGACAATTGATTTATTTTGTTTAACTTTTTTTAATCCCATTATTATTGATATTATTATTGTTGTTCATTATTTTGTTTATTTTTACTATTTTGTTTATTTTTAAGCACTTTGGATCAACTCTGTTGTGCATTAAGTGACCTAACTTGACCACACCTCTCCATGCTCTTCAGTCAATGACGTCGCTTAGTCTCGCGCTTGACACCTTTACTTTGACTCGGAATCAATCCCTCGTCTACTCCACTAGCTTCACTCTCGTTGTACCTGAGCTGAGGAGCTGACTGAGTGGTCTCGTCTAGGGATGTGCCAAGCGAGGCTTTTGAAACAGTGGCGCTTCTACAGCCAAACTGGTTTGATGCTTCGAAGCTTTTGACACACTACTCCACAACGCCATCTGGTGGTCAATAAAAATCCCTACACCAACATTACAGACATGCATGAATTTGCAGAAATGCACGAATACTCGAATACAAATGTTTTTATTTCAGAATATGATTTATTCTGCTGTGCTGGCGCTTAATCGGCTCTTTTTACGGAAGACATCACCAGCTTTGGAAAATGTACGTTTAAAAATATGAACTTCAGTATCTGCCTGCACCCGTCGGACTTGAACCCGCGAACAGTAGGCTATCATCCCGGATCGGGAGTCGAGCGTGCAGTCAACCGAGCTAAAAGCTCCTTCATAGGCACTATTCTTGACGTTGTTTAGGCTACTAATGTAGGCTACATATAGCCTAGCATACTGGTTAAAGTTACATTCATGTGGAACAGATGTGCCCGTAAGAGCCTGATATATACTGGCCAGAGCATGAAGATGGGGGATACACAGACTTATGTTAGACATTATGTATATAATTATTTAATGCATCAACAGTTTACCTATTTTGGTGAGTCTGTGCTGTGTTTTGAGACCTGCATGACGTATCAGTGAGGTAACGAAGCTTCGTTTCAATAGGTCACGTGACAACCTCATTTCAAGATAGGCTCCAAAGCGGTGTTTCGAAGCACTAGTGTTTCGCAAGCTCGAGACGTGTGTCGAGCGACCCATCCCTAGTCTCGTTGCCTCTGTTAAGTTTGGAGCCTTCAAAAACTTCGCCCTGAATTTACTGGGACTTTTCACATTACCACAAAAGTAAGTTTTATTTTCTTAACGTTAACACTAGATGTATTTTGGTAAGGTTAAGAGCGTTCTTTGTATCGATATCTGAGCCTCTGCTGGTACCTAAGCGGCTAGCTAACGTTAACGTTAGCTGCTAACTTAACTTTCTAGCTAGCACTACGGTTAACGCTAACGACCACGTAAATTACTCTAATCATATCACTTTTATTCGACTCATGTTGTCAAAAACAATGTTTACGAATTGTTTCCGACAATTCGTAGGGTAGTAGTACCATAACGTTAGCTGACTCAAAGTCTGTCATAGTAATTGATTGGTGAAGTCTGACATTTGGAAACTGTCGGTAGTTAGCTTAAAACATTGCAGCAACATTGAAAGGTCAGCGCCAGCGGGGTTAAAGTTAAACACATTTAAACTTTGAGCGTCGCATTAAAAACGCCGGCCACAACGTGAAGCCGAGACCGAAATGAAGGCGTCTTCATAGAGAAACAATTGGCCAACGAGGCGTTTGACGGTATGCCTTGAACTAGTACGTTAACGTTACATGACCAGCACATAACGTAGGCTAGATATTGCCAACATGCCTGTACCCTGAATCCAATGCTATCACATATTTTCTAACTTTATGGTGGCGAGAAAAGACATATCTAGAAAATCATATAGAAATATCTAGCCTATCAACCTACTAGTCCAATTATTTTCTGATTCTTATGTTACAGCAAACAAACTTATTTCTAAGTGTGCCACTAATACTTGTGTCAAGTACTTTTGGTCACACATATGAGAAGTAGTGCTGCCTTTTGTTAAATTAACATACTTGTGTTGCATTGTAATGTTATAGCAGTGGTCACAATTTCACACAAGTGTCTTTATTCAACAGCAAGCAATAGTCTTTTTAAAGACTTTTTCCATCTCCACCTTCCCTTGTGGTGCGGCAGTCTTTGCCACAGAAATACTCACAAGACTCCCATCTCCCATCCTGTCTTCCCTTGCTGTGCTGCAGACTTTTCAGGTCATAATCATAATCTTAATTATTTTTACTGCTAGACCAGCTATGCTGCTTGCTTACACTTTTTTGGTTACACAAACATGTAAATTATGTTTTTATTGACGTTGAAGAAAAATAGCTACTTCACTGATTTGGTGTAGTACTGTTAC
Organism: Alosa pseudoharengus; assembly: GCF_046254945.1. NCBI lineage: Eukaryota > Metazoa > Chordata > Actinopteri > Clupeiformes > Clupeidae > Alosa > Alosa pseudoharengus. Next base: position 16,529,706 of record NW_027468640.1, read on the forward strand.
CTACTGTAACTTATGGAGGCCAGGTGACTGACAGAACTAGCAAGCTAGTTAAACTAGTTGACTTGCAGGTTGCTTGTCTTGATGGCAGAATGCCTACCATATCGACATTGACAACTACAAATGTGTCCAAACTTTTTCTTTTTATTAAAAGTAACCATCATATCACATAACCATAACAATCAACCATCACATAAGTCCTGTTTTTTTCTTTAACCCATAAAAGATGACGACAATTGAATGTTAAGCTGCCTACAAAATCTGCTCCTGCTCTGCATAATATACTGCTGTGCTGAATTTTGTATTAGTTTTCTTTGCTCACTTCACTTAATTCATCCTACATCACTAAAACTGACCTATTGCTGAAATTGATCGAACCGAGAAAGCGACAATGTTGCCGTGTGTGTTGCTGCTTATTTTTGGATGTGTGTAACGTGTGTTTTTTTCTTCTTTGTTTGCCTTTTAGGCTTGTTCCAGACCAGCCCTGTCAGAGCGGTGTCTGCGTGTCACTTGTGACGCTGCCTGTCATCGTCTGCACACCCTGCACTACACTGCACTGCACTCATATACAACAGAACCCACTAACGCCTACCTGCAAACATATCTACGACAAGAACCAAACACTTGCTGAGAACATATCTGACTGCACATACTATACTCTGAACCCTTTTGATTGAAACCACCTTTGATATTGAAACCGCCTTAAAGATTGAAACCGCCTTAAAGATTGAAACCGCCTTAAAGATTGAAACCGCCTTTGAGATTGAAACCGCCTTTGAATGATTTTCTGAACCTTTTTGAAACTGAAACCCCCTTTGAATCATATTCTGAACCGTTTTGAAACTGAAAACGCCTTTGAATTCTGAACCATTTTGAGACTGAAACCTCCTTTGAATCCTCTTCTGAACCATTTTGAGACTGAAACCTCCTTTGAATTCTGAACCATTTTGAGACTGAAACCTCCTTTGAATCCTATTCTGAACCATTTTGAGACTGAAACCCTCTTTTGAATCCTATTCTGAACCATTTTCAGACTGAAAACGCCTTTCAATTCTGAACCATTTTGAGACTGAAACCCCCTTTGAATCATATTCTGAACCATTTTGAAACTGAATCCTTTGCTGAATACTACTTTGAATCATATTGAGACTTTCCTACAAGAATTGACCACTTTGTGAAAGTACTATATAAAGACTCTAAACCATACTGATAAACTACCTGTGAACTATTCACATACATAACTATTACTGTGAACCTGTGAAACGTTGATATATTTGAATAATACCTGTCAAAGTTGTCTTTGCTGTTATATGCCTACTTTTAGACCTGGGCTGTGCTGCAAGACTGAATCTGAGCTGTGTGAGGACTTGGAGATTCCATCCTAGTTCTGCATAAACCTGATCATCTCAAGAGCTTCCTCTCATTCTTCATCAGTGTCATCAAGTGTTACCTCTACTTAACAGTTCCAGTGCCATATTCAGAATTGCCACTGATAAACAAAATACGCATTAACATAAAATTGAGGATAATTTCAGAATTTAATCGATAATTAAACTAAAGTAAATATTGTGTGTGAAGGTGAAAATTGTCATTTTGTACTTTTGACAGCCAGCTTGTTATTTATTGGGTGCCAAACATATTCTAATCATTTTGTTTTAATTCTTTGCTTAGCAACATTTCATTTTTGGGCCCACTATTTATTGTAATAAACCACTGAAATAAATACTAGTGTTTGGATATTGAGTTAATTAACATTCAATCTCATCTAACTGTTTTTGTATACTCAGATTAAGTTGATTAAGTAACCTGTGAGTAGAACAGTAAGTGCTATTGTATAATCTGATAAACAATAATTTGTACAACCCATATTAGACTTAACTAAACTTGACCAGTAGACTATATTAAGCAAACATTGTAGCATTTTGAAACATGCCAAGGAAAGGCCGTCGCTCAGAGGCTCAAAAGAGACGTTGGCGTAAGTTGGACCTCTCTGAAGTTGAACCACATCAGTCTTCATTAGACCAGAGTGACTTGAATGAGAGAGAACATGTAAATAAGGTAACTAGTGTTTTCCGCATGAACATGGAGCAGAGAGCCATCACATGTGTTCAAGCAACTCATAGCCAACGTGATGTAAGGTATGGGAACAACAGTAACAAGCAGTGCACCTGCAATTCCCTGGTATTTCTGGCAACTCTCCATTACAGAACTGAGCTCAACAGTGATGATCTTGACTACGTTTTGCAAAAAGGTAACTTGATGTACAGTGAAGCACTGGTAAGGTTGAGCGCGAGAGGCAATGAAGCACCTGACCACTTGGCTTTTGATGAATTACCTGATAGTGTTGAGATCTATGGACAGATGTATCATATTGAAAAGTGCCCGTCACGGTTTGGTTATCTGAGGCAAGATGGACCTGATGGTGTGGACTTCCTACAGCTCTCTGAAAGACTGCATTGTTTGTCAAATGATGTAAAGTTTGCACTGCTAACTGTAGGTAGCTCAACAATAGCTTTGTTTAGAGATGATGATAAATATGGAGTTTTTGATCCACATTCAAGAACACCTCATGGATTTCCAGCAAACAATGGCACTGCTGTGATGTTGACCTTTGTCAGCTTGAGTGACGTGATTGATCATCTGCTTGCATTCTGGACATTACTTGAATCATCTGATGCATGGATTTATGAGTTAATGCCAGTGTTATTTACATCTGAGTGTAATAATGAACAAGGAAGCCACACTGACAATGTGCAACCTGCTCAGACTGCAGAGTTCCCAGCTCCAGCCATTTCTGAGAATTCACTTAGGCCTACTACTAAACATAGTAAGGATCGCAGGCGCAGAAAAGCTGCCAAAGCACAAAAGGATATATCCTGCAGTGAGAACAACAGAATCAGACAGCGAAAATATTATGAACAGAATAGAATGAAAAAAATTGAATATGAAAAAAAGAGGTATGCACACTGCATTCAAGACAATAAGAAATCGTACCTCAGAGACCGTTACATGAATGAGAGTTTTAAATTGAGGAAACAGGCTTACATGAAGAAACATTATGCAAATGATCCAACCTATCGTTCAAGAAATAAGTTGACCATAAAACATCAGTATGCAAATGACCCGACCTATCGTTCAAAAAAGAAGTTGACCATAAAACATCACTATGCAAATGATCCGACCTATCGTTCAAGACAGAAGTTGACCATGAAACATCACTATGCAAATGATCCAACCTATCGTTCAAGAAAGAAGTTGACCATAAAACATCACTATGCAAATAATCCAACCTATCGTTCAAGACAGAAGTTGACCAAGAAACATCACTATGCAAATAATCCAACCTATCGTTCAAGAAAGAAGTTGACCATAAAACATCACTATGCAAATGATCCAACATACAGGCAGAAAAAAAAGGAAACCTTCACTGACAGATACAGAAATGACCCTTTATTCAGGCATTATCGTTCTCTACAAAAAAAGAAGAATGCAGGTGTAGGCATAAATAACAGTTTTCAGAGAATTATTCACAAAATGCGTTGTGCTTTACATATACAGCGTAAATATCGGAATCTTACACGTCTGGACATCAATCAGAGCATGAGGTTGAATAACAGTCACCAACAGAAAGCACCATTTTGCATGATGCCATCACATCTTTTCGAATGGATGTACAGAACGGCCCTACTTTTGTTTGCACAGTGTGTCACAGAGCTTTGTTTTATAATCAGGTAAAAGAGTGCAATCATGAATGTTATGAAAAGAATCGAGCCATGGTTGATCAATGCTTAACAGGCAAATATGTACATACATGCAGCGAGCAGTGCAGTGCACTTGAATCATTGTTGTGCACCAGATGAAAAAACAGAGTGGATTTGTTACAGCTGTGATGAAAACTTGAAGATGGGGAAAATGCCGGCCATTGCTGTAAACAATATGTTAGAGCTATCACCAATTCCTCCAGAGCTCAGTAATCTTAATATACTTGAAAGGCACATCATAGCACGGTACATACCATTTGCAAAAATAATCAGTCTTCCTAAAGGCCAGCAGAAATTAATACATGGTGGAATTGTCTGTGTAGCTTCAGAGATTGAGGCAACGGTCAACGCTTTGCCTAGACCCAGCAGCCAGTCACAGCTTTTGAAAGTGAAGTTGAAAAGAAGAATGAACTATACAGGGCATTACCAGTTCCAAACTGTAGACATGACCAAAGTATTACGTGCCTTATCAAAACTGAAAGAGATGCATTCAGAGTACAAGGACATAACCATAACTAATGAAACACAAGCTTTTGGGGATGGAATAAATAGCTTGGCAAATGAAAACGATGTCAGTGCTGCAGGGGAGGTTGATCTAATGGAGACTGATGCAGTGGATGAGTTTGACATTACTGACCCAGGACATTCAGAGATACATAGTGAAGGCAATCAGCCTAATAATGAAACCCATGAGTTACATGATAACCAGGATTCACTTGACACTGAGCAGGACACAAGTCAGCAGAATGGTGGATGCTCAATAGATTCATGCTTACAGCCAGCTGATATTGCACAGGAAATGTTAACATTTGGTGAAGGTATATTCACTGTGGCACCAGCTGAAGGAAACAGACCAGTGAGTTTTTTCAGAGTTCCTAAACTAGAGGCAATGGCTTTCCCTGTGCAGTTCCCCACTGGAATTAACACTTTGGATGAAACACAAAGACCAATGAAATTATCGCCAAGCAGATATTTCAATGCACGTCTCTTTTGTGTTGACAATCGATTTGCTCTCGACTCCAATTATATTTTTTTCCGCACAATTTATCGCAGAAATGCATTTGGCAAAGTCTTCTATGTCTATTCAACTGCGTAAAGGAAAACCTATGACCAGAGATGGACGCAAAATAACTGCAAGAATGCTCCGAGACAAACGTGAAGTGGAAAAACTGGTACGCAACAGAGATGCCACTCGATTCATGCAGCCTTTGAGAGGAACACCTGCCTACTGGGAAAAAACCCTCAGAGACCTCTTTGCAATGCTTCGCCAGCTGGGTACCCCAACATTCTTCTGTACATTTAGTGCTGCCGAAATGAGATGGCCAGAGGTCATACAAACAATAAAGGCACAGCAAGGAGAGCAGGTTGACTTTTCTGAACTCGACTGGGCATCAAAATGTGAGATTTTACGTAACAACCCTGTCACCACCATGCGCATGTTTGACAAGCGAGTTGATGCACTACTAAGACACCTACTTTTGTCACCAGCACAGCCCATCGGTGAGGTCATTGACTACTTTTTTCGAGTGGAGTATCAAGCTAGAGGTTCGCCTCATATACATATGTTGGTTTGGTGTAACAACGCACCTGTATTTGAGGAGGACACAGATGAGAAAGTGTGTGAATTTGTGGACAAGTACATAACATGTCAGCTGCCTGACCCAAATACAGACCCTGAGCTTTTCAAAATAGTGACAGAGGTGCAAACCCACAGCAAAAGGCACTCCAAGTCATGTAAGAAAGGAAATAAGCACTGTCGGTTTGGATTTCCGAAACAGCCTATCGAGAGCACATTTATAACACGCCCAATGCCAGCAGAGCTCATGGACGTATCTGACGATGAATCTGATCATGACCGCTCTTCCATGTCTCCTGAAGACGCCAAAACTAAGCTGAGGCCTTTATGGGAATTGCTGAATAATCCAACAACATCATTTGAAAGCATCCCACAGCTACTTGCCCAATGCAATTTAGGCTATGAAGAATACCTAAACTGTGTCAGTTCATTAACAACGTCCAGTGTGCTAGTAATGAAACGTCAACCAAAGGACTGCTGGATTAATGGCTATAATGAACATTTGTTAAGGGCCTGGAATGCAAACATTGATATTTAGTTCATCCTGAACCCTTATTCCTGTCTGATGTACATCTTGTCATACATTTCCAAAGCTGAACATGAGATGAGTGAGTATTTGAAAAGAGTTGTCTCTGATACTTCTCAATCCAATACCTCTGACTGTGAGGAAATGAAACAAATCATGCAAGCATACTCCAAAAACAGAGAGGTTAGTGTTCAAGAGGCTGTTGCACGAGTCTGTAGCTTGAAACTAAAGTCTTGCTCTCGAAACGTGATATTTATACCCACTGATGACAATGCTTTGAAAATGAGCGTCCCTTTAAGGTACCTGAATGACAGAATCCCTGATTCAGAGAATGTTTGGATGTCCGGAATGGCAGACAAATACAAAAACAGACCAGATACACCAGAGTTTGCGTCAATGTTTATGGCAGAGTTTGCTTCCACTTATAGAGTTGTGTATGGAAGGCAGAAACAAGGAAAAAAGGTTTTGCCACTTCAAAATGAAATGGGCTTCATTCAGAAGCGAACGAAAGGAAAGCCTGCCATTATCAGATACGCCCGATTTTCTGAGCAAAAAGCTCCAGAGAAATTCTATGGCACATTGCTCAAACTGTACCTCCCTTATCGTTTAGATTCACAGCTGAAACCCAGAGGTTTTCCAACATATGAGTCATTTTACACATCAGGTTCTATACGTCTTTCTGGAAGAGACTATAATGAGAGAGTAGTTTCTGTTGTCAAGGAGAACAGGTCACAATTTGAAAAGAACAGTGATGCAATAGAGAAAGCTATTGAGAACATAGAAGAAAATGGACCTATGGAGGATGCATGGACAACACTTGCACCTGAGACAGAGCTTCTTCGGCTTGAGTGCATTTCTGAGCGTGAGGAAATAAATCCAGACAAAATGAATGAACGGGATGACATTCCTGAATATAGCTCAAGTACCACAGACAGAGGAAGTGCAGCACCAATGTTTGAGGCTCCTCAAATAGACCCTACTGTAGTCCGTAACATGTATCAAAATCTAAATCAAACGCAGGCATCTATATTCTATACAGTGCGTAAGTGGTGCATGAGACGAGTGTGTGGACAGAGTGCCGATCAGTTTTTTTACTTTGTCACTGGTGAAGCTGGAACTGGCAAATCTCACCTTATCAAATGCATCTACTCAGAGGCATCAAAGATACTCCGCAAGTTACCCCGCATCACAGAGGAAAGAGACATGTCCATGCCCACTGTCCTTCTCACAGCATTTACTGGCACAGCAGCTTTTAACATATCTGGCAAGACACTGCATTCTGTCCTGAAACTGCCAAGAAGCCTTAAACCACCTTACCAGTGTCTTGGAAACCGTCTAGATGAAGTGAGAGCAACCTTGTCCAATGTTGAAATAATTGTCATTGATGAAGTGTCCATGATATCAAAATCACTCTTTGCATATGTCAATTGGAGACTGCAAGAAATCAAAGGCAGCAAGAAACCCTTTGGCGGAGTCTCAATCCTGGCCTGTGGTGATTTCAACCAGATAAGTCCCCCCGGTAAAGCCAAACCTCTCTGTGTGTTTGAGGATCATGTTCTTGATATCTGGAAGGATCGATTCCAAGTAGTCACTCTCACAGAAATCATGCGCCAGAAAGACGATGTGCCATTTGCTGAGCTGCTCAACAGGATAAGGGTGAAACGTAAAGGAGAGGCATTATCTGAAGCAGACAGAGCTCTAGTTGGCCAGGCCATATGTCAACCTGATGACTGTCCCAAATACATTCTGCATGTTTTTGCTACAAATAAACAAGTAAACCAACACAATGCAAACACAATATCTGCTCTATACTCTGAACTGGTCGACATTGATGCACATGACTATAAGAAAGATCTACGAACTGGTCAGATGGAAAGGCAGAGAGCACCTTTTGAAGGACGTAAAGGGGATTTACCAGACAGACTACAAGTTGCTAACGGTGCACGTGTGATGCTCATGAGAAACATAGATGTGGAAGATGGACTGGTGAATGGTTCATTTGGAAAGATTGGTAAAATTGTTTATCACGTCCAAGATGGGAGATCAATTGTAAAAATGCTTGGTGTTGAACTGGACAGTCCCAATGCAGTGCAAAGACATCGCAATAAGGGACCAGAAGGACCAGACAATTTGGTATATATTGAAAGAGTAGAGGAACCTCTTAGTAAAAAGGGTGTGGTTCGTCACCAATTTCCAATGACTCTAGCCTTTGGTTGTACCATACACAAATGTCAAGGCATGACGACAGTTTCTGCAGTGGTCTCAATGCAGCGAATATTTGAACCTGGTATGGCATACGTTGCTCTCAGCAGAACTACCTCACTACATGGTCTGCGCATAGTTGATTTTGATGAAAACCAAATATATGCTGATCCAGAAGTCACAGTTTCTGTGGACAGTATGCAAAAAGTTGAATTTGGAAACGCCATGCCCCTTCTTCACTGCCTCCCCACTCTGAGATCACCATCTTTAACACTGATCCATCACAACACCGAAGGACTGTCAGCCCACATTGATGACGTGAAGAGACATCATGAACTGTGCCTCGCAGACATTTTGTGTTTTACTGAAACACACCTTTTTGGCACATTTGTCCCAGAAAATATCCAATTGGAAAACTATCAAATGTATAAGCGCAACAGACATGTGTCATACTCCACTCTTTCGCATTTTGCACAAAAAAATGGTGGGGGAGTTGCTATGTTTGTAAAAAACCATGTTCAAGCCCATCATGTGCCATACATACAGGGTGTGACTGATCTCGAATTCCTAGTATTGAAAGTTGTTGCTCCAGTTCCACTACTAATTGCAGTGATTTACAGACCACCAGATTACAACACAAACCTATTTTTGCCAAATCTCTGTCATTTACTGGAGTCTTTACATGTTATTGCTGATAGTCCAGTTATAGTCTGTGGGGATTTTAATGAGGACATGTTGACCAATGGAAGAAAGCCAATCTATGAGTTGTTCCAGTCTAAAGGATTCACAAATCTCATTACCACCTCCACCACTGAGAAGAACACATTGTTGGACAACATCTTTATCTCTGATCCTCAGCACTGTGCCCATTCAGGTGTTCTACAAACATATTACAGTTATCATGATCCTGTGTTCTGTATTCTTAATTAATTTCAATACATAATTTGACACTGCTCCAATCCGTTATATCAACTTTAGAATGAGGAGAAAACATTAATGAAATATGATGTACATTTTTTGTCAAAAAGTGATTAACAATTGTGCAATGTAAACAGGTTACCAAAATTAGGGTTGTACCCTAGTCAAATATAAAATTCCATGACTTTTTCCAGACACAAAAATGAATTTCAATGACTTACTTTATATCAAATGGTACAATATATCGACCAATGATTTCAGACTGTGTAGCGTCAAAGAATCTTTTACTTTTTTAGAGTGGGAGATGAACAAATGGACATTGAATAATTAAAAGTTGGGCTACTCAAACAATAAAGCTGTCCTCCAAAGAGGAGGGGTGGTGGTGGGTTAATATAAACCTGACTGTACTACTGAGACCACTAGCATGTCTACCTGGATCATAGCTAAGAATATTTAAGCTTCCCCATGAGCTTAATATCCACCAAATGATATTTTACTAGTCATTCTCCTCTATCTTCGCCCACTTAAAGCTTTACAGTGCTTGAGAGTATTGCCTGATAGTGATATTTAAGATTGATGTTTATGTATACATATTACATCCAGACCTTGGGACAATGTCAGGTTTTATACTGTTTTTACTGTTTTTAGCTGAACTGAATAATGAAATAGACCTTTGACTGCTTGTTTTCAATATCAAGATTAAGATCAGGATTATAATGCTATTTAATCGAAGGTCAAAGACTTCACACTCTACATCCAGAGGCTATTTGACTTGTATAGATTTGTGCTCTATGAACTGTCTCTGCCAGCTGCGCCGCACTAACCTCTCCCAGTATTTAAAGCCCTGTCTTTCAGCTCTCCTTTGTCAGATCATCTGCAAAGCGCACACCCTAAACCTGTTTGCTCGCACTTCTGTCGTCTGACTCCTGTTTTGTGACCCCGGACCTGCCTGAATCCTGACTACTCTTCGACCCCGGTAAGTCTTCTAAAAAAAGCCTTCTGCAACTGTGATTTTGGATTTCCCTTGAACTGTACTTCTGCCTTGTTTCATCCGCCCTGTTGTGCCTGACCCCCCCCCCCCCCAGGACTTCTGGACCACCCACCAACCGGCTTCATAGGACGCCTCGCTGCCACTGGGGAGGACACGGACACAGACACAGCACATTGGACGGAACCCCTGGAACCCCTGGAGCCTTCACTCACTCCCTACTTCCCTTTCCCCTGAAGTTCAATAAACTTTCTGCAATTGTGGTCCTCTGGTTGTCTGTCTGAACCGTGACATCTCATTCAATACCATATGAAGGAAAATGACATTGGATGTTTAAACTAAATTTCTCTCTATCACTTACTCCCTTATTGTGGTGCATGAACTATATTATAAATCGTATAATAATATTATATATATTACATTACGTCTGAATTCAATTTCACATCTTTGCAATTTTGCATTTTCATGCACTGTATTTCCTTCAGGAAATGCTTTTCTAGTTCTTCTTCTTCTTCTAACGCACTTAATGCAGCTTCAACCGTTTAACATAGAAACTTCATTCAAACTTTGTCACGTAGATCTTACTTAGGACACCCGGGCAATGTATTTTTCAACTTTGTAACTTTTATACTTTTTAACCCTTAGAACCCTAAGCTGTTTTTAGGGCATTTTCACTACCTTTATTCATAAGGATTTATTCTGGTCATTGTAAGTGCCACACACATATATTATATAGTGTTTTTTTCAGGAGAGTCGAGGCTATTCAGATCTGCCATCATTTCATGTATTAATACTAGCATTGATTTTATTTAGATTTTTAAAGAATTAAAATATAAAAAGTGTATTATACAAATTATTATATTTCGACATGTATCTCACCACAGCAAGCTCACAGCTCTACGTGCATTTCATGTGGTTGTAGGGCAGACTGTCCTGAATCGGGCAATATAATTGCCATGTTGGAGGGATACTCTGGGGCTGAGCAATTTACAGAAATATTTGCTGTGTGATTTACGGAAATAAATGCCATTTTTTATTTAGTGATGAAAAATGACCTTTCTGAGCTCCATATCTGTGACATGAACTGATCTGACCTGACTTGACCCGAGGTTACATGTTAGCCTGCGTGCCTGTGTGTATGCTGTCATAATAATTCTCAACTTTTTACTGCATTGCCATGAACAAAGTAAAGGCAAAAAAGGTGTTTATTTGTTGAACAAATTGGGATGCAATGTGAGCCTTGAATTGGATGCCATGCAGGAATTTGCTAGGATCTCAAAACCGGAATATAAACATGCTTTGCCATAGAGAAACACATGATAGCATTGGATTGTAAACATGCTTTGCCACAAGAACAGACAAAAACGTGGGGTAAGTCCAGCTATATGAAGTTATTATTTTGCTGTCACTTCGTCTGTTTTATAACCCAGAAGGATGTACTTGGTATCAAATGATAGCTCTGAGTCTCCTCTTTCATCTGACATGCGTGGCATATCTATGCGATCACGGGTCCGCGAGTAATTCAAACGAGAGTAATGAGTGTGCAGCGTTGGTTTGTGTACATGATGTTATTATTTTGCAGTCACTTCGTCTGGTTTTATAAGCCCAAAGGATCGATAAACATGGTACCAATGGATAGCCCCGTGCCCCCTCTTTCATCTGATATGCTTGCCATATCGATGCGATCACGGGTTCGCGAGTAATTCAAACTAGAGTAATGTGTGTGCAGGTGAACGCAGAGAAGTATAGACTGTAAATATGATGCAATTTGATTTAATTTCATGATTTTTTTTAATTTTCATACTTGATCGTACAGACAAGTATGTAGTCTCGTTGGAAAGCCCCACTTCTGCTCTGTCGTGCAATAAAGGTTTCATCTCGCTGCGATGAACCGTTCCGGAGCAATGTAACAGAGAAGAAGGGGTGTGTTTTTTGACGCACTTTGCGTCAATCGGGTTCTAAGGGTTAAACTATTAATTAAAACTATCAAAATTTCCCCATTGACTTAACATTGCCCTTTATGACATCACAGCAATTAGAATCCTATGGCAGGTGTTCGGGCCACCTGGATCTCAACTGCCATTCTCAGGCTTTAAGCATACAAACTGGCCCTATTAAGACTACACATCCTGTTCAACTGCTTCCTCTGCCAAAAACTGTTTCAAAATAAAAGTCCTCACTACAATATTTCACTGCTAAACAATTTAAGCCTTTAAACTACTGAACTTTTTAACTGTTCAGCCATTGTAACTGTTACTTGTCATCAACTATGACTCCTACCCACTGTAGCTAGTTAGCTAAGTTAGTTAGCAAGTAATATGGTTAGCATAGTTAGCATGTTAGCATGTTAGCATGCTAGTTAGCATTTTTAGCAAAACTGCTAAAAATGATTAGCTAAGTTAGCTAAGTAACATGGTTAGCATAGTTAGCATGCTAGCATGTTAGCATGCTAGTTAGCATTTTTAGCAAAACTGCTAAAAATTATTAGCTAAGTTAGCTAAGTAACATGGTTAGCATAGTTAGCATGCTATCATGCTAGTTAGCATTTTTAGCAAAACTGCTAAAAATGATTAGCTAAGTTAGCTAAGTAACATGGTTAGCATAGTTAGCATGCTAGCATGTTAACATGTTAGTTAGCATTTTTAGCAAAACTGTTAAAAATGATTAGCTAAGTTAGCTAAGTAACATGGTTAACATAGTTAGCATGCTAGCATGTTAGCACGCTAGTTAGCATTTTTAGCAAAACTGCTAAAAATGATTAGCTAAGTTAGCTAAGTAGCATGGTTAACATAGTTAACATGTTAGCATGCAAGTTAGAATAGTTAGCATACCTACTACAAATGATTAGCTAAGTTAGCTAAGTCACATGGTTAGCATACTTAACATATTAGCATGCTAGTTAACATACATACTAAAAATGATTAGCTATGTTAGCTAAGTCACATGGTTAGCATACTTAACATGTTAGCATGCTAGTTAGCATACCTACTAAAAATGATTAGCTAGGTTAGCTAAGTCACATGGTTAACATAGTTACCATGTTAACATTGCTAACATGCTAGTTAGCATAACTATTAAAAATTAAAACATTAGCTAAGTTAACTAAGTTAAGTAACTTGGTTAACATGATTAACTTTTAGCATAACTGCTAGCAAACATTAAAGCCATTCCAACTGTCAGTTATCGTCAATTATCTACCTAAATAATTGAACCATTTAAATTATCCACCTATTTAACCGTTCAATCATTCCAACTATATTAAACCTTATCTACCAAGCAAATCATTTAACTATATAAACTATCCACCTATTTAACTGTTCAGTCATTCCAACTATATTAAACCTCGTCTACCTAGCAACCAATATAGTTTGTTTTTACTCTATATGATATTTTACATCATATTTTTTGCATTTTCATGCACTGTATTTCCTTCAGGAAATGCTTTTCTAGTCTTATTATAGTGCATGAAAATGCACTATACTGTTCTTCCTAGGATTCTTATTACAGTGCATGAAAATGCACTGTACTGTTCTTCCTAGGCTTCTTCTTATTACAGTGCATGAAAATGCACTGTACTGTTCTTCCTAGGATTCTTATTACAGTGCATGAAAATGCACTGTACTGTTCTTCCTAGGCTTCTTATTCTTCTTATTCTTCTTATTACAGTGCATGAAAATGCACTGTACTGTTCTTCCTAGGCTTCTTCTTATTAGAGTGCATGAAAATGCACTCTACTGTTCTTCCTAGGCTTCTTCTTCTTCTTCTTCTTATTACAGTGCATGAAAATGCACTGTACTGTTCTTCCTAGGCTTCTTCTTCTTCTTCTAACGCAGTTAATGCAGCTTCAACCGTTTAACGTAGAAACTTCATTCAAACTGCGTTGCGTAGGTCTTACTTAGGACATGTGGGCTTTGTATTTTTCATCTTTGTAACTTTTATACTTTTTAAACTATTAATTAAAAACTGTTCAAAATTTCCCCATAGACTTAACATGGGCTGATGACATCACAATAGAGCCGTTAAGCAATTAGAATCCTATGGCAGGTGTTCGGGCCAGCTGCATCAACTGCCAGTCTCAGGCTTTAAGCATACAAACTGGCCCTATTAAGACTACACATCCTGTTCAACTGCTTCCTCTGCCAAAAACTGTTTCAAAATAAAAGTCCTCACTACAATATTTCACTGTTAAACAATTTAACCCTTTAAACTACTGAACTTTTTAACTGTTCAGCCATTGTAACTGTTAATTGTCATCAACTATGACTCCTACCCACTGTAGCTAGTTAGCATAGTTAGCATGCTAGCATGTTAGCATACTAGCATGTTAGCATGCTAGTTAGCATTTTTAGCAAAACTGCTAAAAATGATTAGCTAAGTTAGCTAAGTCACATGGTTAGCATAGTTAGCATGCTAACATGTTAGCATGCTAGTTAACATTTTTAGCAAAACTGCTAAAAATAATTAGCTAAGTTAGCTAAGTCACATGGTTAGCATAATTAGCATGCTAGCATGTTAGCATGTTAGTTAGCATTTTTTGCAAAACTGCTAAAAATGATTAGCTAATTTAGCTAAGTCATATAGTTAGCATAGTTAGCATGCTAATATGTTAGCATGCTAGTTAGCATTTTTTAGAAAACTGCTAAAAATGATTAGCTAAGTTAGCTAAGTCACATGGTTAGCCTAGTTTAGCATGCTAACATGTTAGCATGCTAGTTAGCATTTTTTGCAAAACTGCTAAAAATGATTAGCTAAGTTAGCTAAGTCACATGGTTAGCATAGTTAGCATGCTAACATGTTAGCATGCTAGTTAGCATTTTTAATAAAACTGCTAAAAATGATTAGCTAAGTTAGCTAAGTCACATGGTTAGCATAGTTAGCATGTTAACATGCTAATTAACATAGTTATCATAACTAATAAAAATTATTAGCTAGGTTAGCTAAGTCATATGGTTAGCATAGTTAACATTTTAACATTGTTAACATGTTAGTTAGCATAGTAACTTGGTTAACATTATTATCTTTATTAACATAGTTAGCATAACTACTAGCAAACATTGGAGCCATTCCAACTGTTAGTTATCGTCAACTATCTGCCTAAATAATTTAACCATTTCAATTATTAACCTATTTAACTGTTCAGTCATTCCAACTATATTAAACCTTATCTACCAAGCAAATAATTTAACCATATGAACTCATCATATTTTTGCATTTTCATGCACTGTATTTCCTTCAGGAAATGCTTTTCTAGTTATTCTTCTTCTTCTAACGCAGTTAATGCAGCTTCAACCGTTTAACGTAGAAACTTCATTCAAACTGTGTTGCGTAGGTCTTACTTATGACATGTGGGCTTTGTATTTTTCATCTTTGTAACTTTTATACTTTTTAAACTATTAATTAAAAACTGCTCAAAATTTCCCCATAGACTTAACATGGGCTGATGACATCACAATGGACTAATTAACTTGATTTGCACCTGGTATCATCTTCCAGCTGCTCATCTAGGCCCCATCAAAGAATCAGTTCAACTGATTGCACCTGTATCAACTGCTTTCTACTGAACTAGACCAACTCTCTCTGTCTCTCCATTCTACAAGGATATAAGACACATTTCCTCCAACTTTCTATCCATTCATCCTCTTCAAATGATTCACTCATCCACCCATTAAACTATCCATCAACATCCATTAAACAATCTGCCTATCAACATCCATTCAACTTTCTGTCTATCAACATCCATTACACTATCTACATTTAACTTTTAAACTATATACTCTGTCTCAGGCTTTAAGCATACAATATGGCTCTATTAAGACTGCCGTTAAGCAATTAGAATCCTATGGCAGGTGTTCGGGCCAGCTGCATCAACTGCCAGTCTCAGGCTTTAAGCATACAAACTGGCCCTATTAAGACTACACATCCTGTCCAACTGCTTCCTCTGCCAAAAACTGTTTCAAAATAAAAGTCCTCACTACAATATTTCACTGTTAAACAATTTAACCCTTTAAATGACTGAACTTTTTAACTGTTTAGCCATTGTAACTGTTACTTGTCATCAACTATGACTTCTACCCACTGTAGCTAGTTAGCATGGTTAGCATAGTTAGCATGTTAGCATGCTAGCATGTTAGCATGCTAGTTAGCATTTTTTATAAAACTGCTAAAAATGATTAGCTAAGTAAGCTAAGTCACATGGTTAGCATAGTTAGCATGCTAGCATGTTAGCATGCTAGTTAGCATTTTTTGCAAAACTGCTAAAAATGATTAGCTAAGTTAGCTAACTCACATGGTTAACATAGTTAGCATGCTAGCATGTTAGCATGTTAGTTAGCATAGTTAGCATAATTGCTAAAAATAATTAGCTAAGTTAGCTAAGTAAAATGGTTAGCATAGTTAACATGCTAGTTAGCATAGTTAGCAAAACTGCTAAAAATGATTAGCTAGGTTAGCTAAGTCACATGGTTAACATAGTTAGCATTGCTAACATGCTAGTTAGCATAACTACTAAAAATGAAAACATTAGCTAAGTTAACTAAGTTAAGTATTATCCACCTATTTAACCGTTCAATCATTCCAACTATATTAAACCTTATCTACCAAGCAAATCATTTAACCATATAAACTATCCACCTATTTAACTGTTCAGTCACTCCAACTATATTAAACCTCATCTACCTAGCAACCAATATAGTTTGTTTTTACTCTGTATGATATTTTACATCATATTTTTTGCATTTTCATGCACTGTATTTCCTTCAGGAAATGCTTTTCTAGTTATTACAGTGCATGAAAATGCACTGTACTGTTCTTCCTAGGCTTCTTCTTCTTCTTCTTCTTCTTCTTCTTCTTATTACAGTGCATGAAAATGCACTGTACTGTTCTTCCTAGGCTTCTTCTTCTTCTTCTTCTTCTTCTTCTTATTCTTATTATAGTGCATGAAAATGCACTATATTGTTCTTCCAAGTCTTCTTATTACAGTGCATGAAAATGCACTGTACTGTTCTTCCTAGGCTTCTTCTTCTTCTTCTTCTTCTTCTTCTTCTTCTTCTTCTTCTTCTAACGCAGTTAATGCAGCTTCAACCGTTTAACGTAGAAACTTCATTCAAACTGCGTTGCGTAGGTCTTACTTAGGACATGTGGGCTTTGTATTTTTCATCTTTGTAACTTTTATACTTTTTAAACTATTAATTAAAAACTACTCAAAATTTCCCCATAGACTTAACATTATGATTATGACATCACAATACGGCCGTTAAGCAATTAGAATCCTATGGCAGGTGTTCAGGCCACCTGGATCTCAACTGCCAGTCTCAGGCTTTAAGCATACAAACTGGCCCTATTAAGACTACACATCCTGTTCAGCTGCTTCCTCTGCCAAAAACTGTTTCAAAATAAAAGTCCTCACTACAATATTTCACTGTTAAACAATTTAACCCTTTAAACTACTGAACTTTTTAACTGTTCAGCCATTGTAACTGTTACTTGTCATCAACTATGACTCCTACCCACTGTAGCTAGTTAGCATGGTTAGCATAGTTAGCATACTAGCATGTTAGCATGCTAGTTAGCATTTTTAGCAAAACTGCTAAAAATGATTAGCTAAGTTAGCTAAGTCACATGGTTAGCATAGTTAGCATGCTAACATGTTAGCATGCTAATTAGCATTTTTGCAAAACTGCTAAAAATGATTAGCTAAGTTAGCTAAGTCACATGGTTAGCATAGTTAACATGTTAGCATGCTAATTAGCATATTTATCATAACTAATAAAAATGATTAGCTAGGTTAGCTAAGTCATATGGTTAGCATAGTTAACATTTTAACATTGTTAGCATGCTAGTTAGCATAGTAACTTGGTTATTATTATTATTATTATTATCTTTGTTAACATAGTTAGCATAACTGCTAGCAAACATTGGAGCCATTCCAACTGTTAGTTATCGTCAACTATCTGCCTAAATAATTTAACCATTTCAATTATCAACCTATTTAACTGTTCAGTCATTCCAACTATATTAAACCTTATCTACCAAGCAAATAATTTAACCATATGAACTCATCATATTTTTGCATTTTCATGCACTGTATTTCCTTCAGGAAATGCTTTTCTAGTTCTTATTATTCTTCTTCTAACGTAGCTAATGCAGCTTCAACCATTTAACGTAGAAACTTCATTCAAACTATGTTACGTAGGTCTTACTTAGGACATGTAGGCTTTGTATTTTTCATCTTTGTAACTTTTATACTTTTTAAACTATTAATTATTAACTTTTATAAAATCCCCATAGACTTAACATGGGCTGATGACATCACAATGGACTAATTAACTTGATTTACACCTGTATCTTCTTCCAGCTGCTCATCTAGGCCCCATCAAAGAATCAGTTCAACTGATTGCACCTGTATCAACTGCTTTCTACTGAACTAGACCAACTCTCTCTGTGTCTCTACATTCTACAAGGATATAAGACACATTTCATCCAACTTTCTATCCATTCATCCTCTTCAAACCATTCACTCATCCACAAATTAAACTATCCATCAACATCCATTAAACAATCTGCCTATCAACATCCATTCAACTTTCTGTCTATCAACATCCATTACACTATCTACATTTAACTTTTAAACTATATACTCTGTCTCAGGCTTTAAGCATACAATATGGCTCTATTAAGACTGCCGTTAAGCAATTAGAATCCTAGGCCAGGTGGCCAGGCCACCTGCACCCTATCAGTTTCTCAGGCTAACCTTTTAAACTATCCAGCTATTTGACTGTTCAGTCAGTCCAACTATATTAAACCTCATCTACCTAGTTCAGTCATTCCAACTATATTAAACCTCATCTACCTAGCAAATAATTTAACCTTTTACACTATCCACCTATTTAACCGTTCAGTCATTCCAACTATATTAAACCTCATCTACCTAGTTCAGTCATTCCAACTATATTAAACCTCATCTACCTAGTTGTCATTCCAACTATATTAAACCTCATCTACCAAGCAAATCATTTAACCATTTGAATCCTATGGCAGGTGTTCGGGCCACCTGTTTCAACTGCCATTCTCAGGCTTTAAGCATACAAACTGGCCCTATTAAGACTACACATCCTGTTCAACTGCTTCCTCTGCCAGAAACTGTTTCAAAATAAAAGTCCTCACTACAATATTTCACTGTTAAACAATTTAACCCTTTAAACTACTGAACTTTTTAACTGTTCAGCCATTGTAACTGTTACTTGTCATCAACTATGACTCCTACCCACTGTAGCTAGTTAGCATGGTTAGCATAGTTAGCATACTAGCATGTTAGCATGCTAGCATGTTAGCATGCTAGTTAGCATTTTTAGCAAAACTGCTAAAAATGATTAGCTAAGTTAGCTAAGTCACATGGTTAGCATAGTTAGCATGCTAGCATGTTAGCATGCTAGTTAGCATTTTTTACAAAACTGCTAAAAATGATTAGCTAAGTTAGCTAAGTCACATGGTTAGCATAGTTAGCATGCTAACATGTTAGCATGCTAGTTAGCATTTTTTGCAAAACTGCTAAAAATGATTAGCTAAGTTAGCTAAGTCACATGGTTAGCATAGTTAGCATGCTAGCATGTTAACATGTTAATTAGCATTTTTAGCAAAACTCCTAAAAATGATTAGCTAAGTCACATGGTTAGCATAGTTAACATGCTAACATGCTAGTTAGCATAACTACTAAAAATGAAAACATTAGCTAAGTTAAGTAACTTGGTTAACATTATTATCTTTGATAACATAGTTAGCATAACTACTAGCAAACATTAGAGCCATTCCAACTGTCAGTTATCGTCAATTATCTACCTAAATAATTTAACCATTTAAATTATCCACCTATTTACCTGTTCAATCATTCCAACAATATTAAACCTTATCTACCAAGCAAATCATTTAAC
The DNA here is from genome assembly GCF_046254945.1 of Alosa pseudoharengus. Lineage (NCBI taxonomy): Eukaryota > Metazoa > Chordata > Actinopteri > Clupeiformes > Clupeidae > Alosa > Alosa pseudoharengus. Next base: position 16,549,600 of record NW_027468640.1, read on the forward strand.
TATATAAACTATCCACCTATTTAACTGTTCAGTCATTCCAACTATATTAAACCTCATCTACCTAGTTCAGTCATTCCAACTACATTAAACCTCATCTACCTAGCAAATAATTTAACCAGATGAACTCATCATATTTTTGCATTTTCATGCACTGTATTTCCTTCAGGAAATGCTTTTCTAGTTACAGTGCATGAAAATGCACTGTACTGTTCTTCCTAGGCTTCTTATTACAGTGCATGAAAATGCACTGTACTGTTCTTCCTAGGCTTCTTATTCTTCTTCTTCTAACGCAATTAATGCAGCTTCAACCGCTTAACGTAGAAACTTCATTCAAACTATGTTACATAGGTCTTACTTAGGACATGGGTGCTTTGTATTTTTCAGCTTTGTAACTTTTATACTTTTTAAACTATTAATTAAAAACTGTTCAAAATTTCCCCATAGACTTAACATGGGCTGATGACATCACAATAGAGCCGTTAAGCAATTAGAATCCTATGGCAGGTGTTCGGGCCAGCTGCATCAACTGCCAGTCTCAGGCTTTAAGCATACAAACTGGCCCTATTAAGACTACACATCCTGTTCAACTGCTTCCTCTGCCAAAAACTGTTTCAAAATAAAAGTCCTCACTACAATATTTCACTGTTAAACAATTTAACCCTTTAAACTACTGAACTTTTTAACTGTTCAGCCATTGTAACTGTTACTTGTCATCAACTATGACTCCTACCCACTGTAGCTAGTTAGCATGTTAGTTAGCATGTTAGTTAGCATTTTTAACAAAACTGCTAAAAACGATTAGCTAAGTTAGCTAAGTCACATGGTTAGCATAGTTAGCATGCTAGCATGTTAGCATGCTAGTTAGCATTTTAAACAAAAAAGCACTGTATTTCCTTCAGGAAATGCTTTTCTAGTTAACATTTGGTTTCTTTACAGAATACATATCAACGTAGCAAGGTGCTAACGTCAACTATTTCACTAACGTTACCTAACGTTAGTTTAGTTATTTGTGACCCATCATTTCATACATAACGCTAACGTTACATAATGTTTGACGACATAAATGACTCAAATACCAAAAAACCGGAACACTTACCTTGTCACTAATTAGAGAAATGTGCCTCTGAAGGTTTACGAGCAAATAAGTGACCACGGCAGGCGAAGACGTTCAGAAGATTCACAGCTCCAGCGGTAGCTCGGTTCAGCTGTTAATTGTTTTCAGCTGCAGGTCACGTCATGCTTAAAGTTGCCGCCATGGAGGTCAATGTTAAGTCAATGGGAATGTATTGCTCTTTTATCGTAAATATCTCAAAAAGTATAAAGTTACAAATGTAAAAATGACATTGTACAATTGTCCGTTACAAGACCTTTGTAGGAGTGTTTGAATGACGTCAAACGGTTCAGTGGTTTTAGTGTCATTAAATGTCAAATTCGGTCGGAAGAAGAATAATAGGCTAATATTAAGAAGAACAGTGATAATAGTCCATTGCATTTACATGCAATGCAATTATGTTACTTGTGTTTGTGTGTGCAGTGTATGCGTGTGCTTCTGGACAATTGAAAACAATTAACGCTAAGACAGGGTGGAATGAATTCCGCCACAACCCTAACTAATCATTAGTGCATGTGTATGCAACAACTGTTTAAAAATGGAAATATGACTTCATCAAAAAATATTATTGCATAATTTATTAACAATAATTTATAAACATATTTTAAATATAGGTTAAGTATTTTTATTAGAACTCACAAAATATTTATGAATTTACATTTCCAGCATATAACTGTTACAACTGAAAAATCATCACAATTTCACTTCAAACAGGGGATGCAAAAATGTGCTGCATATGATCTCTTTATACATTTACAAATTATGTATAAAAGGTGAGGCTAACTTCAACCATGAACCAAGGGAAAGCTAAACTTGTTAGTCTTTGTATAATACTCCTGGGTGCAGTGAATATAATTATTCAGTAAATGTTTACAAAGACCGTAATCATAATTTACTCTCAATATTCAACTATGCTGACTTAACCCAAAAGAATGTGAGGGAATGACTATACTTGAATGGTATGGAGCACCGTGCCACAGAGAATCTCAGGGGAGTAACCTGTGAGAGATAAGGAATTAAGTGTGCACAATCACTGAGACTATGACAATACGCACATAAGGGTGGGGTGTGACGTCTTATAGTAGACAATAGCCAAGCCTCTTGCTTGACCTATGTTTCTTTTTAATAAATTGAACAATAAAACCCCTCCCGGATGGTAGGATGAATATAAAAATGTAGGTATTTAGAGGGTAATTATTTCTAAGTTTCCCAGATTTTATTGTGACAGAGCTTTTTGTGTTTGTTTGTTTTCTTTTGTTTTGTTTTTTGAAAGGAGGAAAAACATATTTTTAAAAAATATATTTCCTTTTTTTTGTATTCCCTATATGTACAGTATAGACAGTAAAACATATTATATATAACTATGTAACTACTATATGACTACTAACACTATAAACATATTATAGACAATTATCAAGTATTAACCACTTGTAAAGCATGTAAATGTCTGGATGTCTCAAAATGTTATGCAGCTGAAAAAAGAAAAAACTGAAGTAATTATATATATATAGTTTGGTAAAAAGGAGGAAAGACTTCGGCTTGCCGCTCTTTCCTTAACTCTCCTTGGATGAAAGCAAAGGATACTGTTAAAAGTATTGGTGTATTAATTGACAGTGATTTAAATTTCAACAGCCACATGAAAGCGATAACTAAATCAGCTTTTTAGCACCTTAAAAATATTGCCTAACTTCAAGGGCTGATGTCAAAACATGACTTAGAAAAACTCATTCATGCATTTATCTCCTGCATAGTTGATTACTGCAATGAGCTTTTCACAGGCCTTCCTAAAAAGACCATCAAACAGCTTCAGGGGATACAAAATGCAGCAGCTAGGGTTCTCACAAAAACAAAAAAGAACCACGAATCCACAATAATTAAAAAAGTTTTGTAGCGTAACATGTCCATATCCATAAATTGACCAAACATTGGTAAAAATGGAACTTGAAATCGGGCGGGTGGACTATATAGTCTATCTTAATGAAAACTTAACAGTTTCTGATTCATTGGCTGTTATGTAACACTATGTCACATAATGCAAACATATGTGAGTGCTTAGAAACATACCACATTTGTGTCTCACCCTAGATGTAATTAATCATCGGAGATGTTCCATTGATTTATGATTCTGTTGCATAATAAGCCTCACCCTGCTGAATGTCTCTCTAAGGTGTTCCAATGTGTTACCGGTTAAAAGGTTTTGTGAAAGGTGTTGTTGCGATAGGATACAGTGCCAAGCCAAAACTAGTTTGTGAAGATAGCTAAGCTGTGTAGGAGTGGATCATTTGATGGGCAGACAGTGACAACGTCACTCAGAACCTGCATGATGTATTGAGGACGCAAAAGAGAACCAAAATAGAACAAGTCTGACAAACAGGAATGATGGGCAGGGTATTAAATGGCCAGTATCCTCACCTCCTCACTCAGACAACTAGGACACTCAGAGAGGACAACAGGGTTACATTATACTCAGTGGCCTATTGACATAGGATTTTTCACCAAGGACTAAACTTTACAGGTAGGCTCTTGGTTGTCATTTCTTAGAGAGACATACTAAATATTTGATAAGACATAAGACATACGACTTTACATTACATTCTTTAGATTAAGTTATTCAACATTGAAAATAAATACTTAATTACTCAAGTTGATAAACTCTTAAATTTCACCCAAATGGTTTACTCTTAACACGATTTTATTTCTGATAACTTATTTGTAATGCATGTATTTATTTAGTGATAAATTTGAGTTTGTAGAAATCTTTGTATACACACACACACAGAAAACGATATATATATCCTTGTGGTGCTGGTGCCTTAATTGGTTTGGTTGACTATTGTAGGTATTGTGGTGTATTGTAACCATGTCTTTCTAATTTCAGACAAACTGATACACATGGCTATCTATATGCTGTCCATAGGTCAGTGATATTTCTTGAACACTTTTTAATTCATTAACTTAATCTTTCTGATCCATGAAATTATGGTATAGAAAATGTGTTATAATAATCATGTGTTAATATTGCCTGAAGGCAGATGACATCCGGCTCTATTATGATGGTCAAAAGCGTATTCTCATCATGGTGCAAAGTATATAGTATAAGTATATATACTCTTTTGATCCCGTGAGGGAAATTTGGTCTCTGCATTTATCCCAATCCGTGAATTAGTAAAACACACTCGGCACACAGTGAAGTGAAGCACACACTAATCCCGGCGCAGTGAGCTGCCTGCAACAACAGTGGCGCTCGGGGAGTAGTGAGGGGTTAGGTGCCTTGCTCAAAGGCACTTCAACCGTGCCTACTGGTCGGGGGTTCGAACCAGCAACCCTCTGGTTACAAGTCCGAAACGCTAGCCAGTAGGCCATGGCTGCCCCAAAGTGTATTCCTATTGTACAATCAAGTTTTTCGCCCTGCCCGTCTCTTTTATTAAGCAATGCGTTCAGGGGTGTGGAAATGAATGACCTTAGGTGTGGTCTTGGCGCATTATCTAAAAATCGCTATTTTACACTATCTGAAAAGCATTACGCCACTGACCAAGAAAAACCTGGTCTATAGCGAAAAGCGCATATTAAGCACAGCTGAAGACGCACTGTCAAGAGATGTAAACAGCAACTCCTCTGGCCTTTTAGATGGCCGAGATAGGGCCCCTCTGGGTTTGACACAGGGTTATGTTCTCACTAGTTCATGGCCCATTTAGCTGCCAACTAATATGTATTCTGCACGGTTGGAAAAATTGAATGTGCTATTTTACTACTTTTAATAAGCATAGTAGGCCTAACGGTGGGTTTCCACACACCGAAATTTCGCGTCGCTCTCATTGAGGTTGAATGGAGACGAAATTCGCCCTGGTTGGGCGAAATGAGAGCAAATCGCCGAGGCAGGTGAAACAAAGTTGGCATAAGTTTAAATTTATTTAAATAAGGACCATTCGAGAACCAATCAGGTCCGTGTGTTTATGTTTGGAGGCGGGAGTTACAAAAAAGTCTGACCAAGATGGCGGAGACTACCTGAGTTGTAACACAAAAATTTGTTTGTGATTAAAATGTTTCTACACGAACATTGACACTTGTATCAATACGAATTGCGGTTTATATGCCACACGAACTTAGTCAGAGTACATACACCACTAAATAGACCACTATATATGTTAGTTTAAACACTTTTTAGCTAGCTGACAGGCAAACTGCTAGTATGTTCGGGCATTGGATTGCATTGTAAACCTAGCTAGACAGCTAGGCTACATGCTGCAACACAGGTATGAAATATATTATGTCTTATTGACATTGTTGTTTCAATGAACATGAATTGTAGTTTAGGCAACATCAACTTAGTCGAGGCATAAAGACCCCTGGATATCTTCATTAAGTACTTAAACATTTGAACCAGCTGATTAGCCTAATTAGTTTGCTTGCCACCACTGGCTAGACACTGCAGTCAAAAGTTTAGCGGTTTGGCCATCACGCCCCCAAAGCAAAATTTTGCTGGCCGGAATTCGCGAGGTGTTTCGTTGTGTGGAAACCCATCGTAAGACTTGTGCCATGATCTCAAGCAGACCTAGCCGTCTACCTCCACTGCTTGTCACCCTTCAATACGTTGATTGACATTATGTGGTCAATGTCCTCTGCATTGAAGCTTGTCCCCTATTTCATCCTGATGTATTTCTTAATTTCCATCAATAAGATAACTAACTGATTACTTCTTTCTGTACAGGTCTTGCCCTGCTACTAATGTGTTTTCCCATCAAGGGTTTACCAAGCCAGCGCAACTCCAACATTGAGTTCTACAGCGACCTAGAGCGGTCACACCTATTGCTAAGAGAAAGAGGCTCTCGCACTGCATTAGACTCCAGAAACAGTGGTCACACAGAGAATGGCCTGCTTGAGGAGGATTCTGAATTCATATTGGTCACTCCAACAAGCAAGTTCAGCCCCAAAAGTGAATTGCATGACCTTGCATCAAAGGAGGAAGGCCTATTTACCAAGAAGAAGTCTTCAGACACCCTGTCACGATTCCGGCGGGAAACTGTAGAAGGTTCAGAAGGTAGCCAATCAAATATTTCTATACAAGTAAACTAAGGTGTTCATTTCCTAAGATACCCGGGTGCTTGTCAGTTTTTATTCTCGTTATTCTGTTTGCATTTACACTCATAAAAGTAAAAGTAGAAATCACACTGAAATCACTTTTTGATTTTTCTGGCACAACAACAACAGCTACAACAACAACAGCAGAACCACCAACAACAACAGCAGCACCAACAACAACAACAACAACAGCAGCACCAACAACAACAACAACAGCAGCGGAAACGACAACAATAACAACAGCAGCACCAACAACAACAACAGCAGCGGAAACGACGACAACAGCAGCGCCAACAACAACAACAACAACAGCAGCACCAACGACGACACCAACAACAGCAGCACCAACAACAACAACAGCAGCTGAAACGCCAACAACAACAGCAGCAGTGCCAACAATGACACCAACAACAGCAGCACCAACAACAGCAGCGGAAACGACAACAACAACAACAACAGAAGCACCAACAACAACAACAGCAACAGAAGCACCAACAACAACAACAGCAGCACCAACAACGACACCAACAACAGCAGCGCCAACAACAACAACAACAACAGCAGCGGAAACGACAACAACAACAACAACAGCAGCACCAACAACAACAACAGCAGTGGAAATGACAACAACAACAACAGCAGCGCCAACAACAACAACAGCAGCACCAACGACAACAACAACAACAGCAGCACCAACAACAACAACAACAGCGCCAATGACGACAACAGCAGCGGAAACGACAACAGCAACAGCAGCACCAACAACAACAACAGCAGCGGAAATGACGACAACAACAACAACAGCAGCGCCAACAACAACACCAACAACAGCAGCGCCAACAACAACAGCAGCACCAACAACGACACCAACAACAGCAGCGCCAACAACAACAGCAGCACCAACAACGACACCAACAACAACAACAGCAGCGGAAACGACACCAACAACAGCAGCACCAACAACAGCAGCGGAAATGACAACAACAACAACAGCAGCGCCAGCATCAACAACAACAACAGCAGCACCAACAACAACAACAGCAGCGGAAACGACGACAACAGCAGCGCCAACAACAACAACAACAACAGCAGCACCAACGACGACACCAACAACAGCAGCACCAACAACAACAACAGCAGCTGAAACGCCAACAACAACAGCAGCAGTGCCAACAATGACACCAACAACAGCAGCACCAACAACAGCAGCGGAAACGACAACAACAACAACAACAGAAGCACCAACAACAACAACAGCAACAGAAGCACCAACAACAACAACAGCAGCACCAACAACGACACCAACAACAGCAGCGCCAACAACAACAACAACAACAGCAGCGGAAACGACAACAACAACAACAACAGCAGCACCAACAACAACAACAGCAGTGGAAATGACAACAACAACAACAGCAGCGCCAACAACAACAACAGCAGCACCAACGACAACAACAACAACAGCAGCACCAACAACAACAACAACAGCGCCAATGACGACAACAGCAGCGGAAACGACAACAGCAACAGCAGCACCAACAACAACAACAGCAGCGGAAATGACGACAACAACAACAACAGCAGCGCCAACAACAACACCAACAACAGCAGCGCCAACAACAACAGCAGCACCAACAACGACACCAACAACAGCAGCGCCAACAACAACAGCAGCACCAACAACGACACCAACAACAACAACAGCAGCGGAAACGACACCAACAACAGCAGCACCAACAACAGCAGCGGAAATGACAACAACAACAACAGCAGCGCCAGCATCAACAACAACAACAGCAGCACCAACAACAACAACAGCAGCGGAAACGACGACAACAGCAGCGCCAACAACAACAACAACAACAGCAGCACCAACGACGACACCAACAACAGCAGCACCAACAACAACAACAGCAGCTGAAACGCCAACAACAACAGCAGCAGTGCCAACAATGACACCAACAACAGCAGCACCAACAACAGCAGCGGAAACGACAACAACAACAACAACAGAAGCACCAACAACAACAACAGCAACAGAAGCACCAACAACAACAACAGCAGCACCAACAACGACACCAACAACAGCAGCGCCAACAACAACAACAACAACAGCAGCGGAAACGACAACAACAACAACAACAGCAGCACCAACAACAACAACAGCAGTGGAAATGACAACAACAACAACAGCAGCGCCAACAACAACAACAGCAGCACCAACGACAACAACAACAACAGCAGCACCAACAACAACAACAACAGCGCCAATGACGACAACAGCAGCGGAAACGACAACAGCAACAGCAGCACCAACAACAACAACAGCAGCGGAAATGACGACAACAACAACAACAGCAGCGCCAACAACAACACCAACAACAGCAGCGCCAACAACAACAGCAGCACCAACAACGACACCAACAACAGCAGCGCCAACAACAACAGCAGCACCAACAACGACACCAACAACAACAACAGCAGCGGAAACGACACCAACAACAGCAGCACCAACAACAGCAGCGGAAATGACAACAACAACAACAGCAGCGCCAGCATCAACAACAACAACAGCAGCACCAACAACAACAACAGCAGCGGAAACGACAACAACAACAGCAGCGCCAACAACAACAACAGCGCCAATGACGACAACAGCAGCGGAAACGACAACAACAACAGCAGCACCAACAACAACAACAGCAGCTGAAACGCCAACAACAACAACAGCAGCAGTGCCAGCATCAACAACAACAACAGCAGCACCAACAACAACAACAGCAGCGGAAACGACAACAACAACAGCAGCGCCAACAACAACAACAGCAGCACCAACGACAACAACAACGACAACAACAGCAGCACCAACAACAGCAGCGGAAACGACAACAACAACAACAGAAGCACCAACAACAACAACAGCAGCACCAACAACGACACCAACAACAGCAGCGCCAACAACAACAACAACAACAGCAGCGGAAACGACGACAACAACAACAACAGCAGCACCAACAACAACAACAGCAGTGGAAATGACAACAACAACAACAGCAGCGCCAACAACAACAACAGCAGCACCAACGACAACAACAACAACAGCAGCACCAACAACAACAGCGCCAATGACGACAACAGCAGCGGAAACGACAACAACAACAGCAGCACCAACAACAACAACAGCAGCGGAAACGACGACAACAACAACAACAGCAGCGCCAACAACGACACCAACAACAGCAGCGCCAACAACAACAGCAGCACCAACAACGACGCCAACAACAGCAGCGCCAACAACAACAACAGCAGCGGAAACGACACCAACAACAGCAGCACCGACAACAACAACAACAGCGCCAATGACGACAACAGCAGCGGAAACGACAACAACAACAGCAGCACCAACAACAACAACAGCAGCTGAAACGCCAACAACAACAACAGCAGCAGTGCCAACAATGACACCAACAACACCAACAACAACAACAGCAGCGCCAACAACGACACCAACAACAGCAGCGCCAACAACAACAGCAGCACCAACAACGACACCAACAACAACAACAGCAGCGGAAACGACACCAACAACAGCAGCACCAACAACAACAACAGCAGCTGAAACGCCAACAACAACAACAGCAGCAGTGCCAACAATGACACCAACAACAGCAGCACCAACAACAGCAGCGGAAACGACAACAACAACAACAACAGCAGCGCCAGCATCAACAACAACAACAGCAGCACCAACAACAACAACAGCAGCGGAAACGACAACAACAACAGCAGCGCCAACAACAACAACAGCGCCAATGACGACAACAGCAGCGGAAACGACAACAACAACAGCAGCACCAACAACAACAACAGCAGCTGAAACGCCAACAACAACAACAGCAACAACAACAGCAGCGGAAACGACAACAACAACAACAGCAGCGCCAACAACAACAACAGCAGCACCAACGACAACAACAACAGCAGCACAACCAACGACACCAACAACAGCAGCACCAACAACAACAACAGCAGCTGAAACGCCAACAACAACAACAGCAGCAGTGCCAACAACAACAACAACAGCAGAGCCAACAATGACACCAACAACAGCAGCACCAACAACAGCAGCGGAAACGACAACAACAGCAGCACCACCAACAACAACAGCAGCACCAACGACGACAACAGCTGCGGAAACGACAACACCAACAACAGTAGCACCAACAACAACAACAGCAGCTGAAACGCCAACAACAACAACAGCAGCAGTGCCAACAACAACAACAACAGCAGAGCCAACAATGACACCAACAACAGCAGCACCAACAACAGCAACGGCAACAACGACACCAACAACAGCACCACCAACAACAACAGCAGCACCAACAACAACAACAGCAGCGGAAACGACAACACCAACAACAGCAGCACCAACAACAACAACAGCAGCTGAAACGCCAACAACAACAACAGCAGCAGTGCCAACAACAACAACAACAGCAGAGCCAACAATGACACCAACAACAGCAGCACCAACAACAGCAGCGGAAACGACAACAACAGCAGCACCACCAACAACAACAGCAGCACCAACGACGACAACAACAACAGCAACGGCAACAACGACACCAACAACAGCACCACCAACAACAACAGCAGCACCAACAACAACAACAGCAGCGGAAACGACAACAACAACAACAGCAGCACCAACGACAACAACAACAGCAGCACAACCAACGACACCAACAACAGCAGCACCAACAACAACAACAACAGCAGCTGAAACGCCAACAACAACAACAGCAGCAGTGCCAACAACAACAACAACAGCAGAGCCAACAATGACACCAACAACAGCAGCACCAACAACAGCAGCGGAAACGACAACAACAGCAGCACCACCAACAACAACAGCAGCACCAACGACGACAACAACAACGGCAACAACGACACCAACAACAGCACCACCAACAACAACAGCAGCACCAACGCCAACAACAACAACAGCAGCAGTGCCAACAATGACACCAACAACAGCAGCACCAACAACAGCAGCGGAAACGACAACAACAACAACAACAGCAGCGCCAGCAACAACAACAACAACAGCAGCACCAACAACAACAACAGCAGCGGAAACGACACCAACAACAGCAGCACCAACAACAACAACAGCGCCAATGACGACAACAACAGCGCCAATGACAACAACAGCAGCGGAAACGACACCAACAACAGCAGCACCAACAACAACAACAGCGCCAATGACGACAACAACAGCGCCAATGACGACAACAGCAGCGGAAATGACAACAACAACAGCAGCACCAACAACAACAACAGCAGCTGAAACGCCAACAACAACAACAGCAGCAGTGCCAACAATGACACCAACAACAGCAGCACCAACAACAGCAGCGGAAACGACAACAACAACAACAACAGCAGCGCCAGCATCAACAACAACAACAGCAGCACCAACAACAACAACAGCAGCGGAAACGACAACAACAACAGCAGCGCCAACAACAACAACAGCGCCAATGACGACAACAGCAGCGGAAACGACAACAACAACAGCAGCACCAACAACAACAACAGCAGCTGAAACGCCAACAACAACAACAGCAGCAGTGCCAGCATCAACAACAACAACAGCAGCACCAACAACAACAACAGCAGCGGAAACGACAACAACAACAGCAGCGCCAACAACAACAACAGCAGCACCAACGACAACAACAACAACAGCAGCGGAAACGACAACAACAACAACAGCAGCGCCAACAACAACAACAGCAGCACCAACGACAACAACAACAGCAGCACAACCAACGACACCAACAACAGCAGCACCAACAACAACAACAGCAGCTGAAACGCCAACAACAACAACAGCAGCAGTGCCAACAACAACAACAACAGCAGAGCCAACAATGACACCAACAACAGCAGCACCAACAACAGTAGCGGAAACGACAACAACAACAACAACAGCAGCGCCAGCAACAACAACAACAACAGCAGCACCAACAACAACAACAACAGTGCCAATGACGACAACAGCAGCGGAAACAACAACAACAACAGTAGCGGAAACGACGACAACAACAACAGCAGCGCCAACAACAACAACAACAACAGCAGCGCCAGCAACAACAACAACAACAACAGCACCAACGACAACAACAACAACAGCAGCACAACCAACGACACCAACAACAGCAGCACCAACAACAACAACAACAGCGTCAATGGCGACAACAGCAGCGGAAACGACAATAACAACAGCAGCACCAACGACAACAACAACAACAGTAGCGCCAACAACAACAGCAGCAGCAGTGCCAACAACAACAACAACAGCAGAGCCAACAATGACACCAACAACAGCAGCACCAACAACAACAACAGCAGCTGAAACGACAACACCAATAACAGCAGCGCCAACAACAGCAGCGCCAACAAAAACAACAGCAGCACCAACAGCTGCACCAACAACAACGACAACAGCAGCACAACCAACGACACCAACAACAGCAGCAACAACAACAACAACAACAGCACCAACGACACCAACAACAGCAGCAACAACAACAACAACAACAGCACCAACAACAACAACAGCAGCGGAAACGACAACAACAACAACAGCAGCGCCAACAACAACAACAGCAGCACCAACGACAACAACAACAACAGCAGCACAACCAACGACACCAACAACAGCAGCAGCAACAACAACAACAACAGCAGCAGTGCCAGCATCAACAACAACAACAGCAGCGCCAACAACAACAACAGCAGCACCAACGACAACAACAACAACAGCAGCGGAAACGACAACAACAACAACAGCAGCGCCAACAACAACAACAGCAGCACCAACGACAACAACAACAGCAGCACAACCAACGACACCAACAACAGCAGCACCAACAACAACAACAGCAGCTGAAACGCCAACAACAACAACAGCAGCAGTGCCAACAACAACAACAACAGCAGAGCCAACAATGACACCAACAACAGCAGCACCAACAACAGCAGCGGAAACGACAACAACAACAACAACAGCAGCGCCAGCAACAACAACAACAACAGCAGCACCAACAACAACAACAACAGTGCCAATGACGACAACAGCAGCGGAAACAACAACAACAACAGTAGCGGAAACGACGACAACAAAAACAGCAGCGCCAACAACAACAACAACAACAGCAGCGCCAGCAACAACAACAACAACAACAGCACCAACAACAACAACAGCAGCGGAAACGACAACAACAACAACAGCAGCACCAACGACAACAACAACAACAGCAGCACCAACGACAACAACAACAACAGCAGCACAGCCAACGACACCAACAACAGCAGCACCAACAACAACAACAACAGAGTCAATGACGACAACAGCAGCGGAAACGACAATAACAACAACAGTAGTGCCAACAACAACAACAGTAGCGCCAACAACAACAGCAGCAGCAGTGCCAACAACAACAACAACAGCAGAGCCAACAATGACACCAACAACAGCAGCACCAACGACAACAACAACAACAGCAGCGGAAACGACAACAACAACAACAGCAGCGCCAACAACAACAACAGCAGCACCAACGACAACAACAACAGCAGCACAACCAACGACACCAACAACAGCAGCACCAACAACAACAACAGCAGCTGAAACGCCAACAACAACAACAGCAGCAGTGCCAACAACAACAACAACAGCAGAGCCAACAATGACACCAACAACAGCAGCACCAACAACAGCAGCGGAAACGACAACAACAACAACAACAGCAGCGCCAGCAACAACAACAACAACAGCAGCACCAACAACAACAACAACAGTGCCAATGACGACAACAGCAGCGGAAACAACAACAACAACAGTAGCGGAAACGACGACAACAAAAACAGCAGCGCCAACAACAACAACAACAACAGCAGCGCCAGCAACAACAACAACAACAACAGCACCAACAACAACAACAGCAGCGGAAACGACAACAACAACAACAGCAGCACCAACGACAACAACAACAACAGCAGCACCAACGACAACAACAACAACAGCAGCACAGCCAACGACACCAACAACAGCAGCACCAACAACAACAACAACAGCGTCAATGGCGACAACAGCAGCGGAAACGACAATAACAACAGCAGCACCAACGACAACAACAACAACAGTAGCGCCAACAACAACAGCAGCAGCAGTGCCAACAACAACAACAACAGCAGAGCCAACAATGACACCAACAACAGCAGCACCAACAACAACAACAGCAGCTGAAACGACAACACCAATAACAGCAGCGCCAACAACAGCAGCGCCAACAAAAACAACAGCAGCACCAACAGCTGCACCAACAACAACGACAACAGCAGCACAACCAACGACACCAACAACAGCAGCAACAACAACAACAACAACAGCACCAACGACACCAACAACAGCAGCAACAACAACAACAACAACAGCACCAACAACAACAACAGCAGCGGAAACGACAACAACAACAACAGCAGCGCCAACAACAACAACAGCAGCACCAACGACAACAACAACAACAGCAGCACAACCAACGACACCAACAACAGCAGCAACAACAACAACAACAACAGCACCAACAACAACGACAACAGCAGCACAACCAACGACACCAACAACAGCACCAACAACAACAACAGCAGCGGAAACGACAACAACAACAGCAGCACCAACAACAACAACAGCAGCTGAAATGCCAACAACAACAACAGCAGCAGTGCCAGCATCAACAACAACAACAGCAGCACCAACAACAACAACAGCAGCGGAAACGACAACAACAACAGCAGCGCCAACAACAACAACAGCAGCACCAACGACAACAACAACAACAGCAGCGGAAACGACAACAACAACAACAGCAGCGCCAACAACAACAACAGCAGCACCAACGACAACAACAACAGCAGCACAACCAACGACACCAACAACAGCAGCACCAACAACAACAACAGCAGCTGAAACGCCAACAACAACAACAGCAGCAGTGCCAACAACAACAACAACAGCAGAGCCAACAATGACACCAACAACAGCAGCACCAACAACAACAACAACAACAGCAGCACAACCAACGACACCAACAACAGCAGCACCAACAACAACAACAGTGCCAATGACGACAACAGCAGCGGAAACGACAAGAACAACAGCAGCACCAACAACGACAACAGCAGCTGAAACGCCAACAACAACTACAGCAGCAGTGCCAACAACAACAACAGCAGAGCCAACAATGACACCAACAACAGCAGCACCAACAACAGCAGCGGAAATGACAACAACAGCAGCACCAACGACAACAACAACAGCAGAGCCAACAATGACACCAACAACAGCACCAACAACAACAACAGCAGCGGAAACGACAACAACAACAACAGCAGCACCAACGACAACAACAACAACAGCAGCACAACCAACGACACCAACAACAGCAGCACCAACAACAACAACAACAGCGTCAATGACGACAACAGCAGCGGAAACGACAATAACAACAGCAGCACCAACGACAACAACAACAACAGTAGCGCCAACAACAACAGCAGCAGCAGTGCCAACAACAACAACAACAGCAGAGCCAACAATGACACCAACAACAGCAGCACCAACAACAACAACAGCAGCACCAACAGCTGCACCAACAACAACGACAACAGCAGCACAACCAACGACACCAACAACAGCAGCAACAACAACAACAACAACAACAACAGCACCAACAACAACAACAGCAGCGGAAACGACAACAACAACAACAGCTGCACCAACAACAACGACAACAGCAGCACAACCAACGACACCAACAACAGCAGCAACAACAACAACAACAGCACCAACAACTACAACAACAGCAGAGCCAACAACAACAACAACAACAGCAGCGCCAAAGACAACAACAACAACAGTAGCACAACCAATGACACCAACAACAGCAGCACCAACAACAACAACAACAGCGCCAATGACGACAACAGCAGCGGAAACGACAACAACAATAGCAGCACCAACGACGACAACAACAACAGTAGCGCCAACAACAACAACAGTAGCGCCAACAACAACAGCAGCAGCAGTGCCAACAACAACAACAGCAGCTGAAACGACAACACCAACAACAGCAGCGCCAACAACAGCAGCGCCAACAAAAACAACAGCAGCACCAACAGCTGCACCAACAACAACGACAACAGCAGCACCAACGACAACAACAGCAGCACCAATGACAACAACAACAACAGCAGCACAACCAACGACACCAACAACAGCAGCACCAACAACAACTACAGCATCAGCAGCGTCAACGACGACAACAACAACTGCAGCACCAATGACAACAACAGCAGCGCCAACAACAACAACAGCAGCAGGGCCAACAACAACAACAACAGCAGAGCCAACAACAACAACAACAACAACAGTAGAGCCAACAACGACAAAAACAACAGCAGCACTAACAACAATGACACCAACAACAGCAGAGCCAACAACAACGACAACAGCAGCACCAACAACAACGACAACAGCAGCGCCAACAATGACACCAACAACAGCAGCACCAACAACAACAGCAGCGCCAACAATGACACCAACAACAGCAGCGCCAACAACAACAACAGCAGCGCCAACGACAACAACAACAACAGCAGCACCAACAACAACAACAGCAGAGCTAACAACGACACCAACAACAACAGCACCAACAACAACAGCAGCGCCAACAACAACAACAACAACAACAGCAGAGCTAACAACGACACCAACAACAGCAGCACCAACAACAGCAGCGGAAATGACAACAACAGCAGCACCAACGAAAACAACAACAGCAGCACCAACGACAACAACAACAACAGCAGCGGCAACAACGACACCAACAACAGCAGCGCCAACAACAACAGTAGCGGAAACGACGACGACAACAACAGCAGCAACAACAACAACAACAACAACAGCAGCGCCAGCAACAACAACAACAACAACAGCACCAACAACAACAACAGCAGCGGAAACGACAACAACAACAACAGCAGCGCCAACAACAACAACAGCAGCACCAACGACAACAACAACAACAGCAGCACCAACAACAACAACAACAGCGCCAATGACGACAACAGTAGCGGAAACGACAACAACAACAGCAGCACCAACAACAACAACAGCAGCGCCAACAACAACAACAACAGCAGCACCAACAACAACAACAGCAGCGGAAACGACAACAACAGCAATAGCAGCGCCAACAACAACAACAGCAGCAACAACAACGACACCAACAACAGCAGCACCAACGATGACAACAACAACAGCAGCGGCAACAACGACACCAACAACAGCAGCGCCAACAACAACAACAACAGTAGCGGAAACGACGACAACAACAACAGCAGCGCCAACAACAACAACAACAGCAGCGCCAGCAACAACAACAACAACAACAGCACCAACAACAACAACAGCAGCGGAAACGACAACAACAACAACAGCAGCACCAACGACAACAACAACAACAGCAGCACCAACGACAACAACAAAAACAGCAGCACAACCAACGACACCAACAACAGCAGCACCAACAACAACAACAACAGCGTCAATGGCGACAACAGCAGCGGAAACGACAATAACAACAGCAGCACCAACGACAACAACAACAACAGTAGCGCCAACAACAACAGCAGCAGCAGTGCCAACAACAACAACAACAGCAGAGCCAACAATGACACCAACAACAGCAGCACCAACAACAACAACAGCAGCTGAAACGACAACACCAATAACAGCAGCGCCAACAACAGCAGCGCCAACAAAAACAACAGCAGCACCAACAGCTGCACCAACAACAACGACAACAGCAGCACAACCAACGACACCAACAACAGCAGCAACAACAACAACAACAACAGCACCAACGACACCAACAACAGCAGCAACAACAACAACAACAACAGCACCAACAACAACAACAGCAGCGGAAACGACAACAACAACAACAGCAGCGCCAACAACAACAACAGCAGCACAACCAACGACACCAACAACAGCAGCAACAACAACAACAACAACAGCACCAACAACAACGACAACAGCAGCACAACCAACGACACCAACAACAGCACCAACAACAACAACAGCAGCGGAAACGACAACAACAACAACAGCAGCGCCAACAACAACAACAGCAGCACCAACGACAACAACAACAACAGCAGCACAACCAACGACACCAACAACAGCAGCACCAACAACAACAACAGCGCCAATGACGACAACAGCAGCGGAAACGACAACAACAATAGCAGCACCAACGACGACAACAACAACAGTAGCGCCAACAACAACAACAGTAGCGCCAACAACAACAGCAGCAGCAGTGCCAACAACAACAACAGCAGCTGAAACGACAACACCAACAACAGCAGCGCCAACAACAGCAGCGCCAACAAAAACAACAGCAGCACCAACAGCTGCACCAACAACAACGACAACAGCAGCACCAACGACAACAACAGCAGCACCAATGACAACAACAACAACAGCAGCACAACCAACGACACCAACAACAGCAGCACCAACAACAACTACAGCATCAGCAGCGTCAACGACGACAACAACAACTGCAGCACCAATGACAACAACAGCAGCGCCAACAACAACAACAGCAGCAGGGCCAACAACAACAACAACAGCAGAGCCAACAACAACAACAACAACAACAGTAGAGCCAACAACGACAAAAACAACAGCAGCACTAACAACAATGACACCAACAACAGCAGAGCCAACAACAACGACAACAGCAGCACCAACAACAACGACAACAGCAGCGCCAACAATGACACCAACAACAGCAGCACCAACAACAACAGCAGCGCCAACAATGACACCAACAACAGCAGCGCCAACAACAACAACAGCAGCGCCAACGACAACAACAACAACAGCAGCACCAACAACAACAACAACAACAGCAGAGCTAACAACGACACCAACAACAACAGCACCAACAACAACAGCAGCGCCAACAACAACAACAACAACAACAGCAGAGCTAACAACGACACCAACAACAGCAGCACCAACAACAGCAGCGGAAATGACAACAACAGCAGCACCAACGATAACAACAACAGCAGCACCAACGACAACAACAACAACAGCAGCGGCAACAACGACACCAACAACAGCAGCGCCAACAACAACAGTAGCGGAAACGACGACGACAACAACAGCAGCAACAACAACAACAACAACAACAGCAGCGCCAGCAACAACAACAACAACAACAGCACCAACAACAACAACAGCAGCGGAAACGACAACAACAACAACAGCAGCGCCAACAACAACAACAGCAGCACCAACGACAACAACAACAACAGCAGCACCAACAACAACAACAACAGCGCCAATGACGACAACAGTAGCGGAAACGACAACAACAACAGCAGCACCAACAACAACAACAGCAGCGCCAACAACAACAACAACAGCAGCACCAACAACAACAACAGCAGCGGAAACGACAACAACAGCAATAGCAGCGCCAACAACAACAACAGCAGCAACAACAACGACACCAACAACAGCAGCACCAACGATGACAACAACAACAGCAGCGGCAACAACGACACCAACAACAGCAGCGCCAACAACAACAACAACAGTAGCGGAAACGACGACAACAACAACAGCAGCGCCAACAACAACAACAACAGCAGCGCCAGCAACAACAACAACAACAACAGCACCAACAACAACAACAGCAGCGGAAACGACAACAACAACAACAGCAGCACCAACGACAACAACAACAACAGCAGCACCAACGACAACAACAAAAACAGCAGCACAACCAACGACACCAACAACAGCAGCACCAACAACAACAACAACAGCGTCAATGGCGACAACAGCAGCGGAAACGACAATAACAACAGCAGCACCAACGACAACAACAACAACAGTAGCGCCAACAACAACAGCAGCAGCAGTGCCAACAACAACAACAACAGCAGAGCCAACAATGACACCAACAACAGCAGCACCAACAACAACAACAGCAGCTGAAACGACAACACCAATAACAGCAGCGCCAACAACAGCAGCGCCAACAAAAACAACAGCAGCACCAACAGCTGCACCAACAACAACGACAACAGCAGCACAACCAACGACACCAACAACAGCAGCAACAACAACAACAACAACAGCACCAACGACACCAACAACAGCAGCAACAACAACAACAACAACAGCACCAACAACAACAACAGCAGCGGAAACGACAACAACAACAACAGCAGCGCCAACAACAACAACAGCAGCACAACCAACGACACCAACAACAGCAGCAACAACAACAACAACAACAGCACCAACAACAACGACAACAGCAGCACAACCAACGACACCAACAACAGCACCAACAACAACAACAGCAGCGGAAACGACAACAACAACAACAGCAGCGCCAACAACAACAACAGCAGCACCAACGACAACAACAACAACAGCAGCACAACCAACGACACCAACAACAGCAGCACCAACAACAACAACAGCGTCAATGACGACAACAGCAGCGGAAACGACAATAACAACAGCAGCACCAACGACAACAACAACAACAGTAGCGCCAACAACAACAACAGTAGCGCCAACAACAACAACAGCAGCAGTGCCAACAACAACAACAGCAGAGCCAACAATGACACCAACAACAGCAGCACCAACAACAACAACAGCAGCTGAAACGACAACACCAACAACAGCAGCGCCAACAAAAACAACAGCAGCACCAACAGTAGCGCCTACAACGACACCAACAACAACAACAGTAGCGCCAACGACAACAACATCAACAGCAGCGCCAACAACGACACCAACAACAGCAGCGCCAACAACAAATATAGCAGCGCCAATGACGACAACAACAACAGCAGCACCAATGACAACAACAGCAGCACCAATGACAACAACAACAACAGCAGCTCCAACAACAACAACACCAGCGCAAACAACGACATCAACAACAGCAGCGCCAACAACAACAACAGCAGTGCCAACGACGACACCAACAACAGCAGCACCAACGACAACAACAACAACAGCAGCGCCAACAACGACAACAACAACAGCAGCGCCAACAACAACAACAGCAGCATCTCCAATGACCACTCCACGTTACATAGTTACAATGAGCTTTGTGATGACCAAAACCTACATTGCTGATTACAGCAACCCCAAAACTGAAGCTTACCAGATGCTAGCTGCTTCCATTGTTAGCTGGGTAAGGCTAATTTACAATTACTGTTTCAGTCACTTAAAGTCATTTGATTTGCCTAAAATACAAAAAATGTTTTACCTTTGAGAAGAAGACATTAAATCAGACATATATATAATATATACATATAATAAGTAAGGGATAATGTATAGAACGCCGGTCATTATTGGGAAAATAACTCCCGACAGGGCAACCAGCCCACGACGCGCAGCAGTGGAATTTGCTGAGAAACAAATAGTTTGGAACACCACACGCTGAACTAAGTTCAATCAAATTTTTGTAGATACTGCACTTTGGCTTTGTAGGGCAGAACTGTCTGCTTTCACTTTTGAATGAAGTTCCAGTCCTTGCGTAGTGATATGAAATACCTGAATTAGAAGCACAAACTCCGTTGCCATTGACAGCGGTCATTATTTTTTTCAGAGGTCCTTTCCTCGGAAATAATGACCGCTAGAACTTTGGGAAATCCCATTCAAGTCAATGGAGCGTTCTACTTGCCTTGTGAAGAGCCGTGTAATAAGACAGATAATATTGTTTGTAATGCTATAAGACTGGATTCGTTCCCAATAGCCTAATGATAATTCTGTGTTCACAGTCCACACCAATCTACCAAGCGAAATATGGGTCAAGGTTCTTCCGAGTCGTTGTCATATCGCTGAGGTAAGTTAGGCCCTACTCATTTTCTCCAGCAACAACCAGTTTTTTTGCATATGGTAATGGCCATGGCTATGATCAAAGTCGACCGTTCAACAAACACATTCATACTGAGTTTTATTTTCTCTCTTTTTCTAAAAAGGGCCGTAGCCCGTTATCGCGCAGACAACACAGAGGCAGAGATGAATGTGGAGTTTGATCAGTCTGTACCAGACACTGTCCCTGACACAACGGAGGTGCTCGAGCAACTGAAAGAGCAGCCCAGCCCCGCCAACCTGTCTGTGGACACAAGCACAATCTCTGTTCTCCGTGAGTTTCTCGTTTTTTTAACAAAGCTAAGTATCAAACATCAGACTGATCTTAACTGTAGCATTTTATGCTCACACACACACACACACACACACACACAAACACACACACACACACCACACACGTACAATTACTTACCACAGGTTATTTTGTTTCACAGACGAGCCACAGATGATTGCCAATGTTCCGTTCACCATCACCAATGAGTCTTCTGCCATTACTCTGGCCGCTGTCAACTCAACTGCCTACCGTGATACGACATCCAAAATTAAATCTGAGGTAAGTCTGCAATAATAAATTTATGACAAAATAGAAGATTGTATTGATTATACAATGTTTGTCTGGGAAAAGTACGAGTTAGTTAAGTCTAGGTCTAAAGCATATAGGTTACATATAGGCCAATACATTGTTGAAATCATTCTAAGAAGAACAAATTGAAATTCAAATCAAGTTGAAATCCTTTTAACTTGGTGCGTAATGATTCGGGTCACAAGTGGTTATTTCGATTGTAATTGTTGAATTTGGCTATATTAACATTACTTGGTCTCTTTTCACTAGTCGCTTGCAGTCTGAATGACGTTTAACTCTATTTGATTCCCCTTTTCAGCTGGAGCCCTTCTTTTTGGAAGATTACTCTACAAACTTTGTCTCTTTGAACCCCACAACATACACGTAATTATCTTTTAATGATCTTTTATTGATATTGTATAGATATGCTATCCCCAAAATATACACAGGTAACACTTATAAACCCAATACCCATTAATCATTATAAACACATTCATAAGAATGCTATAAAGCATTCATAACTATAAATAAATAAACATGAAAGTAGCACTAGCATCAATGTTATTTTGACATGTTCTGAATTTATATTCAAATAAATTCCCCGATGGATTGTACTTAGTTGCTACTTGGTGTCAACCAATCAAGTGAAGCCCTTCTAATTAACCACATTTTTTTTCCTCAGGGATGGGACAGTTTACGCAAACTCCTATGTAACCCAATCAAACCTCTACTTCACATACAACGCCACATTACCAAGTGCAACCGCCATATACAACACCATGGTGCGAGCAGCAGCAAGTGGCAACCTGACTATTAACATTGTCTCAGTGAATGGCACAGGTGAGTTTATTTGAACACTATATCCAATCCAATCATTTCTTAACTGACAGCCACCTCTAATTTCTTTGTGAGTCCTATATGGAGATATTTGGTACCAGCGGTCTAGATTTCTAATGTGACTGCATCTCTTTTTTGTGAAACAATGCTTGTTGTCAAATATTTTTTTAACTTATCTACCAATATTGCCCTGCCTAAACCATTAATGGGTGTTATTACATCGTGTTCTCGTCTGTCCTATTATGTGAACAAATGACGTTTTTACCTAATCTGGGTGTTGTCCACCTAACATTGTCCACCTAACATTGTTTGTCGCCCTGCAGCCGTCAGCTCAGGAGACATCACCAGCAGGATCAGTCTTGGAACCACCTTCAGCCTCACCCTCCTGGCCATCATTGCCACGCAGTCCTGGTAGACGCCCCGTGTGCCTGCCCCCCCCCCCCCCCCCCCAATACTCCCCATCAACTCCCCATGAAGGAAATGTTTCCACTTTTGACATTTGACAGGCATTACATTTGCATAGCCCGGATTGACTGAAGGCCTGTAAACACAGGAAAAGGGGTTGCAATGGACTTTGTTTTTATTGAAATTACCAATAGTATAATTTTATGCTGTATCATTCATTATGTAGTGTCAGTGATTATTTATAACTTTATTTATCCATGTATTTATTGGACATAGCATATACGTTGTGAGGAATGTGAATATGTTGGAATAAGAGAGAACGTGTATGGTGTCTGTATGTAAGTGTGTGTGTGGTGTGCCTGTGTGTGTGTCTCTGTGTGTGTGTGTTTGTTTGTATGTATTTAACTTTATCTGTTGTACTAACCAGTTTGCATATCTTGTATAGAGGTTTCTGACAAAAATATGTATATCATAAAATAAAAAGATTAATGGCAAGAGCAAAATGATCGATCCAGCTTTCCCACCTGTGCAATAATTATGACCGCCACTAGTGCAGCTAGTGTTTTTTACTTTTTTTCTTCCGTCATCTACTTCCGGAATTTTTGGTCAACGATTCCCGGGACACCGAAACACCAGGGCACATGAAACTTGGTGGGCATGTAGCCCCACTAGGCTTTTACATAAAGAAAACGTTTGGACCCCGGGGGCCACCCCTCCCCCAATAACCATATAATATAGCCCATAACCAGTCATTTGTGATTTGTGTATGATTAACTTGACATCCTCTGGAGGTATGCCAAGTTTCGTGGAATTTCATCCATGGGGGGCTATACAATAAATTAATGCATGTGTACATTTAGTGACTGTACAGCCATCGGCCTGTAGATGGTGGTGTTGAGTGAATGGCTGCTGGTAGAGGATGATACTGTCTCACACACACACACACACATGCGCGCACACACACATGCGCACGTAACTGATAATTTGTAAAATGTTTCGCTTGCATAAAGGGGGAGTCATTAAGCATAAACTGCTCACAATGTAGTTTGTGGGAATGTACAGAACAAAACCTCTTTTATTCATACTATTCTTTCTATTCTATACAACTAAACAAATTACTGTATATGAAGAGCCTTTCATTAGGAAACTCGATAGTTAGACCAATTCAAATACCTAATGCCCATCTTGATTAGAACCTTGTTATGGGAGAACATACATAACTAACGGACAAATTGACACACACATGCACACACACACATCCACATGCAGACACACACACATGCACACACACACACATCCACACACACACACAAACATGCACACAGGCAGGCACACACACACACACACAAACCGGCATGCACATACATGCCAGGGACCATTTGAAAAAGAGACTATAGTCTCAATATGACCCCTCTGGTTAAATAAAGGAAAATAAAATAAAATAAAAGCATACACAAAAGTTTCAAGAGTGGGGGATGGAGTAGATGGAGACAAATTGAATTTTTGCAGAACGGATATACAGGACTGAGCGGCGGTCATATTTTGTACCGCTATACGGTACATCTAGTTTTTTCACACACACACACATCCACTTCATTCACACTTTCCTTGATTCACGCAGATGCGTGAAATGTATTACAACTTATCGACTCAAAATGAGTATAACCAAATTTGCCGAAATCTCGCATTTTTTCTCTTTCCACTTTGCGCAGTCATTTTATTAAATCCAATCGGAGGAAATAAAGACACATGCAGTTTTCTTGTTTAATTAATCGGAGTGTCTACCCCTGCTACGAATAGCCTTGTACACTATGGGCGCTATCTTAACAATCTGAAACGCAAGTATCAAACGCAAAGCGCAAGCAGCTTTGTGGGCGGATCTTGGGCGCTGTTGCTATTTTACCAGCAGAATAAGAGATAAGAAGAATAAATGACTGTTGCGCCCGACACAAATCTAAAATGGGGTGGTCTGAAGTAGCTACATTACTCATGGGTGTGGTTTGGGCGTAACGTGCTGTAAACCAATCAGTGCATCATCTCACATTCCCTTTAACAACAGGCACGCTTGTTCCATAGCGGATTGCTATTAAGATGGCGGATTTGCCAGGCGCAACCAGGAGCGGTTCAGCGCTATATGGTCTGTTCAGTTGGCAAGAATTTGCTATTGATTTTTCTTCCTGACAAAATGTAATACAGAAATGTCAAAAAGACATACTTTCTGATGTTTTGGGATCACTCTCACTGAATCACGAGGTTATGAATGCATGGTGATATTTTTGCAATGTAATCTCACATTACCTCACTATAGACGATGCAGCTCTTCTGTCAGATAAGCTCTCCTCTCCCGTACTGCTGCTGGGGCATTTGGGTTAAATGGCTTCGACATGCAGTTCAACATGCAGTTCTCCTTAAGTCCTCTAATATTTCCTAATTTATGTTATCAACACATCCATGATTCGTGGAAATGTGTACGCTAGATTTATGCCTATTTTTTCACATCTTAATATTACCACAATAATTTCCCTCGTGTGGTAATATTTTTCCTTGTAATTATGTAGGGTTTGCAGAAATGGAAACTACTGCGTCCGTATAGATGAAAGGAGCAAAGCGTGCGTATTGCAGCACACGCTACATTGGTGTACTACAGCCGTACCTTACCATCAGGCAACTAAACAACAAGAAACAATTTCCTCTGTGTGTATTCACACCAAGTTGGCCTAACTTTCCAACTCTGCACAGTATGCCATTAACTGCATGACAGTCGGCTATTTACAATATTTTCTGTAAAGCAGAGTTTGTAAACACGTCATCATCAACTTAATGCACGTACAACTTTTGCTTGAGAAGGAGAGAGAATAACAAGGCATGGATGCAGCAACTACAGAAATTGTAGCCAAGGCTACTTGCAGCTTTCTTTTACTATCTATGGTTGCAGGTTGAATATAAGCTGATTTAAGCTAATTCACTAACTCAAGACTTCAAGGCCATCATGGAACAAAGCAAAGCTTGGAGTTATTTTAGATGGGTAACAACAAGGTAGGACAAATTGTAGTGCTTGTCAAAACCTTAGCGCAGCTGGAATAATGCTTTCTGTAGGCTACTTTTTAGGTGACCAATGCACGGACAAAACCGGGAAATGGACAAATATTATTAAGGCTTTGAATGTTTCGCTGTGTGCATGGGGGT
The DNA here is from genome assembly GCF_046254945.1 of Alosa pseudoharengus. Lineage (NCBI taxonomy): Eukaryota > Metazoa > Chordata > Actinopteri > Clupeiformes > Clupeidae > Alosa > Alosa pseudoharengus. The sequence goes on from NW_027468640.1 coordinate 16,576,840, forward strand.
GTCTGTAGATCGGTGTGCATAGCATTCATTCCTGCAGGTGCCCCTGTCGCCATGCATGCACCCTTAAAATAGCATCTGAATTTGCACCACTGACTTTAGACCAGGATTTTCCTGGTCTGTGGCGGAATTGTTTCCTGAAAACTGCAAAATATCAGCAGGGAACGTCTGCGCCGGAACATGCCTCCTCTTTTCGCTGAACCGGCCCGTGGGTGCAATTGCATTCCCTAATTTACTGACGTCTGCTTGTGGAGGGAAAATTCCAATATGCGCTGAATGCAATGAGCATACTCATGCCTCATACTCTCAGAACTCTACACACAAATCCAAAAACACACACACAATGAGCAAAGCAAAACCTCTCAAATCTCCTGCAAAATGAAACTTTACATTCAAAACAATGTTATTTCTTCTCAAAATGGTATTTTGTTTTCAAATGACACAAACATTCATATAAATAGACATTTATAAGAACCAGTTGAACAACGTGTGCTCAATGTAAAACACTATGATGAATGGAAAACCCTTCTTCTCCATTCATCATAATGACTAAGGCCTTTTATTGTTCAGTGTTACACTTACTACAGACAGTACATACATAAGTGTGTTGTAAAATATTTTAGAATATTGTTTTTATACACAGAACACACAAATATACGGTAAGAAATATATTTTATTTTCCCGACAAAAAAACAATGTACACAGTGTACATCTCAACCAACACAAAGTTGCACATACAGTGGTCTACATACAAAGCAACAGAAGAATGTACTGTATACTGTTACAGTAAAAAAAAATCCTCTCCACTCTTCTGCATCCTCTCTTCTGTTTCGGTCTGGCCACAGCACCTCTTCCACATCACAAGCATTATGCTAAAGCTCTGATTGCTAATTGTAAAACTGTGACAGGTGTTTGCCCATGTGATGAGTCAGAATGCATAGTAGGGCAATTAACTTTAGAATTTGAGTGGCAGTATTTTCCTTGTGAAAACAAGACATTTTTTTCATGAAAATTGTGCCAAATGCAGAGAATTGTGTGTAGTGTTTTGAAAAAAGTGTGTTTTAGAACTGCAATTTGAGTGTAAAGCAGGAATTGTGCTTGTAGTTTAGCAGAATTGGTTCAGGGGGTTGGTGCACGAGTTACATGTTGTAACTGGTATTCAAGTACCAGTATTTGTGTGTAAACAATTGAGAAAAACTGTAAAGCAACACGCTAACATTGTGGGAACTGAGCTCATTTGCCGTCTCCCCCACAGTTAGATAAGATAATACATACCCTTCTCATCTGTGTGTGTGTGTGTGTGTATAAGAATGACGCACCCACCATTAGCCTAGCTTAGCATAGCTCATTAAGGTTGTTGGAATCAAACCCTCTCACAAAGCATCTGTAATATGAAGCTAGCCCAAGAAAACTCTGCACCTCAGTCTGACTAGTGGGAACAGGCCACTCCCTTACTGTCTGCACCTTAGCTGGATCTAGCATTACCCCTTCAGCAGAGATAACATGTCTGAGATAGGGCTGGGCGATATGGCAAAAAATAATATTGCAATATTTTTAGTCTATTTCACGATATACGATATGTAAATGTACATCAAATATAAATCAGGTTTGTATACTTGTGAATACAAGGAATTTGGTCTCTGCATTTATCCCATCTGTGAATTAGTGAACACACAGAGCACACAGAGAACACACAGTGAGGTGAAGCACACACTTACCCGGAGCAGTGAGCTGCCTTGCTACAGTGGCGCTCGGGGAGCAGTTAGGAGTTAGGTGCCTTGCTCAAGGGCACTTCAGCCGTTCCCACTGGTCGGGGATCGAACCGGCAACCCTTCGGTTCCAAGCCCGAAGCCCTAACCAGTAGGCCACGACTGCCCCCAAATAAATGATCCCAAATGTGCTTTCGCTCTATTTACTGCCACCTTCAACACTAATTCGCTCAGACTACGAGGAAAGGGAAGAAGTGACTTTGGTGGTACTCTAGATGCACTGTGAGCCCATCTCTTTGTGAGCATCAAAGGAGACATACGTTGCCTTCCACCAACTAAAGATGCTTTCATATCCTCCTGAGAACCAATCCATAGACCTATGTCCTCTGTAGTGGACATAAGTTCTAGAAGCATACCCCTTTACCCCTTTGAGCTATTCTATCAATTCCTGTGGTCTTTTAAAGAGGACATCCTGGACTTTCTAATGATATATCATGTGATTGGCTGGGTTGCTGGGAACCTCCTCTTCCTGGTTCTCAAAAATGGTTGACATCAAAACAAGCAAATTTTATGGAAGGAGGAGAGATAAGTCAAATAGTGTCTTCTTATTAAGCATTCATTATGATGGCAATATATGGTCTTGTTAATGAAAATGTCAGGAATCATATGATTCATTTTGAAAGAAGTTAAGTTATTTACATTTTGAAATAATAGTGACTTTATGAATGTCCATTATAATGGACACCAGGACCAATATATTTAGATTTTTTTGAAAATTTAGGAGATAATTTGTATGGGATGAATGAGGGGGGGTCAGATTTGGAGCTCTCAGGTGATGAGTTCTTGGTTCCCAGGAGGCTATTACACCTTCGCTGAGCCCTGCATCAGTTGGCTGTGATTAAGGGTTAGCCAACCTATCCAGCTGCCATTGATTTTGGGAGACAACTTGTCAAAGGCAAATTGGTGACAACCATGATGCTGAAAGAGGCAAAACCTTCTGAACTCAAACATAGCAAATACTGTCGCTGCAAAAAAACACATGTGTGCCCGAGGATGCTCCTGTGCAAGAGCCAATGTGAAATGTGCCCAGTGGCGTAGCCAGGATTATTTTATAGGGGCGGCCAGCTGGGTCCAGACTTTTTATTGGGGTGGGGTGGCACTTGGGAATCAAAACTACTATTTGAAAACTACTCAAAAAGTTTTGAAGATCAGGATAGCCTATTTTAATAATGGCAATAAATTGCGTAAAGCCAACACTGATACACAGGTCAGTTTGTTGTCCACTCCAACACATTTACCATAAATAGGCCAATGCTTTAAAAAGTACATTATGATAATGCACCTTACTTAATCAGTCTTATTCAAATGATGTTAAAGAACAATAATAAATACTACAAATATTGTATGCAGATATTTAATCTTATACTGATGGCTAAACTATATTTCTTTCTGATCTCCACTCCAAGTACTTGGCTGTAAGTAACATGGCTCTGAATTAAGAAATTAACCCTTAGAACCCTAGACTGTTTTAAGGGCTTTTTGACTACCTTTAGTTAGAAGCATTTATCCTGGTCAATGTAAGCGCCATACACACATGCTATAATTTTTTTTCAGCAGAGTCTAGGCTACCCAGATCTGCCACAATTTCATGTTTTAATACTTGCATTGATTTAATTTAGATTTTTAAATAATAAAAATACAAAAAGTGCATTATAAAAATTATATTTTGACATGTATCTCACCACTGCAACCTGTCAGCTAGCTCATGCGAGTGTAGGGCAGACTGTCCTGAATCTGGCAATATCATTGCCATGGTGGAGGGATTCTCTGGGGCTGAGCAAATGTGAAAAAATATGTGGTGTGTGCCTTACGGAAATAAATGCCATTTTTTTTTTATTTAGCCCTATGAGCCCTACTCTATTTTTGGCCATTCTCACTACCTTATTTTAGGTAGTTATATTAGTTATAAGCATTTATCCTGGTCATTGTAAGTGCCATTTACACATGCTATATTTTTTCAGAACAGTCTAAGTTACCCAGATCTGTCACCAATTCATATTAATATTTGCATTGATTGAATTTTGATTTTAAATAATACAAAGACAAAAAGCATATTATACCATTCTTATTTTGAAATGTATCTCTGTCAGCTGGACATGACTTTCATGTATGTGTAGGGCAGACTGTCCTGATTCTGGCAATATAAGAACTATGGTGGAGGGGGGCTTTGGGGCTAAGCAATTTACAGACATGTGGTGGGCGCCTTACAGAAATAAATGCCATTTTTTAATTTAGTAATGAAAAATGCCCTTTCTGCGTTCCATATCTGTGACACGAACTGATCTGACCAGACTGAGTTTGGGTGTTCTGTGTGTACACTCATGATGATTCTAAAACAACTTTTTACTGCATTGTCATGAACAAAGTGAAGGCAAAAAGGTGTTTCTTTGTCGAATAAATTCGGATGCAATGTGAGTCTCGAATTGGATGCCATGCAGGAATTTGCTGGGATCTCAAAACCGCATTATGAACATACTTTGCCATAGAGAAACACATGATAGCGTTGGATTATGAACATGCCTTGCCACCACAAAACCCTCAAAAACGTGGGGTAAGTCGAAGCTATATGAAGTTATTATTTTGATGTCATTTCGACTGTTTTATAACCCAGAAGGATGTACTTGGTATCAAATGATAGCTATCTGATCACGGGTTCGTGAGTAGGGCCTAATTCAAACAAGAGTAATGGGTGTGCAGCGTTGGTTTTTGTACATGATGTTATTTTGCAGTCACGTTGTCTGTTTTTATTGCCCAGAAGCATCGATATACTTGGTACCAATAGATACCCCTTTGTCTCCTCTTTCTTCTGATATGCTTGCTATATCTATGCGATCACGGGTTCGCAAGTAATCCAAACGAGAGTAATGGGTGCGCAGGTGAACTGTAAATATGAATCAATTTGATTTAATTTCATGATTTTTTTAATTTTCATACTTGATCGCACGAGACTAATGCATCGGCAAGTGTTAGTCTCGTTGGAAAGCCCAACTTATGCTCTGTCACGCAATTAAGGGTTCATCTCACTGCGATGAACAGTTCTGGAGCAATGTAATAAAGAACTCAGGCAAAGCAGCCTGCCTCTGCATGACCAGCCATGGCAAGAACCACACGCAGTCAGCCAATTATGTTTTTTATAAAGTAGCCTAGGCTAAGCCCTATTAGCCTACTTTTATTGGAGCCATCCGGAGATATGTGCCTAATAACATGCTTGCATTTCACCCTAATTTTATTGAAATATTTTTGTAACAACGTTACCGCGGGCATGCGATTATTTCTGTTTAGCCCCACACGTCAATGTCAGAGCCTACCTAAGGACAGCCCAACACAGCTCACTTGGCTATGATTCGTGACACATTCTAACATCTTATAGCATTAATGTTGCTGCTGCTGCTGCTGCACTAGGCCTAGCCTACTCACGATTTGATCACAACCATGGGCTACACTTACTGGGCCAATGGTCGTAGATAGAGTGCAGTAATTAGTTCAGTCCCTGCTTTGCAAAGTGCCGTCGAAAACGGTAGACATTCTTTTTTTTACTTTTCACTGAACAGAGCTGGGGGGGCCAGCAGGGTGGCCAAGCTTTGACAAGTGGTGGCCGTGGACCCTCTGGCCACCACGTAGCTCCGCCCCTGAGTGTGGCATTGCATGTCTCTGCACCGGGGACCCCAACAGATATTCTGTTACGATTGTGGACTTTTTTCCTCTAGCTACCTCTAGAGGTCGCAAAAAATCTAGTTATTCCCTTTGCTGTGGTTTTTCCTACCTAATTAACCTGTTAACTGACCCACCTGTTCTCTGTTTATCAGCCATGTGACTTGTTTAGCCAATTCCCTCACAGTATTTAAGCTGTTTTTTTCACATTGTCTTTGTTGAGTCTTCTCTTACGTGAGTAACTTTGTAGTTTTGTCTGCTGAGACCTGTATTCTGACTGCTTTGCCTGTTTTTTGACCCTGGACTGTTGCTACTTTGTTGTTTTTCCTTTGGATTACCCTGTGGATTTGTTGGCCTTTCCTGGATTGCTCTTGTTGCTAACTGCCTGTCCTTTTGACCCTGACTTCGGATTACCCTTTGGATTGTTCTGCCTGAATTCTCTGCCTCGTTGGAGGAATTAAGAACTGACATTTTTGTTTTGGAATTGTGTACACTATCTTCTGTGCTTTTTGGCACTATACCTGTTTTGTAGAATAAACTCTTTAACTATACTTTCTGCTGCTTCGCAATTGAGTCACACTCAGTTCCTGGTAGTTCAGGGGATTGTTCCAGGGCTACCACACCGGAGACCCAGGTTCAAGACCCGAGTGTAACAGAAGACTCAACCATGACCGACTCAGTGGAAACATCAGCAAGTGCACCTACTACTATTAATGTGGCCGCTTCTGAATTTGAAAAGATAATGGCAGCTCTCAATAGTTTCGGTGCTACTATGGATACTCATGGGCAGGTGCTTACTCGTCAGCAACAGACTCTAGCCTACCATGACCATCTTCTTCAGCAGCTCGTTCAGTCAGTGCAGAATTCTGGACCCAGAAACCCTCCAGACACAGGTGGGCAGCCCTTACCCTTTGTTCCTCCGGACCCGCTTCAACCCGTATCACCGCCACCTCATGGCACTGAGCCACATTAGTAGCAGGGCAAGACCTGCACAGAAAGAAGTAATCAGTTAGTTATCTTATTGATGGAAATCAAAAAAAATACATCAGGATGAAATAGGGGACAAGCTTCGATGCAGAGGACATTGACCACATAATGTCAATCAAAGTATTGAAGGGTGACAAGCACTGGAGGTAGACAGCTAGGTGTACTTGAGATTATGCCATAATTATGGATTATGGATTAAGTCTTAGGCCTGCTATGCTTATCTAAAGTAGTAAAACTATAGCACATTACATTTTTCCAACTGTGCAGAACACATATTTTTAACAATTAAAGTTGGCAGCTAAATAGTCCATGAATCCAGAACTAGTGAGAACATAAATCCTGTGTCAAACCCTGAGGGGCCCTATCTCGGTAATCTAAAACGCATTGTCACCCGCGAATAGCTTAGGGGTTTGTTCACTCCACATTGGGGGTGGTTTTCTCATCAAATGCAACAAGGCGGTTCTTATGTTTCTTAATCAGTCATTTCTATCAGAAAGACTCAGGGAAGTATAATGAAAGTTAACACATGTTTTAATCCATCAAAGGATACACAAAATACATAAGTAACAACAATATAGTCTTTGGCGTAGGCCTCGTCCTCGGTCCAGGTCACTGAATGTGCAGACTCTTGAAGATCCTGCCGGAATGCGACGGCAGGTGGCGGAGCCTACCCCCCGGACGTCTGGACAAGGCCAAACTGGTGGTGGTTAGGGAGGGAGGGAACATCGAAAATCAGCACCTGAAAGCAACAGGCAGGTGCAAAGTAATGTCATTATAAAGACTGATGGAGACAGGTGATTGGACGGAAGTAATGAATGATGAGTGACCAATTAAGTCTTCCTGACAGAACTAACGCTTACGCTTCCATGGGTGTGTTTTGGGCGCAACTTCAAACAGAGCATCGGTATTTTGATAGTCAGCGAGGAATCTGCTTGCACACAATACCGTATGGAACAGGCATTCCCCTACTAAAATCTAGCAGAGTATAGCCTATACGCATCTGCACTCATCTACTATTTGAACTCATTGGCAAAGTGAAACTAACTTTACCGTTGTGTCATTTACCCCAATAATATTCAAATGACTGAATAAAAAACCTAAGGACATTTATCCTGCAGAGGAGTTGCTGCTTACATCTTGTGACAGTGTGTCTTCAGCTGTGCTTAACATGCGCCTTTCACTATAGACAAGGTTTTTCTTGGTCAGTGGCGTAATGCTTTTTAGATAGTGTAAAATAGCGATTTTTTGATAATGCGCCAAGACCACACCTAAGGCCATTAATTGCCATACCCCTGAATGCATTGCTCAATAAAAAAGACGGGCAGGGCGAAAAACTTGAGTGTACAATAGGAATATGCTTTGCGTCATGATGAGAATACGCTTTTGACCATCATAATAGTGCCTGAGGTCATCTTCAAATTTTACTCTCTGTGCTTACAACTGTGTATACAAAGTGTAACGATCGATCCTGTGTTCCCTGTCCCTCCTTTGTTTACCTCCTGTGCCATGTGCTCCTGTGTTTACTTCCTGTCCCTGTGTTTCAGTTCCTGTCAGCCATGTGCTCCTTTGTTTGTCTTGCCATGTCTCAGTTCCCTGTGTCTCCGCCCCTCACCTGTTCCTCATTATTAGTCTGCTAGTTTAATTATGATTTCCAGCCCTGTGTTCACCTGTCTCTTGTTTCTTGTCCACTTGTGCCTTGTTAGCCTTGTTTAACCCCTGTGTATTTAAACCCTCTGTCTCCCCTCAGTCCCCTGTCGGTCATTGTTGTTGTTTCGTGGTTGTAGTGTGCATTCGCATTAAAGATTCCTGTTCTCAAGTTTAAGTGTGCCTCGTTCTCGACTTGCCCTGCGCCTCGGTCCAGCTCTCCATACTGCAACCCTGACACAAAGGTGCAAAACGCACCTAGTGGTTGGTCCAGATTGTAGGAATGCCCTAACAGCTGCCAACTATGTAAACAAAGTGTTTTGGGAGGTTGCCAATGCTAATTTACCAGAGATAAGTTCAATGTCTTTAACGGTCACACAGAGAAAAGTAACAAAAGGAAAGTCTTTTCTATTCCTGCCTTCAGGCAATATTAACACATTATTATTATTATTATTATTAACAAAATTTTTCTATACCATAGTTTCATGGATCAGATAGATTAAGTTAATGAATTAAAAAGTGGTCAAGAAATATCACTGACCTATGGACAGCATATAGATAGCCATGTGTATCAGTTTGTCTGAAATTAGAAAGATATGGTTACAATACACCACAATGTATACAATACCAACATTACCAATTAAGACACCAGCACCACAAGCACCAAAATATTACTGTGTGTGTATGTGTGTGTGTCTGTATAAAAACATTTCTACAAACTCAAATTGATCATTAAATAAATCAATACAGTACATTCATTACAAATAAGTTACCAGAAATAAAATAGTGTTACGAGTAAACCATTTGGGTGAAAGTTTACCAACTTGAGTAATTGAGTATTTATTTTCCATGCCAAATAACTTTATCTAAAAATAAAAATTTGACCATTCAAAAGTAATGTAAAGTTGTATGTCTTATGTCTTATAAAACATTTAGTATGTCTCTCAAACATTTAAAATGACAACCAAGAGCCTACCTGTAAAGTTTAGTCCTTGGTGAAAAATCCTTTATGTCAATAGGCCACTGAGTATAATGTGCCACTGTTATCCTCTCTGAGTGTCCTAGTTGTCTGAGTGAGGAGGTGAGGATACTGGCCATTTAATGCTCCATCTCATACGAAAAGATGCTCCCTGCCCATCATTCCTGTTCGTCAGACAAAACAAAACAAAAGAAAACAAACAAACATAAAAAACTCTGTTGTAATGGAATCTGGGAAACCTATAAATAATTACCCTCTAAATACCTAGAAAGAGGCTTGGCTATTGTCTACTATAAGACGTCACACCCCAGCCTCTGTACATTGTCATAGACTCAGTGATTGTGGACACTTAGTTCCTTATCTCTCACAGGTTACTCCCCTGAGATTCTCTGTGGCACGGTGCTCCATCCATACCATTCAAGTATAGTCATTCCCTCTCATTCTTTTGGGTCAAGTCAGCATAGTTGAATATTGAGAGCCCCCCAAGTATATTATGATTATGGTCTTTGTAAACATTTAATGAATAGTGATATTCACTGCACCCAGGAGTATTATACAAAGACTAACCAGTTTAGCTTTCCCTTGGTTCATGGTTGAAATTAGCCTCACCTCTTATACATAATTTGTAAATGTGTAAAGAGATCATATGCAGCACATTTTTGCATCCCCTGTTTGAAGTGAAATTGTGATTATTTTTAAGTTGTAACAGTTCTATGCTGGAAATATAAATTCATAAATATTTTGTGAGTTCTAATAAAAATTATTTGTAACTCCTTTAGTAGTACGGAGCCCAGGAAGTGGCATTGCAATATATATCTGTGTATCTAGAGAATTTTTGTAAATTGTGGTCTCATTTTATTTCTTTTTTATTTCTATATTGTCTGCACAATTTAGTATATTGTGTGCTCATTTTACTAAACTGTGTGAGCACCTTTTACTAATAATGCACTCATTTTACTAAATATTGAACGCGCCTACTGAAATTTCTTAAATACTTTGTGGAAAAGCCTTTATTTACAGCTTACAGCTTCCAAAAAATCATTAATAATCGCAAATAACTGAGAGTTACAGAAAAAAGTATGATTTTGGGGTCTGACCCCTGACCTAAACTCCGCAGAAATACAGTGGGGTGATATGGGGTATATATATATATATATATATATATATATATATATATACACACACACACACACACACACACTGAATGGCTTAGAAACAATTAATAATTTAGCAACAAATTGTTTTCAAATGGTGTACTAATCATTCTTAAATTATATAAACTAATAGTTTATTTCATAGTTTATATAGCATTTCTTAATAATTTGGTTCATGATTTATGCCTTTAATGCAACAGGATAGTGGAGAATGACAGGAAGTGAGTGGGAGAGAGTCAGGGTGGGATCCGGAAAGGACCACGGGGCGGGAATCGAACCCGGGTCGCCGGCGTACGGTGTGCCCCAGCCAGTTGCGCATTTGTTACTTATTAGTTAATGGTTTGTTCATCATTAGTCATTTATACATAATTTATCATCAGTAAAGCATTTGTTCACACAGTTATAAATGGTTTGTTCATAGTAAATAAGCCTATCTAAAAACATGTTTAAGTACATGATTTACTTAATAAATAATGAAACAACGACTTATACATGAAATCATTTTCCCATTATAAAGGAGTTGCAAACTATTACAAAATGCTTTGTTCATTATTTGTAACGCATTTCACCTATGTTAATTCTCATAAATAAAGTATTTGTACACACAGTATAAATGGTTTGTTCATAGTAAATAAGCCTATATCTAAAATATGTTTATAAATTACTGTTAATACTTAATAAATGATGCAAAAATATTTTGTTGATGAAGTAATATTTCCATTATTTAAAGGTGCTCTAAGCGATGCTGGGTAACGTCACTTCTGTTGAATTTCAAACAAAACAGAGAGCAAGTTACTTCCTCCTCCTCCCTCCCGTGCTGCTCCCATGCAATTGAAACTCTCCTAAACGCACATCTCATCTGTGATTTGCTGGAACAGTTTGTTATGTTTTATGGGCTAGGTTTGGCCAGGTTGTTTTTGGAGCCTGGGCTGTCCACAGAGATCACATTTTTTTTACACTGTATTCAGGACACAGACAGCTAGCGGTTGGTTAGGTGATGTTTGCAGTAAGTGACATAAAATATTTTAGCCTTAAAAGCCTTTAAAAATGCATGGCATTGCTTAGAGCACCTTTAACAGTTGTTACATACACATGCACTAATGATTAGTTAGGGTGAGGATACATATTTTATAAACCACTTCCTAATAGTATAATTCATAATTAACTCAGCAGTTACAAGTGGTTAGTTAATGATATTTTGTGAGCTCATCTAAAGTGAGGACGTTGTATGCCTTGCAACACATTTACTAATGAGTTATAATGTTTACATTTGCATCAAATTAACTCTTAAAGAGTGGATGGAACTTAACACTCCAAATTTGACATCAGTGGTTTTAATTATGTAACATAATATAAGTACATATAAATAAATATGGCTACAACCGTGAAATAAACATAGTAGCCTAAAAATTACATGTCAAATGTCAAATGTGTACAGTTACATTTTGTCATAGAAAGTAAGAAACATTTGTAAGTATATCCGGGATCAAGTATTGTTCCTGGAATGCTACTGGTAAGTAAAGCATAATCATTTAGGCTTCCCACTTGTCCAATCGGCGCCAAAATGCAACCATTATTGACGGAAGTAATAATAATGATTATTGTTAATTATTTATTACTGAAAACTGTAACATTACAGTTGTCATGCCAATGGCTACAACTCATAGCAATACATCTCTTGTGACAGATCATGTTATGTCAGCTTTTCTATTAAGGTTCTATTAAAAACGTATCAGAGAAACCATGGATCAGATATTGTTAGCATTTGTAAAAAAAAAGAGACACAAATCATGAAATGATTGCTTGTTCTTGTCTATATAAGGACAGCCATCTGAAACAACAAAAGAGAGACAAAAGTACTATTTACATATGTCCTATTGTGAATGCTTACGGAATGGAAATCCAACAAGATTAACAAGATATTTACTAAGGTGTGTGAGTTGACGTGCAGCATTCCTATTACAGCACTATACCTGAAAAGCGTGAAGCATAGCTCAGTATCTCCTTTACAGGCACTTATCGGAATATCAAGTCCTGTGCTTCGTTTCCAACCCGTTTCATACTACATCACCACCTTAACATACTATGCGTATTGTTCTTTTTGATTTAGAATAGAATAGATTTATTTCCTTTTTTACTGTTGACAGTAGGCCCATCATGCCATAAATGGCATGTGTGAAGTGAAGAGGTTTCAAAACATAGCTACAATATATTAAAACAAGAGAAAGTTGGCTACAATATTATATATAGTATTTAACATAATCTGGAATAAAATTGCCTTGACTAAATCTGATACCAAGTCGGTCTACTCATTGCTCTGCTTTCCACTCACCTGATGCTGATGAATTGTTCTCACATTCTATTTTTCCAGTGAACCAAGCAGAGCCTTTCCCGCACCTTTGTCTTCACCAACAGATATGTTCCACCACCTCCTTTTCTTGCTCTCCGGTAAGTGTCTAAATCCTGTTAATTGAAACTTATTTTGTTACAATTTGTAACAGTATAATGACACCTAATCCTATACACCAGAGGTCGTCAAATGGCGGACCGCTGTCCGAGTCCGGACCCTGACGTGATCCTATCCGGACCATAATAATTTAGATTTGGGTAAGGCTATTTGCACCCCTGGTACAATTAGCAGTGTATACTATTCATACCCTGGTGCAATTAGCAGTGTATGCTATTCGTACCCTGGTGCAATTAGAAGTAAATTCTATTCTTACCCCGGTGCACACAGCAATGTGTCCTATTAGTACCCCGGCTGGTACAAATATCAGTGTATGCTATTTGCACCCCTGGGCATTTATTCTGGCATATTGATCACACAATGTAATAATAATTTTAAAAAAAAACAAGCAACCTGTTTTTTTGTTGTTACGTAACAGGGTGTGAATAGCTCAGCTGTGTAATAGACACTCTGAATAAGGTATGCTGTTTGCATCAATGTATAGTTAGAAGTGGATGCTATTCGTACCCTGGAGTATATAGTAATGTATGCTATTTAAACCCTGGTGCATGAACTAGCTAATTGTTGCAATCAAAACTTCCGTTTGAGAACCGATTTCTTGTTCAAATTGCGCGCCTTCTCTCCAGAGACTTTGGTACACATGCACACTCACTCTGCCAAAATGCATCACACAGAATTCGAACCCCAGTCTCCCACATGCTAAACCATGTCTGTGACCACTGCACTATCTTCTTCCACAACTAGATGGTGTTTGCAGGTAAACTTATAGTTTATAGGCCTGAATGTCATATTCACAAAATTGTTGTTGACTAACAGACTGACTTGTATGTGGTTGTATGTGTTCACTAAACCAAGATTATGAAAATAAAACTCAACTTCAATCTAAAACTTAATCTGAACAGATATTAGTGGCGAAACCTTTCAGAATTCTTCACTTTCTGCTGACGAAAAAACGAATGTCCGCCATGTTTTTTGTGCACGTGAGCAACATCTTTTTGTTGTTATGTCACAGGGTGTGAATAGCTCAGCTGTGTGGCCAAGGCTATTCGTACCAGGGGTGTAAATAGACACTCCGTTTAGATTTTCACGGACGATTTCAAAGCTGCGCTAAATGTTTCGTAGGTTAGGATAACAGCATTTAGGCCTACTTCAGTAGCTTCAGGAACCATCATTTCGCTTGCTGCTATTCAGCCAGTGAAATCTGTGTATTCTGATAAAGTCGAGTCAGTGAGTAGGCCTAGGCCTAAAGTTAATATGTTGAAGAGACTCACTGATAGCCTGACAGGGAAAACGAGCGAGGAGAGGAGACGGGACGAGAAACAATCAGATGGATATGTAAGTTAGCGATAAGTAAGTTATTTTCAAATCATGGATTTGAAAAGGGGAGAAAGCTAGACAGCGAGAACAGAGCTTTATATAACGATCGTGGGCAATTACCACGCAAAACTGTCACGTCCATAAGTAAGGGATAACGGACGCCGAGGTGTCCTGTTATACGGAATTAATGGACGAGGGCGAGGGGCAAAGAACTCCCCGACACGCAGCGGAGCCTCCGCCCAAGTCCATTAATTCCGTATAACTGGACACATGCACCTCGAAGGCCGTTATCCCGCTTATCACCCGGTTGCCACTGTAAAGCAAAGGAAACACGCGGTTCTGTTTAAAAAGTAGCTCACTAGTTCAGCTTGTTGTACAACTTTCGTTGGCCCTATAACAGCGATAGCATGGACAGTTAGCTTGTTTACAGTGTTGATTCCATTGTTGCGAAGCCTGCCTCCAGGCTCAATTGGGTCCTACTATCATTGTTATAGCCTAGTTACCATTCATAAGCATTGATATGGAACGGTGATTAAATTTTTTTTTACCAGATCTACTTCATAGGTGTCCCATTATTCAGAATTAAAAGCCACCCCGCCTGCCAATCAGAAAATAGTTATTTCTTCTCTCCGGGTGATAACCCTTAGCCTACTTATTACACGGCTCTTCACAATGCAAGTAGAACGCTCCATTGACTTGAATGGCATTTCCCAAAGTTCTAGCGGTCATTATTTTTGACTAAAGGACCTCTAAAAGGACCGCGTCAGGGTCCGGTTCGCCCTGTCGGGACTTAGGCTACTTTATATAGCCTATATATAGCGCCTATACATGCATGTTAAACATTATGATGCTCCGGAAATTTGCTTGAGGAAAGTTTCGGTAACATGGACCCCGCTGAAGTTTAATTAAATACCCCTGCTATACACTAAACCTAAGTTAGTCTGAAACCGATGTTATCCATTATCCCATTAGTAAGTCTATAAAAAGAATGCTAACTTTTAATCCACTCTGATATTATTTAATCGGCAACATTAAATGCAATTCATGATAATCTGAGTGATAACTACTTCATCCATTTATTCTAAACTGATAATTCATGCTTTACACAGGTTTGTTTGCATTGTCCTCGTCTATCCCTGTGCCTAAAGGCTTTATCAGTCACTCAGACAACATTGAGTTTTACGATGACCTGGAGAACTCACGGTTCCTGTTGGGTTCCGAGCTCGGACCCAACATTGGACCACGGGTGGAACTGCCCCCCAGAGAAACACCTTGGACCGAGGACCCAGGATTTATCCCTCTTCCTATTAAGAAGAACTTCCTCAAGCACTGAAGCTGTGGTCTGTGGTCAGAAACCACACCTGAACACTTCAAGCAATTCTTATCTGAGAGTAATCCTTTGGAGAAAAATCTGATTTATTTCAATGTGACAACGAACAATGAAGAAATGTGCATAGACCTTACTCTATGACTAAGAAGCTAAGAAAATCTGACAAGTTTAAAATGTCTAATTTTGCATTGTTATTTTATGCTGTGAATTGTACAGTACATTTTCCTTCTGTTAATACAATGACAATATACAAACACATATAGAAACAAGACATGTGTCCAGTCAATGAGACAAGCAAAACAGTGAATGGGATGCACAACATCACATTGTCGTTATTTCGGTGTGCAGCATGATGAATGACTCAAACCAGTCACTATTGGAAGAATTTATCTATTTTTAAACCTTTATTGTTAACACTTTATAATAACTACAAACAATTCATCATTTAATAAGCATTTGTTACTTATTAGTTAATGGTTTCATCATTAGTAATTTATTGTTTATACATAATTTATCATCAGTAAAGTATTTGTTCATTGTTCTTCTCACAAATTAAGTATTTGTACAAACAGTTATAAATGGTTTGTTCATAGTAAATAACTAGTTAATAATTAATAAATGATTAGTTAGGGTGAGGATACATATTTTATAAACCACTTCCTAATACTATAATTCATGATTAAAACAGGAGTTACAAGTGGTTTGATAATGATATTTTGTGAGCTCATCTAAAATGAGGACGTTTTTGCCTTGCAAAGCATTTACAAATGAGTTATAAAATTTACATTTGCATGTATTCATTTAGCAGACACTTTCATCCAAAGCGACTAATACATGTCAATGAAATTAAAGGGCAAGGCCACATTGGTGGAAGCCGGGGCTTGAATCCCCGACTTGATGGGTTACTGCATAGTAACCATGCTCCTTATCCACTACACTACCTCTGCCCAGTGGCATTACAACACTAGTATACAGTTAAGAACAAAATTATGTATACCCCTGTCAAATATTGATGCAATGTTGATTTTCTGACTTTGTTCTGACTGAAAATGACACTGCCACATGCCAAAAGGTTGTAAGACAATGTGGTAGGAACATGGAGCCTTCGACAACCTGCTAAGGTTTTCCTCTAACACAGAGGAAATCCTTAAAAAGTGCCATCAGAGACAGTACCTACTCAGGAAGCTGAAGTCATTTGGGATTAACAAAGACATTCTCACCACATTCTACTATGCTTGAAAATGTAATACCCTTCTCTTTCACGAGCTGGTTCCACTCCATCACCCTGCAAAACAGAAACCGCCTGTTGAATGTGGTTACGGTCTGCTCAAAAATCATTGAGCAGCCCGTCCGAACTCTCACTGCCCTATGTGACCAACAGACTGTAAAGGTAGCACGCAGGATTATTTGGGACCCCTCTCACATCCTGTTTCCTGAGTTTGAGTGGCTCCCCTCAGGACGCAGACTCCGCTGTCCGCTTTGCCGGCAACCTTCATCCCGAGGGCTGTCCAGCTTATGAATGATAACCGACTCATATGATGGTAATAGCCTCTATATGCACTTTTTCTTTTTTAATTGAAGCACTAAGGAAGCACTTTAAGAACTTTTAAAACTTTTATAACTACTACTATGTGATGAATGAGGATATGTGGTGTGTATTGTGTGATTGTCCAGTGTGCCTGTGAAATATGTGTGTTGGTTGATTGTATAGTATGCGTGCTGGTTATGTTGTTGATTGTGTCCGTTGTCCCTTGAATATTGAATAAGCTACTGTAATGTACCCTTTTAAATTGTCCCTTGGGGACAAATAAAGTGCTTTGAATTGAATTTGAATTGAATTGAATCAAAAGAATAATTGTTTTGATCTTTTTTAACATTTGTATGAAAAATGGCATGTCCAAAATTAATCATACCCTTTTTAAATAATCAATGGAAACATCTTTATTAGCTATCAAAGCTCTCAAAATGGTTCTTATATTACCTACCAAGCCTCTCCATGTCTCCACAATGATTGTAGACCGCACCTTTTTAGCAGCAATCTGGGCCTTGTGCCAACCTTTTTGACCGATTGAGGTCTGGACTCTGGCTGGGCCACTCTACAATTTTGACATTGATCTTTGTTAACCATTTCTTGCCTTATTTGGCTGTATGTTTTGGACTATGGTATGGTTTAATGGTCTAATGATGCCTATTGGGGCAGTTCTCTTGGCACACTGCCTGATCTTTCCTCCAGAGTCTCAGTGTAGCCTATTTTTTATACCAATCTCAGGCCATGTCGCTGGGTAAAAAACAAATCCAGCAAAAGCTAAATTCTTTGTTCAGGTGTGCCCGATTACCAATTGGTCCATTTTGAGGGAGTGAAAATTTCAACCACCAAAACACCATCCACATTGTGGAGAATACCCATAAAAAATGTATTAGTTTTGGCTGTTTTTTTTTACACAATGGGACTTGGTGAACTTATCAAAGTAAATGGTAACACTAAAACAAGGAGGTACATTGAGATTTTTGGTGGAAAAGATCAGGCAGTCTGCCGAGACACCTGCCCCAATGGGCATCATTGGACCATTAAACCAGGGGTTCTCAAACTTTTGTGGGCCGGGGACCCCTCATGGAGTGGAAAATTGTCCAAGGACCCCTCATAATCGCAACACTTAAAACTTTTTTTTTATAAAGTGTATTTTTTTGGCCTTTTATGCCTTTAATTTACAAGACAGTAGAGAATGACAGGAAGCGAGTGGGAGAGAGAGTCGAGGTGGGATCTGGAAAGGACCACAGGGCGGGAATCGAACCCGGGTCGCTGGCGTATGGTGCAGGTGCCCCAGCCAGCCACGCCACAGCTGGGGCCACAACTTAAGTTAATCATGTAGCTGTATAGCCTTTTTTCTGTTAGATGCTTATGTTATATGTATTTTAAAAACATAGAGTGCTAATACCACAATAGTCATGTTAGCAAAATTTGACAGTATGTAGGATTTTTTTAAAGGATTGTTGTTTCTTTGTCAAATGTAGGCCTATTGTGTTGAACACATATTGTTTGCTTCACGTTATGTTTCATTTCGTTGACAGTTAATTAATAGTAAAGTGTTTTGACGTATCATGTAACCTATCAGCAGATCAATTGGGCAAATACTGATACTGTAGCATTTTTCGCCATATAAGACAATTTCATATTTTGTAGCAATCTTTGTCAGGGACCCCCTGACAATGTGCGGCGGACCCCACTTTGAGAACCAATGCATTAAACCACACAATGATCCAAAACATACAGCCATACAAGGCAAGAAACCAAATAACTTTCAGTGTCCCGCCGGCGGGACGGTTACCCCCCTCCCCCACCTCCCCCCAACATTCTAAATCATAGTAATGTTTACACCATTTCAAAGCTTTGACTCTTGGGAATCCAAAAATGACAACTTTTTCATGTACAATCTGTATAGTGCTTTACATTCTCAGATTAATTTTATTATGTCTCAATTAAATTTGATCCAAAATGCTCCCCTTCCCACTCCTCCGCTTTTGGTGATACCCTGACTTCTGGCTGCTGGCTGCAGTGTAGCTGCAGCACAATAGGTAGATGCCTCATATTGGGTACTGAAACATTCACAAGAATACATAGAAATTGAATCTTCATGTTGTATTATCCAATATTAGTTGTACAGATGTATAGTCTATCTTATACACACTTATTGAACCAACAAAGTAAATGCAAAAATAGAGACTTTATTCCATATTGTGTAGTCAGTCTATATCAGAACACCTGACATACAATCTAAATAGTCCACAAGAAACCTCAAAGTGTTACCTTTCATTTGAGACCAGGATTATGCTTCTACACAAACGGCTCCCACACACAGCTGCGTGCTTCGCGTTGCTGGAGACGCATCCCATTCACTTTACATGGGCTCACGTGATCCGTTGCCGAACTGAATTGTGGGTCCGTCGTGTCGCGTTTCTCCCGCCGCTCGCGTTGAGTTCAGCTGTTGCTGCACCGACAGACGGCACCGGCCAATCAAGCCAATCTACGGACGGCACCAACCAATCACATTACGGTTTTACTTCAAGTCATTTGCATAGCTACCGTCGGGAACACCCACTGGCATGCATTGACGGAACGCAGCTGTGTGTGGGAGCCGAAAGGGGTTCATGTGCAGTAAGCATTTGATTGTCAGTATGCATTTTGGATAACAAAAAGTCCTATGGGGAGTATCCATAGGCATTTTACAAAATGCATGGGCATACCTTGGCAAATAATAGTCTAAAGCACTCATATTTTCATTCTATATTGATCAACTTTTGCACACAGCTTCACAAGACCTGGTGCTAGGGCTCAGTCGTGTTTCTAAGGGATATCAAGTGACCTAGAGGGCTGAAATGTGATCAGTTCAGAGATGCTTGTAATCCGGCAGAAAGAAAAAACTATATTCTAGCCTCTGTAGCTCTTTGTCAGTACATCACACAGTTATTGTGACTGCTTCCTACAAAAGCTACAGGTTCTCAGCTTTCTATAGAGGTCCAGCACTTGATGGTTGACCCCAAAAGAGGTGGGAATAATGCCCTTGTAAATAGGCACAGTGCAATTTCAGGCAAAAACTTGAATTTTTTACTGAGAACTATTAAAAAGGGTATGAATAATTCTGGACATGGCATTTTTCAAAATGTTAAAAAAGATGAAAACACTTTTTTTAATTCCATGTTTCTCCTCCCACATTGTCTTTTGTCATTGTCTAAACTTTTGGCATGTGACTGTCATTTTCAGTCAGAACAAACATATTGATCAAGAGAAAATCAGCATTAAATCAATATTTGCCAGGGGTATGAATAATTTTGTTCTTAACTGTAGATATGCATGTTTACTATGAACAAACCATTTTAACTGTGTGTAAACATGATTTACAGATGAGAATCAATGTAGGAATAATGCTTTACAAAAGAAGAATACAGCATTTAATAATAGTTTACAGATGTTTAATAAATGCTTAAAGGACAGGTTCGGTATTTTACACTTAAAGCCCTGTTTTCAGATAGTTTATGATTAAATAGAACGTTTAAGATTGAAATTTGGACACATGTTGCTGTCCTGAGAATTTTCGGTTTCTGTGGTAGCGCCCCCCCTCCTCCAGAACGATGCATAGGTGCACTGGAACAATCCTTCCTAAAACGCATTAAACTTTCGTTTACAAAGACGTGAAACTCACCGAGTGGTCAGGGGTGTTCACTGATATGCTCACACAAAAATCGCTGCAAAAGATTCTTTCCAACAGGTTTTATCATAGTTTTTGTCCAACTCCATTGACTTGTATTGGATGTGCTGTGAGGTACGGTATTACTCCGCTGCCGGAAACGGATATGGGGTTGTTTCATAGACTGTATATATAGAACTGGACAGTGTGGTTGCATTCAGCAGTGTTCTATGGAATTGAAGCCGCCGAGGCGACGCCATCTTGGAAAATTTGCAACCAATTTGAAGTGCGGCTGCGCAGCAGAAGTTGAAGCATGCGCAGTGAAGAGGAGTCGCGGTCAGGCACGCCCACTCAGTTGTCACTCAGCGAGAGTTAAACACGCCCTTGTCAAGTGAAACCCGCCCCCTTCTCCTTTCCACAACGCAGGTCGACTCGGCGCCGAAGGCTAGCTGGCTGGATGAATTTTGCGGCTGTGAGTTAGCTAAACAGTACAAACAACAATCGGTTTGTTCTTGTCTGGTAAGTGTTGCGTATTAACTGAAAAGTTTTTTTTGTCTATTGTTGTTCTTAAATACGTCTAAGAGAGCTTATTATGTTGATTATAGACTGTGACAATTTAGTATGGTGAATACTAATGAGCTAACAACAAAAATAGGACAGCGAATTACATGCTAACGTTAGCAGCTACATTAACGTTACCGTCAACGGGAGGCTAAGTTAGTCGTTGAAGTGAAGATTACCACACAGCTCCCGTAACAGTCGATGCATGATCTACTTGGTTTTATTAGTTGTTGCTGTTTTCAAATATCTCAATCTTAATGTATGCCATCTCAACATGGAGTAACCATTGACTGTACATGGGGATTAATAACACTAGACAGTCAGTAAAGTAGCAGCTATATGATGTGATAAAGCAACGGTATGATGTGATAAAGCAACGCAAGTTAACGTTAACGTAATGTGAAGCATGGACCTCATCAACCCATCATGTTAATGTAACTACTAGCCAGTTGGCCAGCGTTGCATTTTTTCTAACGTTAACGACAGACACCTCTGTTAGAGCTACTTCTGTGATGGTAGGTCGGTAGCATAGACTGTAAGAAATAGGTCGGTAGTTGTAGACCAAGTGAATGATCGATAAATGAAACGCCTGCATTAAACACTACGCCAAGAACCAGTCACTTCCCAGGGATATCGGTGAACATTTGAGAAAGACCTTAGTTTGTCATCTAACGTCCATGATCAGTCATACTGATAACGTTATTTTTCAAGCTGACGCAAGTTAATAACATTACCACCGCATATTTAAATGTGTAGTTAACATTAGGTAGGCTGTGAAGTTTGTTGCACACATATATTTAATTAATTGGTATTACTAGTGGTGTTGAGTGCCTGATTAGATGCTTTGCAATGTTGTAAAATTGTCTGACTAACTTTATTGTAACTTTCCTTTTTGCAGGTAAGATGGCTGAATGTACTGGAGGTGGCGGCAAGGTGGTCTCCATGGTCTACATTAGTCTGCAAGCAAGGGAATGCCTACGTGAAGTGGTTTGGCTGGGGTGGTCTGAGGTGGCATGTCCTCCTCCTTTCTCCAAGTCCCCTGACATCCATCTCCCTGACATCACCCACGGTCACTGGATCAACCTGAAGCCCCTTATACATGGGACATTGCACAGCACCACTACGTTCTGAAAACACATGACTTTCAATAACTTGCGTGGCACCAAGAAAGGTCTGCGGCTGCTCTGAACATTCTGTTAATGTGACATCATTCATACTTGAGGCTGTACACATCCCTTTGTTTCTATTTTCTTTATCGATGTCACCCAAACTTCAACTTTCTGTATGCCCCTGAACTCACACAAATTGTAAATTGCAATGCGCCATTTAACCAGTGGTGTAGTCTAGTTAGTTAGTTGCAGTGGTGGGTATACTGTGAGCAACCCCAAATGTTATTGAATACGTATCCTTGCCTATTTTAAATGGGTATACTGAGATGATGATGCTTTTAAATGGGTTTACTGTGTAGTCCTGTGTATCACGTAGACTATACCATACCACGGTCATTTAACTGCCTTGATATTTAAGTCAGAGGCCATTGCTTAGTATTTAACTGTAGCCTACACAAAGATGTAGACGTTACAAGAATATTAATATCAGAATAATTATTGGTTGATACTAAATCAATATTGAATGTTTTTTTTTTTATTTCTTTTGTGTGATATATCATTCACAATGTTGCAACATGACTGGTCTTCAATCAGCCAAAGAGGACACATCGTAACTCCTCTCCTAGTTACTCTCCATTGGCTCCCTACAGTAGCCAGAATTAAATTTAAATCTCTCCCTTTGGCCTATAGGACACTGACTGGATCTGCTCCTTGTTATTTTAATTCAATGATCAAACTATACATCCCCAACCGCCCACTGCGGTCTTCTGATGAGCGTCTTTTGTGTCGACCAGTCTTAAACGCTAGGTCAAATTCAAGACTCTTTTCCTCAGTGGTTCCATGTTGGTAGAATGAGTTGCCCAGTGCTCTTCGTTCTTGTGATAGTTTTTGGTCTTTTAAGCACTTCTTATACATTATGGTTTGTATGCAGTAGTACTGTTTTATTTTCATTATAGGCTGTTGATTAATTTGACATTGTTTATTATTGATATTCTCCTTAATGTAGTCTTACCATGTTATTGTTATTATATTATTGATTGAATGGGCATTATTATTTATTATTGCTTTCCCCCCCTCATTTTCATTGTTTATTTCGTTAGGCTATTGATTGATCCCTGTTTTAAGTATTATATTGTTTTGTATTTGTTAAGGGTAACCATAACCATCATCATAATGTGGTATTTTCTTATGCACTTGAAACAAAGAATAAAATTTTTTCTTTAAACGTAGTACCACTTTAAACACATCATACACTGAACAGCAAAGTAGCTTCCTGATTATGTGTAAAATGTTTACGGAGTATCCTGATGTAGTAGGTCCATGTTCGTATATTTTTACAGCTGACATGAAGGCTGCAATATTACATTTTTGATTTAAAATGGAGCACCCTCTCTGACTAGCAAGCCTGTGGTTGAGGCATACGATTACAGACATATTGAGAGAGCCTATCAATGAGTTCTCACAGTTTTCAATTTAGACGTATTATTTTGAAATGATGTACGTCTACGGGAGGATTATACATCACTGGCAAGACCTGATCAAATCATACCAATGCAAAATGCTTCTCCAGCAGTGCAATCGCAGGTAACAACGATACCTTAACGCATTTTCAGATACCGCTGTTCTGAGCATACTAAGCATTTGTAACTTTGAATCCCTCCTCACGTTAAGCTATGGTCCAATAATGTGTTCACTAAAACACAAGTAACGTTATTTGTCGGGCTGATTCATAAATGGGCATACCGAGGTTGTCGACCTAGCAGGCTAGGTGGCGTTTATTGCCATTCGCAAAACTAGCAAGCAAGAGTTAACGTTAATGAAACTTTGCTAAGCAAGAGTTAACGTTAATGAAACTTAACATCGCCTTCTCCAGTGACTTAAGTGTATTCAAATGAAGTTGCAACGATGATGGCGGCAATCACTGGTTACGTTAAACCATTTGAAACAAGTAGGACTGTAAATGATGGTGACTATGGCTAACGTCACTTCAATATAGCAGAGCCCTTTTACTTTACATATCAACTGGCTAATGCTAGCATGATGTAGCATGCTATGAGCTAATATACTTAGCATCTACGAAAGAACAGCACATATCTTTTTTCACAAAAGAATCTGTCACAACTAACAACGATGTCTCTCTCTTACAAACAACTAAACAATGTATGACTATCAATTTTGTATTTAGTCAGACTGTGATAAGATATAGCCTAATGATAATAACAGCAACACTTATTTAGGTTAGATTATGTGTCGAAATCAGGTGTCGTTAAAATAAGTGAGCGATGACGTGGTAGTGTCTGCAGCCTAGACGTTAAAACATAATGGACAAAGCGTCGTGTCTGCAGCCAGCCAGCTGTCAATCATAGGTGTAAACACGCCCTTTTTAGATTTGTTAATATAACATTAAAAAAAATAATTTCAGCGAGAAAAGAAAAATTGTGTGTATTGAAGCATCTTGAAAACTATTTTTTCGAATAAAAAGTTGTAGATACAAAAATAGTTTTAGGTGAGAAAAGTGACAAGGAAAGTTGGCTACTTGGCCATTGAAATACATGGGGATGGGCGGAGTTACACATTGTACTGCAACCAGCCACCAGGGGGCTCTGGACTAGCGCTCGCATCACTCTTAACAGACGGCACACTGTCCAGTTCTATATATACAGTCTATGGGTTGTTTGTTTTCTTTCTGTAGTCTTATGCAGTCGCGGTATCGTAGGCTACTACGCTATCCAAATTATTGTCACGTCCAACCATGGCTAATGCTAAAATGTCTTGGAACTTGCACAATGTGAATGATAGCCTACGTGAATCATTACGTTTTCATCATGAAAGTTCCACAGCCAAAAAAATTGTAAACGTACAAAATCATGTAGCCAAATTATTCATGTAGGCTAGGGTTAGTGTTAGGCTTATGATGTGAACATGACAGGTTATGGACATAACAAATAAGTTCTTACCCCAAGTTCTTCCAACTCTGTCGTCCCAGGAGGTAATGTGGGAACCGCTGTATTTCTCAGGCGAAATAGCTTTTTGGGCGATTTCTTTTGACCTCCAGCGACGTTCAGTAAAATGCAGACACGGTGATCAGCTTTCTGCAGATTCTCAACAGGTGTGCTCACATCCAACCCCAGAAATTCCAGCCACAACTTTAGCCTTTCTGGATCGTTGAAAGGAAGTCTGTGACAACTTTTTTTGCCACGAATTTTCCCGCAATTCGGAACTGCATAAAATCGCCTCATTTTTAGCTGTCTGTTGCAAAATACTTCAAGACAGCGATCTTCTGCTTCTTCTGTGTATTCAATGAAATGCCAGTGGTTTGCTTGTAATTGGCAAGACTGTGTATGGTGCATTATCGCCACCAACTGGGCTGGAGTGTCTATTATTCAAGCTCTCAACGGAAGAATGTACGGGTGTGAGGCGTTTGGAAAAATAGCTCCACAGTTTTACAACATGGTAATAACCTGTTGGAAAGCGTCTTTTGCAGCGATTTTTGTGTGAGCATATCAGCGAACACCCCTGACCACTCGGTGAGTTTCACGTCTTTGTAAACGAAAGTTTAATGCGTTTTAGGAAGGATTGTTCCAGTGCACCTATACATCGTTCTGGAGGAGGGGGGGCGCTACCACAGAAACCGAAAATTCTCAGGACAGCAGCATGTGTCCAAATTTCAATCTTAAACGTTCTATTTAATCATAAACTATCTGAAAACAGGGCTTTAAGTGTAAAATACCGAACCTGTCCTTTAACAGTGTGTAGTAGAAGAAAACAGAAACTCTTGCATGGTTGTAGGTGTTTTTATCTGGGCCAAGGTAGTGTAGTGGATAAGGAGCTGGACTAGCATGCAGTAGCCTGAAACGTTGGGGGCTCGATTCCTGGCTTTCACTGTTGTGTCAATTGCTTTTAATTTAATTGACATGTGTACATCACTTGTCTGCTAAATTAATGAAAGTGAATGTCATCTTTACAACTCTGAAAATGTGTTGCAAGGCATAGAAAGTCCTCATTTCACACAAACTCACAAAATATCATTAACTAACCACTTGTAATTCCTGGGTTAATCATGTATAGTATTAGTAAGTGTTTTATAAAATATGTATCCTCACCCTGTAACGGCGCTAAGTCGGGCACTAAGAAAAAGCAAGTTCAGGCGCCAGGCAGGCCTATCAATCCTGCCACTAAATAATAATTAAACAAAGCTACCGCCAGCCATATCAAATAATATTAAAAATAAACAGACAATAACCAAGGTTTAGGTTTCAAGCCACACGTCTTTATTCCTTACCAAATCAACCAAAAATAGACGTGCATCCGACAACAACACAAATACACACCAGCCGTGCCGGTTATCCACAACAGAAAATAAACAATATAGGCTACAACACAAAAGTCCAAAGTCTATAGCTCACTCGTCAGTAAGATACCCCAAAAATTAAACAAAAGTTATCAGTGTGCGTGTATGTAGAAGAAAAGGATATCAGTTAGTTTGAACTGTGTACTGTATGTAGGTTATGTTGCGGGAGTGGAGCTGTTTTGGGTGTGTGTGTGTAGGGGAGAGAAACAGAGTAAGGGAGGGTGTGTGTGTGTGTGTGTGTGTGTGTGTGTGTGGAGGAGAGGAGCAGAGCGAGGGATTTAAGCTCCACTGCAGCGTGGAGAGTCACTCAGGGCCAGTTCAACCGAGCAGCAAGGAAAAGTAGGATTCGACTCGCAGTTTCTGGAGGGGCTGTTTTGGTCTTTCCGGGAAAGGCTAGGCTACTTCGCTCGGCTCGAAAACAACAGACCGGGCCATTGACTTGTGTGTTGTATGTTGCTCGTCTTGGAATCTCACCAGAGTATTACTCCTTAAGGCTCTCGATACTCCTTTTGGCGCTGGTGCTCTCGCTGCTTTTTGGGCCGCGTTAATTCCGCTTCTCACTTTACTCGATGCTCTCCCCCCCCAACTATGCTACTGGCATCTAAACCAAATGCCGGCTTACGGCCACCCCCCCCCTCCCTCAATCAGTCTCGCTACAGGTGCTTCTCATTCCAGAGCAGATGAAATGATTAAGGAGCGTCAACTAGAAAATGCAATTCCAGGGAATTACCATTGCATGTGAATGCAAAAAAGCTGCTGTGTATAACATTATATTACTTACAGTATGATTATTCAGATTACATAGTCTTACAGTATTCTTGAAAACCACTTACTTGGTTAGATGTTAGCTTAGAGGTTATGACAAGTCAGTAAAAATAAATTGTCAATTCAGTATTGATCAACATTCTTTGTTTTAATACAACAGAATGATACTCAGAATACACTAATGAACACTTACCAATGTAAGCTTGAAGTAAAAATCACAGTTGTGTATATATACAGAACTTGATAATGCCAATCATATTATCCTAAGACAGATATATTTATCAGTGGTAAATCTGAACTGGCAGCAACAGCTAGAGGCCTCAGTTAATGGTATTTGGTCAAATTTGATGGTGATGTATACACTGAAGAATAAAAGTCAGCCCTTCAGATGATCAGTTTTAGACAGAACTTAGGTTATAATCTTATTTTTCACACAGCACAGCTCAGGTCTAAAAAGAGAGATCTAACAGCACAGCTATGTTTTACAGTTGTTACAGCACAGGTATGATTCAGAGGTATGAATGATTCACAAGTATACAAGTTACAATGTCTCAGTGTAGATCTCAGATAAGTCTCAGTATGATTAAATGGTATGTGCACAGATATGTTGAGATATGGTCACATGTTTGTAAGAATGTATTGTAGCGATCTCACCCTCAGACAAGATTCACCTTTGGCCAGGACGGCCATTTATTGGAACAGGAAGACTCAAACACAATCAGACAACTACATAGGGCAACACAGGGGTAGTCTCAGCCGCACATGCAACACACAACAAGGGTTCACGACACACATCAACAAGAGGATAAGCACATGAGGTACAACCAAAGAGACTAACACGCTAACAAATACACAACATGGTAAACGTAACTACAACTATTATAACCGACATTACACATTCTAGCATTCACTCGCACTGCATTCTGGGAGACACTCATTCAACATTAAACATGTACATCCACCGACGCTACATAACCCCCTCCCGAGCCATTGTCGTCCCCGGCAATAACAGCTCAGCTCACCGCTCGCGGCTGCGTCGGTGTCAGTCCCAGTGCTTAGTCCAAGTGACCGGAAAGCCTCCGGCTGCACGATAACCCCTCCCGACTGGAAGGGCTCTCGGCTGCCTCTGTCACGTCAGTTCTCCCCCGAACAAGACCCTCCCAGCAGGCTCGGGACACACAGGAACTCACACAAAACATGAAAAACATTGCGCAGACTTGTGTCGAACGTGCGCACTTCAAACTTCAAACAGTCCACAAGACGATAGCTCCCAAGGTCGATGTTACCCTCTTGGTCACTAGCTGGAGCACCGCAAGCTCCCGAACTAGCAGCTATGACTCCATCACACTCTTGACCGGCAGCTGATGCTCTGGAAGTTCTTCAGTAGCTGGCGGTGTAAACCCGACCGCTGTGGTCGTGTTCCAAGGTCGTCAGAGAGTTTGCGCTCTCTATGGATGAGATGGTTATGGTTATGGTTATGGATATGGATTTAGCAGACGCCTTTGTCCAAAGCGACACATACAAAACAACATAATAATATTTAAAATTGAACAGGGAACAGATTAGAATGTAGGTCAAATATAGTAAGGAGAATAGTTATAGTACACAATAGTATCAATTCAATCAATAGCCTAATAAAAAAGCAATGGAAAAAAAAAGGGGAAAGGCAATGATAAACAATAATGTCCATTCAATCAATAATATAAAAACAATGACATGCTAAGACTACATTAAGGAGAATATCAATAATAAACAATAATGTCAAATTAATTAACAGCCCAATTAAAATAAAACAACATTATACAAACCATAACACATAAGCGCTTAAACAACTAAGTATATGTTGAAAAGGAATGTCTTTAGACCCCTCTTAAACAACCCAAAACTACCACAGGAACGGAGAGCATTGGGCAATTCATTCCACCAACATGGAACCACTGAAGAAAAGAGTCTGCAATTAGACCCAGTTTTCATGACTGGTCGACACAACATGCGCTCACCAGGAGACCGCAGTGGGCGGTTGGGGATGTAAGGCTTGATTATTGAATTAAAATAACTAGGAGCAGATCTAGTTAGTGTCCTATAGGCCAAAGTGAGAGATTTAAATTTAATTCTGGCTACTATAGGGAGCCAATGGAGAGTAACTAGGAGAGGAGTTACATGTGTCCTCTTTGGCTGATTGAAGACCAGGCGTGCTCCAGCATTCTGAATCAGCTGTAATGATCTTGTTACACAAGTGGGTAAGCCAGCTAATAGTGAATTACAATAGTCCAGCTTAGAGATGACCATGGTCTGAACAAGAAGTTGTGTGGAATCTTGTGTCAGATAAGGTCTGATCTTCCTAATGTTGTAAAGCATAAACCGACATGATTTTGCGGGGATTTTGGGGTCAGTGAAGTTGAGTCAAGCTGGATGTTAATCTGTTGGGGAATAACTGTTTTAGCTGGAAATCACCAAAAACTCTGTTTTTGAGAGATTAAGCTGAAGGTGCCGATCTTTCATCCAGGCTGAAATATCCTTGGGCATGGGAGAAATCCGGTGGGAAACACTAGAGTCATCAGGTGGGAAAGACAGGTAAAGTTGAGTGTCGTCTGCATAACAGTGATAGTCAAATCCATGGGAGCGAATGGTATCACCTAAGGAAGTGGTGTAAATAGAGAAAAGCAAGGGTCCTAATACTGATCCCTGAGGCACACCTGTGGTGAGGTCATGAGACTTAGATTCCTGTCCCTGCCAAGACACGTTGAAAGAACGCCCTTTAAGGTAAGATTCAAACCAGTCAAGAGCTTTTCCAGAAATTCCCAGTTCAGATAGTATAAATAGGAGAATGTCATGGTTAACAGTATCAAAGGCTGCAGATAAATCTAGTAGAATTAATAATGATGACTGAGCAGAGGACTTAGCTACTCTCAATGCTTCAGTCACAGACAGAAGAGCAGTTTCAGTAGAATGACCACTCTTGAAACCAGACTGCATAGGGTCTAGTAGATTATTCTGATGAAGAAAGTCACAAACTTGCTTGAAGACCACTTTCTCCAAAACCTTTGACAAGAAAGGAAGAAGGAAGAAAGAAGATCCTCGGATGACGGCAGCATCGACATCGGCGTCGAGCCGGGAACTTCTTGCCAGCCGCGGACACTTCCGCGACATCAGCCGGGGCCGCTTCCTCCAGCGCTGGCAGCTCTCGTCGGCTATGCAGGGCTGGTCCCGCTGGTCGCCTGCACAGGTCCCACGCCGGGCCGGAAGGTCCTCCATCCTCCGCAGTGGCGAGCTCAGCGAGCTGGCTAGTCCTTAAAAGTACCATTGGAACATCCACTAAGGTTCGCCGCCATCTTGCTGGTCTGGTCTTCGGCCTTCTTCTCCATCTTGATCTGGCGTAGATCTTCGCGCCCCGGGAGGGGCCCATCCCACTTCTGACACCAATGTAGCGATCTCACCCTCAGACAAGATTCACCTTTGGCCAGGACGGCCATTTATTGGACACACGTAATGTCATACACTGTCATCACCACTGGTCTGGTCTGGAACCTAAAAGACAAAAGCAAACAAGTTATACCAAAACAATACAAGGAATGTCTGCAATTGTACAACTGTTCAATACAACTCATTTATTTAAGTGAAGTTGTTACATTACATTAGGCTGACACATTTTTAACCTAACGACTAACATCGTAAACAGTTTAAGCTTTAAACAATTCTCTCAACAATTCTAGGACAATAAAAATAGGTAGAGTATAATCCAATTGTTGTAGCCTACCATCAAGCTACTGGTAGTTAAACTTAAATACTAGCCTATAGTATTAAATTGCAAACAAAGCAGAATTCTGTGTTTTATTGTTTTCAGTTTAAGGATAGTTGATAGCTAATCATATTTTTTACATATAAAACGTTAACAGCTTAGAAAACTTTGCAGGCAATGGGTTTGTTGTTGCTGTTGATAATCATATGAGTAAGGACGGATCATTCTGATACTAAGTATCTTGATAACCAACTGCTATAACTTGAACAGCTTGCTAGGTCTGTCAGCCACATTTTTTCCTACAGATTACAATGTACTACAACTGGAAAGCTTGATTCTCGGGCCAGGCTACACTTTAATTTATAGACCAGAACAATGCAGAAATGAGTAGGCTAAGTAAACATTGTAGCCTATGTTGACAACACAAACATTACAGCTCAACTTATGTAGTGTGTTTTAACAAGACTTTAGTCGTATGGTCCATTTCCTAACAGTAGCCTATTCATGGCTTTCATAAGGTCCCTTTCCACAGGAGTATTAATAAAGCACCAATGCATTCATAATCTAGGTGCTTGATTGTATACACCTGTGGAAAGGGACCTGATGAAACCCATCAATAGACGAACTATAGCATACCGTGATAGTGTTTACTTAGGCTACGTAAGAATCAGGAGCGTAGAATGAAAACGTAGCCTGGCCTATTTGATACACAAACAAGCGGTGTAGCCTACAACGTTAAACATTTGTTGAAATGAAAACAGGAGCATATTTGCTAGCTTTAACTAAAATGTGAACGGTAGAAGCTATAACGTTATGACCATCAACAAGTAGCTAACGTTAGCCTATTCATGCCATGAATGAAACCCCTGATGGGTTTCATCAGGTCCCTTCACACAGTAGCCTAGGCTACAATCAATGCAGTCTGCATTCATAAGCTATTCTAGGTGCTTGATTCTGCCGAAAGTGACCTGATAGAACCAGAGCCTAGTATCTATATGCCTAATGTTACTTCTCTGGTTTAGGCCTACGTTAACGTTGTAGTTAAAACACTGATGGTTAGTAGGCCTATGAACTAATGCACTAATTAGTGCATTACGTTTGATTGTCGTTCGCTATCGAAACCTACAGCTAATCGGTCACTGTAAAGTTGACGACATATTAACGTTAATTATAGTGCATTAAAAAATGCACTATACTGTTCTTCCTAGGATTCTTATTACAGTGCATGAAAATGCACTGTACTGTTCTTCCTAGGCTTCTTCTGATTCTTATTACAGTGCATGAAAATGCACTGCTGTACTGTTCTTCCTAGGCTTCTTCTGATTCTTATTACAGTGCATGAAAATGCACTGTACTGTTCTTCTAAAACTTTTTATTATAGTGCATGAAAATGCACTATACTGTTCTTCCTAGGATTCTTATTTACAGTGCATGAAAATGCACTGTACTGTTCTTCCTAGGCTTCTTCTTATTACAGTGCATGAAAATACACTGTACTGTTCTTCCTAGGCTTCTTCTTATTACAGTGCATGAAAATGCACTGTACTGTTCTTCCTAGGCTTTTTATTACAGTGCATGAAAATGCACTGTACTGTTCTTCCTAGGCTTCTTATTCTTATGATTCTTCTTATTACAGTGCATGAAAATGCACTGTACTGTTCTTCCTAGGCTTTTTATTATAGTGCATGAAAATGCACTATACTGTTCTTCCAAGGCTTCTTCTTATTCTTCTTCTTCTAACGCATTTAATGCAGCTTCAACCGTTTAACGTAAAAACTTCATTCAAACTTTGTTACGTAGGTCTTACTTAGGACAAGAGTGCTATGTATTTTTCATCTTTGTAACTTTTATACTTTTTAAACTATTAATTAAAAACTATCAAAATTTCCCCATTGACAACATTAGATTATGACATCACAATACGGCCGTTAAGCAATTAGAATCCTATGGCAGGTGTTCGGGCCACCTGCATCAACTGCCATTCTCAGGCTTTAAGCATACAAACTGGCCCTATTAAGACTACACATCCTGTTCAACTGCTTCCTCTGCCGAAAACTGTTTCAAAATAAAAGTCCTCACTACAATATTTCACTGTTAAACAATTTAACTCTTTAAACTACTGAACTTTTTAACTGTTTAGCCATTGTAACTTACTTGTCATCAACTATGACTCCTACCCACTGTAGCTAGTTAGCATGGTTAGCATAGTTAGCATGCTAGCATGTTAGCATGCTAGTTAGCATGTTTAGCAAAACTGCTAAAAATGATTAGCTAAGTTAGCTAAGTCACATGGTTAGCATAGTTAGCATACTAGCATGCTAACATGCTAGCATGTTAGCAAAACTGCTAAAAATGATTAGCTAAGTTAGCCAAGTCACATGGTTAGCATAGTTAGCATGCTAACATGTTAGCATGCTAGTTAGCATAGTTAGCATAACTACTAAAAATGATTAGCTAAGTTAGCTAAGTAACATGGTTAGCATAGTTAGCATGCTAACATGTTAGCATGCTAGTTAGCATTTTTAGCAAAACTACTAAAAATGATTAGCTAAGTTAGCTAAGTCACATGTCTAGTATAGTTAGCATGTTAACATGCTAATTAACATAGTTAGCATAACTACTAAAAAATATTAGCTAGGTTAGCTAAGTCACATGGTTAACATAGTTAACATTTTAACATTGTTAACCCTTAGAACCCGATTGACGCAAAGTGCGTCAAAAAACACACCCTTTCTTCTCTGTTACATTGCTCCGGAACGGTTCATCGCAGCGAGATGAAACCTTTATTGAACGACAGAGCAGAAGTGGGGCTGTAAGTTGTCTGTACGATCAAGTATGAAAATTAAAAAAAATCATGAAATTAAATCAAATTGCATCATATGTACAGTCTATACTTCTCTGCATTCACCTGCACACACATTACTCTAGTTTGAATTACTCGCGAACCCGTGATCGCATCGATATGGCAAGCATATCAGATGAAAGAGGGGGCACAGGGCTATCCATTGGTACCATGTTTATCGATCCTTCTGGCTTATAAAATCAGACAAAGTGACTGCAAAATAATGTCATGTACACAAACCAACGCTGCACACTCATTACTCTCGTTTGAATTACTCGCGGACCCGTGATCGCATAGATATGCCACGCATGTCAGATGAAAGAGGAGACTCAGAGCTATCATTTGATACCAAGTACATCCTTCTGGGTTATAAAACAGACGAAGTGACAGCAAAATAATAACTTCATATAGCTGGACTTACCCCACGTTTTTGTCTGTTCTTGTGGCAAAGCATGTTTATAATCCAATGCTATCATGTGTTTCTCTATGGCAAAGCATGTTCATATTCCGGTTTTGAGATCCTAGCAAATTCCTGCATGTTCCTCCAATTCAAGGCTCACATTGCATCCCAATTTGTTCAACAAATAAACACCTTTTTTGCCTTTACTTTGTTCATGGCAATGCAGTAAAGAGTTGAGAATTATTATGACTGCATACACACAGGCACGCAGGCTAACACGCAACCTCGGGTCAAGTCAGGTCAGATCAGTTCGTGTCACAGATATGGAGCGCAGAAAGGTCATTTTTCATCACTAAATAAAAAATGGCATTTTATTTCCGTAAATCACACAGCAAATATTTCTGTAAATTGCTCAGCCCCAGAGTATCCCTCCAACATGGCAATTATATTGCCCGATTCAGGACAGTCTGCCCTACACACACATGAAATGCATGTAGAGCTGTGAGCTTGCAATGGTGAGATACATGTCGAAATATAAGAATTTTTATAATACACTTTTTATATTTTAATTCTTTAAAAATCAAAATAAAATCAATGCTAGTATT
The DNA here is from genome assembly GCF_046254945.1 of Alosa pseudoharengus. NCBI lineage: Eukaryota > Metazoa > Chordata > Actinopteri > Clupeiformes > Clupeidae > Alosa > Alosa pseudoharengus. The sequence goes on from NW_027468640.1 coordinate 16,611,690, forward strand.
AATACATGAAATGATGGCAGATCTGAATAGCCTAAACTCTCCTGAAAAAAACAATATATAATATATGTGTGTGGCACTTACAATGACCAGAATAAATCCTTATGAATAAAGGTAGTGAAAATGCCCTAAAAACAGCTTAGGGTTCTAAGGGTTAACATGCTAGTTAGCATAGTAACTTGGTTAACATTATTATCTTTGTTAACATATTTGCAAACAATAGAGCCATTCCAACTGTCAGTTATCGTCAACTATCTACCTAAATAATTTAACCATTTAAACTATCCACCTATTCAACTGTTCAGTCAATCCAACTATATTAAACCTCATCTACCTAGCAAATAATTTAACCATTTAAACTATCCACCTATTTAACTGTTCAGTCATTCTATATTAAACCTCATCTACCTAGCAAATAATTTAACCATTTAAGGTATCCACCTATTTAACTGTTCAGTCATTCTAACTATATTAAACTTCATCTACCTCTCAAATAATTTAAACTACCCACCTATTTAACTGTTCAGTCATTCCAACTATTAAACCTCATCTACCTCACAACCAATATAGCAACCACCTCAAGTACCCTAGCAACAGCCTAGGAACCACTTCCACAGTTACAACCTAGCAACCAATATAGCAACCAATGAGTTTAACCTAGCAACCAGCATAGCAACCACCACAACTAACCTAGCTACAGCCTAGCAACCATTTAAAGAACCCTAGCAACAGCCTAGCAACCATGTAAAATACCCAGGCAACAGCCTAGCAACCACTTCCACAGTTACAACCTAGCAACCAATAAAGCAACCAATAAGTTTAACCTAGCAACCAGCATAGCAACCACCACAACGAACCTAGCAACAGCCTAGCAACCACCTCAAATACCATAGCAACAGCCTAGCAACCATGTCAAATATCCTAGCAACAGCCTAGCAACCACTTCCACAGTTACAACCTAGCAACCAATATAGCAACCAATGAGTTTAACCTAGCAACCAGCATAGCAACCACCACAACTAACCTAGCAAAAGCCTAGCAACCACCTCATGTACCCTAGCAACAGCCTAGCAACCATGTCAAATACCCTAGCAACAGCCTAGCAACCACTTCCACAGTTACAACCTAGCAACCAATAAAGCAACCAATAAGTTTAACCTAGCAACCAGCATAGCAACCACCACAACGAACCTAGCAACAGCCTAGCAACCACCTCAAATACCATAGCAACAGCCTAGCAACCATGTCAAATACCCTAGCAACAGCCTAGCAACCACTTCCACAGTTACAACCTAGCAACCAATATAGCAACCAATGAGTTTAACCTAGCAACCAGCATAGCAACCACCACAACTAACCTAGCAAAAGCCTAGCAACCACCTCATGTACCCTAGCAACAGCCTAGCAACCATGCCAAATACCCTAGCAACAGCCTAGCAACCACTTCCACAGTTACAACCTAGCAACCAATATAGCAACTAATGAGTTTAACCTAGCAACCAGCATAGCAACCACCACAACTAACCTAGCAAAAGCCTAGCAACCACCTCATGTACCCTAGCAACAGCCTAGCAACCATATCAAATACCCTAGCAACAGCCTAGCAACCACTTCCACAGTTACAACCTAGCAACCAATATAGCAACCAATGAGTTTAACCTAGCAACAGCCTAGCAACCACCTCATGTACCCTAGCAACACCCTAGCAACCATGTCAAATACCCTAGCAACAGCCTAGCAACCACTTCCACAGTTACAACCTAACAACCAACATAGCAATGAATGAGTTAACCTAGCAACCAGCATAGCAACCACCACAACTAACCTAGCAACAGCCTAGCAACCACCTCATGTACCCTAGCAACAGCCTAGCAACCATGTCAAATACCCTAGCAACAGCCTAGCAACCACTTCCACAGTTACAACCTAGAAACCAATATAACAACCAATGAGTTTAACCTAGCAACCAGCATAGCAACCACCACAACTAACCTAGCAACAGCCTAGCAACCATTTAAAGAACCCTAGCAACCGCCTAGCAACCATGTCAAATACCCAGGCAACAGCCTAGCAACCACTTCCACAGTTACAACCTAGCAACCAATATAGCAACCAATGAGTTTAACCTAGCAACCAGCATAGCAACCACCACAACTAACCTAGCAAAAGCCTAGCAACCACCTCATGTACCCTAGCAACAGCCTAGCAACCATATCAAATACCCTAGCAACAGCCTAGCAACCACTTCCACAGTTACAACCTAGCAACCAATATAGCAACCAATGAGTTTAACCTAGCAACAGCCTAGCAACCACCTCATGTACCCTAGCAACACCCTAGCAACCATGTCAAATACCCTAGCAACAGCCTAGCAACCACTTCCACAGTTACAACCTAACAACCAACATAGCAATGAATGAGTTAACCTAGCAACCAGCATAGCAACCACCACAACTAACCTAGCAACAGCCTAGCAACCACCTCATGTACCCTAGCAACAGCCTAGCAACCATGTCAAATACCCTAGCAACAGCCTAGCAACCACTTCCACAGTTACAACCTAGAAACCAATATAACAACCAATGAGTTTAACCTAGCAACCAGCATAGCAACCACCACAACTAACCTAGCAACAGCCTAGCAACCATTTAAAGAACCCTAGCAACAGCCTAGCAACCATGTCAAATACCCAGGCAACAGCCTAGCAACCACTTCCACAGTTACAACCTAGCAACCAATACAGTAACCAATGAGTTTAACCTAGCAACCAGCATAGCAACCACCACAACTAACCTAGCAACAGCCTAGCAACCACCTCAAGTACCATAGCAACAGACTAGCAACCATGTCAAATACCCTAGCAACAGCCTAGCAACCACTTCCACAGTTACAACCTAGCAACCAATATAACCTAGCAACCACCTAAAGTACCCAAGCAAAAGCTTAGCAACCATTCTCAAAATGACAACCTAGCAACCAACATAACAACCAACATGATTAAGCCTGTCTGAAGTAGCATCAACTTTAACATGAGGCTGAAGCTATTCTACTAACCCGAGTTAGCCGCATCTGCTTCTTGTTCACTTAAACCTGACTTAAATCAGCTGGAATATCTGCTCGTGCATGAGTTCAACAGTAGAACTGTATAGGTGATTTAGGAAGACCTGATTTACTGTTGTAAAATTAAGGTAAAATTAAAAGAATGAAACTTCAATTTACACACCATCTGCAGCATTTTAAGTGAAATAGGAAAGGAAAAAATAAATTGTAGCACTGGTGAAATTGGAGAAGATAGTCGTTTGAAATGCTGAAACATAATTTGATCTTTTACTATTTTATTTTTGTCTTCTGCTTGTTGGAACATAGTATCAATAGGCGCATTCAAGATGAACTCTGACTGAGTCCATCTGACTGACAAGATCTGCCGGTTCAAATTGAAGGAGCATAAGACCACAGCAGAAGAAGTTGAACACATCTTTCAGTACAATTTGTGTCAGAAATCACAGTATGTGACATCATGACGGTTGTGTCGAGACTCTAATCTACCCCTACAACTCTTAAACAACACTTTCATAAGTATATGTTCACTTCCAAACTGTCTGCTGGAGTGTTTGCATCAAGTGCAATATTTTGCTCTGCTCCAACTCTCTCTGGTCGCATTCATTACATGCATTTATTACATCAAGACTGACTATACATGGATTTCTATGCAACATCACGAAAACATGCGTGCGCAACCAAGAGGCAGAAAGTACAATAGAACAGCATAGAGCAATGCAAAAGAGCAAAACAATAAAATGAGGTTTTGTGCTGAAAACTGCACCAATTCGATATCACGATGGTTAGAGAATGTTAAATATGTTCAATATCCCTAACGGAATGCATGTCTTCGCCAAAAATGACAAAATACGATGTTATATTAATAATGCAAATGAACGGCAAACTTTGAAATATAGTCTGAAATGAGATGTTATTATCATTGAGACAACAGGGGTATACAAAAATATCCGATTGTAGCTTACAACAGCTGACTATTTAAGTTAAGTTTATAACGTTGTGGACGGCCACCAAGCGTCTTCTGCCCCAAGGCTGTGCGCGCATCTAGTTTTGTTGGTAAACGGGAAACCCGTGTATTGTACCTCACTTTATTTTGGTTTGCTCAACTTTAGATCTAGAATGCTGCTGCTAGATTACTCACTGGAACTAAGAAGTGTGATTACACTTTTTCCTTAGCCTTTAATATTCTCTGATAATGTTCCTCGTTTATTTTCACTGCCCAGCCTTCAATTTGATTTGATTAATACACTAGGCCTATATCATTTTCTTTTTGTCTATTTAAACCACCATCATTTTGATTGCTGACAATTGATTTATTTTGTTTAACTTTTTTTAATCCCATTATTATTGATATTATTATTGTTGTTCATTATTTTGTTTATTTTTACTATTTTGTTTATTTTTAAGCACTTTGGATCAACTCTGTTGTGCATTAAGTGACCTAACTTGACCACACCTCTCCATGCTCTTCAGTCAATGACGTCGCTTAGTCTCGCGCTTGACACCTTTACTTTGACTCGGAATCAATCCCTCGTCTACTCCACTAGCTTCACTCTCGTTGTACCTGAGCTGAGGAGCTGACTGAGTGGTCTCGTCTAGGGATGTGCCAAGCGAGGCTTTTGAAACAGTGGCGCTTCTACAGCCAAACTGGTTTGATGCTTCGAAGCTTTTGACACACTACTCCACAACGCCATCTGGTGGTCAATAAAAATCCCTACACCAACATTACAGACATGCATGAATTTGCAGAAATGCACGAATACTCGAATACAAATGTTTTTATTTCAGAATATGATTTATTCTGCTGTGCTGGCGCTTAATCGGCTCTTTTTACGGAAGACATCACCAGCTTTGGAAAATGTACGTTTAAAAATATGAACTTCAGTATCTGCCTGCACCCGTCGGACTTGAACCCGCGAACAGTAGGCTATCATCCCGGATCGGGAGTCGAGCGTGCAGTCAACCGAGCTAAAAGCTCCTTCATAGGCACTATTCTTGACGTTGTTTAGGCTACTAATGTAGGCTACATATAGCCTAGCATACTGGTTAAAGTTACATTCATGTGGAACAGATGTGCCCGTAAGAGCCTGATATATACTGGCCAGAGCATGAAGATGGGGGATACACAGACTTATGTTAGACATTATGTATATAATTATTTAATGCATCAACAGTTTACCTATTTTGGTGAGTCTGTGCTGTGTTTTGAGACCTGCATGACGTATCAGTGAGGTAACGAAGCTTCGTTTCAATAGGTCACGTGACAACCTCATTTCAAGATAGGCTCCAAAGCGGTGTTTCGAAGCACTAGTGTTTCGCAAGCTCGAGACGTGTGTCGAGCGACCCATCCCTAGTCTCGTTGCCTCTGTTAAGTTTGGAGCCTTCAAAAACTTCGCCCTGAATTTACTGGGACTTTTCACATTACCACAAAAGTAAGTTTTATTTTCTTAACGTTAACACTAGATGTATTTTGGTAAGGTTAAGAGCGTTCTTTGTATCGATATCTGAGCCTCTGCTGGTACCTAAGCGGCTAGCTAACGTTAACGTTAGCTGCTAACTTAACTTTCTAGCTAGCACTACGGTTAACGCTAACGACCACGTAAATTACTCTAATCATATCACTTTTATTCGACTCATGTTGTCAAAAACAATGTTTACGAATTGTTTCCGACAATTCGTAGGGTAGTAGTACCATAACGTTAGCTGACTCAAAGTCTGTCATAGTAATTGATTGGTGAAGTCTGACATTTGGAAACTGTCGGTAGTTAGCTTAAAACATTGCAGCAACATTGAAAGGTCAGCGCCAGCGGGGTTAAAGTTAAACACATTTAAACTTTGAGCGTCGCATTAAAAACGCCGGCCACAACGTGAAGCCGAGACCGAAATGAAGGCGTCTTCATAGAGAAACAATTGGCCAACGAGGCGTTTGACGGTATGCCTTGAACTAGTACGTTAACGTTACATGACCAGCACATAACGTAGGCTAGATATTGCCAACATGCCTGTACCCTGAATCCAATGCTATCACATATTTTCTAACTTTATGGTGGCGAGAAAAGACATATCTAGAAAATCATATAGAAATATCTAGCCTATCAACCTACTAGTCCAATTATTTTCTGATTCTTATGTTACAGCAAACAAACTTATTTCTAAGTGTGCCACTAATACTTGTGTCAAGTACTTTTGGTCACACATATGAGAAGTAGTGCTGCCTTTTGTTAAATTAACATACTTGTGTTGCATTGTAATGTTATAGCAGTGGTCACAATTTCACACAAGTGTCTTTATTCAACAGCAAGCAATAGTCTTTTTAAAGACTTTTTCCATCTCCACCTTCCCTTGTGGTGCGGCAGTCTTTGCCACAGAAATACTCACAAGACTCCCATCTCCCATCCTGTCTTCCCTTGCTGTGCTGCAGACTTTTCAGGTCATAATCATAATCTTAATTATTTTTACTGCTAGACCAGCTATGCTGCTTGCTTACACTTTTTTGGTTACACAAACATGTAAATTATGTTTTTATTGACGTTGAAGAAAAATAGCTACTTCACTGATTTGGTGTAGTACTGTTACCTACTGTAACTTATGGAGGCCAGGTGACTGACAGAACTAGCAAGCTAGTTAAACTAGTTGACTTGCAGGTTGCTTGTCTTGATGGCAGAATGCCTACCATATCGACATTGACAACTACAAATGTGTCCAAACTTTTTCTTTTTATTAAAAGTAACCATCATATCACATAACCATAACAATCAACCATCACATAAGTCCTGTTTTTTTCTTTAACCCATAAAAGATGACGACAATTGAATGTTAAGCTGCCTACAAAATCTGCTCCTGCTCTGCATAATATACTGCTGTGCTGAATTTTGTATTAGTTTTCTTTGCTCACTTCACTTAATTCATCCTACATCACTAAAACTGACCTATTGCTGAAATTGATCGAACCGAGAAAGCGACAATGTTGCCGTGTGTGTTGCTGCTTATTTTTGGATGTGTGTAACGTGTGTTTTTTTCTTCTTTGTTTGCCTTTTAGGCTTGTTCCAGACCAGCCCTGTCAGAGCGGTGTCTGCGTGTCACTTGTGACGCTGCCTGTCATCGTCTGCACACCCTGCACTACACTGCACTGCACTCATATACAACAGAACCCACTAACGCCTACCTGCAAACATATCTACGACAAGAACCAAACACTTGCTGAGAACATATCTGACTGCACATACTATACTCTGAACCCTTTTGATTGAAACCACCTTTGATATTGAAACCGCCTTAAAGATTGAAACCGCCTTAAAGATTGAAACCGCCTTTGAGATTGAAACCGCCTTTGAATGATTTTCTGAACCTTTTTGAAACTGAAACCCCCTTTGAATCATATTCTGAACCGTTTTGAAACTGAAAACGCCTTTGAATTCTGAACCATTTTGAGACTGAAACCTCCTTTGAATCCTCTTCTGAACCATTTTGAGACTGAAACCTCCTTTGAATTCTGAACCATTTTGAGACTGAAACCTCCTTTGAATCCTATTCTGAACCATTTTGAGACTGAAACCCTCTTTTGAATCCTATTCTGAACCATTTTCAGACTGAAAACGCCTTTCAATTCTGAACCATTTTGAGACTGAAACCCCCTTTGAATCATATTCTGAACCATTTTGAAACTGAATCCTTTGCTGAATACTACTTTGAATCATATTGAGACTTTCCTACAAGAATTGACCACTTTGTGAAAGCACTATATAAAGACTCTAAACCATACTGATAAACTACCTGTGAACTATTCACATACATAACTATTACTGTGAACCTGTGAAACGTTGATATATTTGAATAATACCTGTCAAAGTTGTCTTTGCTGTTATATGCCTACTTTTAGACCTGGGCTGTGCTGCAAGACTGAATCTGAGCTGTGTGAGGACTTGGAGATTCCATCCTAGTTCTGCATAAACCTGATCATCTCAAGAGCTTCCTCTCATTCTTCATCAGTGTCATCAAGTGTTACCTCTACTTAACAGTTCCAGTGCCATATTCAGAATTGCCACTGATAAACAAAATACGCATTAACATAAAATTGAGGATAATTTCAGAATTTAATCGATAATTAAACTAAAGTAAATATTGTGTGTGAAGGTGAAAATTGTCATTTTGTACTTTTGACAGCCAGCTTGTTATTTATTGGGTGCCAAACATATTCTAATCATTTTGTTTTAATTCTTTGCTTAGCAACATTTCATTTTTGGGCCCACTATTTATTGTAATAAACCACTGAAATAAATACTAGTGTTTGGATATTGAGTTAATTAACATTCAATCTCATCTAACTGTTTTTGTATACTCAGATTAAGTTGATTAAGTAACCTGTGAGTAGAACAGTAAGTGCTATTGTATAATCTGATAAACAATAATTTGTACAACCCATATTAGACTTAACTAAACTTGACCAGTAGACTATATTAAGCAAACATTGTAGCATTTTGAAACATGCCAAGGAAAGGCCGTCGCTCAGAGGCTCAAAAGAGACGTTGGCGTAAGTTGGACCTCTCTGAAGTTGAACCACATCAGTCTTCATTAGACCAGAGTGACTTGAATGAGAGAGAACATGTAAATGAGGTAACTAGTGTTTTCCGCATGAACATGGAGCAGAGAGCCATCACATGTGTTCAAGCAACTCATAGCCAACGTGATGTAAGGTATGGGAACAACAGTAACAAGCAGTGCACCTGCAATTCCCTGGTATTTCTGGCAACTCTCCATTACAGAACTGAGCTCAACAGTGATGATCTTGACTACGTTTTGCAAAAAGGTAACTTGATGTACAGTGAAGCACTGGTAAGGTTGAGCGCGAGAGGCAATGAAGCACCTGACCACTTGGCTTTTGATGAATTACCTGATAGTGTTGAGATCTATGGACAGATGTATCATATTGAAAAGTGCCCGTCACGGTTTGGTTATCTGAGGCAAGATGGACCTGATGGTGTGGACTTCCTACAGCTCTCTGAAAGACTGCATTGTTTGTCAAATGATGTAAAGTTTGCACTGCTAACTGTAGGTAGCTCAACAATAGCTTTGTTTAGAGATGATGATAAATATGGAGTTTTTGATCCACATTCAAGAACACCTCATGGATTTCCAGCAAACAATGGCACTGCTGTGATGTTGACCTTTGTCAGCTTGAGTGACGTGATTGATCATCTGCTTGCATTCTGGACATTACTTGAATCATCTGATGCATGGATTTATGAGTTAATGCCAGTGTTATTTACATCTGAGTGTAATAATGAACAAGGAAGCCACACTGACAATGTGCAACCTGCTCAGACTGCAGAGTTCCCAGCTCCAGCCATTTCTGAGAATTCACTTAGGCCTACTACTAAACATAGTAAGGATCGCAGGCGCAGAAAAGCTGCCAAAGCACAAAAGGATATATCCTGCAGTGAGAACAACAGAATCAGACAGCGAAAATATTATGAACAGAATAGAATGAAAAAAATTGAATATGAAAGAAAGAGGTATGCACACTGCATTCAAGACAATAAGAAATCGTACCTCAGAGACCGTTACATGAATGAGAGTTTTAAATTGAGGAAACAGGCTTACATGAAGAAACATTATGCAAATGATCCAACCTATCGTTCAAGAAATAAGTTGACCATAAAACATCAGTATGCAAATGACCCGACCTATCGTTCAAAAAAGAAGTTGACCATAAAACATCACTATGCAAATGATCCGACCTATCGTTCAAGACAGAAGTTGACCATGAAACATCACTATGCAAATGATCCAACCTATCGTTCAAGAAAGAAGTTGACCATAAAACATCACTATGCAAATAATCCAACCTATCGTTCAAGACAGAAGTTGACCATGAAACATCACTATGCAAATAATCCAACCTATCGTTCAAGAAAGAAGTTGACCATAAAACATCACTATGCAAATGATCCAACATACAGGCAGAAAAAAAAGGAAACCTTCACTGACAGATACAGAAATGACCCTTTATTCAGGCATTATCGTTCTCTACAAAAAAAGAAGAATGCAGGTGTAGGCATAAATAACAGTTTTCAGAGAATTATTCACAAAATGCGTTGTGCTTTACATATACAGCGTAAATATCGGAATCTTACACGTCTGGACATCAATCAGAGCATGAGGTTGAATAACAGTCACCAACAGAAAGCACCATTTTGCATGATGCCATCACATCTTTTCGAATGGATGTACAGAACGGCCCTACTTTTGTTTGCACAGTGTGTCACAGAGCTTTGTTTTATAATCAGGTAAAAGAGTGCAATCATGAATGTTATGAAAAGAATCGAGCCATGGTTGATCAATGCTTAACAGGCAAATATGTACATACATGCAGCGAGCAGTGCAGTGCACTTGAATCATTGTTGTGCACCAGATGAAAAAACAGAGTGGATTTGTTACAGCTGTGATGAAAACTTGAAGATGGGGAAAATGCCGGCCATTGCTGTAAACAATATGTTAGAGCTATCACCAATTCCTCCAGAGCTCAGTAATCTTAATATACTTGAAAGGCACATCATAGCACGGTACATACCATTTGCAAAAATAATCAGTCTTCCTAAAGGCCAGCAGAAATTAATACATGGTGGAATTGTCTGTGTAGCTTCAGAGATTGAGGCAACGGTCAACGCTTTGCCTAGACCCAGCAGCCAGTCACAGCTTTTGAAAGTGAAGTTGAAAAGAAGAATGAACTATACAGGGCATTACCAGTTCCAAACTGTAGACATGACCAAAGTATTACGTGCCTTATCAAAACTGAAAGAGATGCATTCAGAGTACAAGGACATAACCATAACTAATGAAACACAAGCTTTTGGGGATGGAATAAATAGCTTGGCAAATGAAAACGATGTCAGTGCTGCAGGGGAGGTTGATCTAATGGAGACTGATGCAGTGGATGAGTTTGACATTACTGACCCAGGACATTCAGAGATACATAGTGAAGGCAATCAGCCTAATAATGAAACCCATGAGTTACATGATAACCAGGATTCACTTGACACTGAGCAGGACACAAGTCAGCAGAATGGTGGATGCTCAATAGATTCATGCTTACAGCCAGCTGATATTGCACAGGAAATGTTAACATTTGGTGAAGGTATATTCACTGTGGCACCAGCTGAAGGAAACAGACCAGTGAGTTTTTTCAGAGTTCCTAAACTAGAGGCAATGGCTTTCCCTGTGCAGTTCCCCACTGGAATTAACACTTTGGATGAAACACAAAGACCAATGAAATTATCGCCAAGCAGATATTTCAATGCACGTCTCTTTTGTGTTGACAATCGATTTGCTCTCGACTCCAATTATATTTTTTTCGCACAATTTATCGCAGAAATGCATTTGGCAAAGTCTTCTATGTCTATTCAACTGCGTAAAGGAAAACCTATGACCAGAGATGGACGCAAAATAACTGCAAGAATGCTCCGAGACAAACGTGAAGTGGAAAAACTGGTACGCAACAGAGATGCCACTCGATTCATGCAGCCTTTGAGAGGAACACCTGCCTACTGGGAAAAAACCCTCAGAGACCTCTTTGCAATGCTTCGCCAGCTGGGTACCCCAACATTCTTCTGTACATTTAGTGCTGCCGAAATGAGATGGCCAGAGGTCATACAAACAATAAAGGCACAGCAAGGAGAGCAGGTTGACTTTTCTGAACTCGACTGGGCATCAAAATGTGAGATTTTACGTAACAACCCTGTCACCACCATGCGCATGTTTGACAAGCGAGTTGATGTACTACTAAGACACCTACTTTTGTCACCAGCACAGCCCATCGGTGAGGTCATTGACTACTTTTTTCGAGTGGAGTATCAAGCTAGAGGTTCGCCTCATATACATATGTTGGTTTGGTGTAACAACGCACCTGTATTTGAGGAGGACACAGATGAGAAAGTGTGTGAATTTGTGGACAAGTACATAACATGTCAGCTGCCTGACCCAAATACAGACCCTGAGCTTTTCAAAATAGTGACAGAGGTGCAAACCCACAGCAAAAGGCACTCCAAGTCATGTAAGAAAGGAAATAAGCACTGTCGGTTTGGATTTCCGAAACAGCCTGTCGAGAGCACATTTATAACACGCCCAATGCCAGCAGAGCTCATGGACGTATCTGACGATGAATCTGATCATGACCGCTCTTCCATGTCTCCTGAAGACGCCAAAACTAAGCTGAGGCCTTTATGGGAATTGCTGAATAATCCAACAACATCATTTGAAAGCATCCCACAGCTACTTGCCCAATGCAATTTAGGCTATGAAGAATACCTAAACTGTGTCAGTTCATTAACAACGTCCAGTGTGCTAGTAATGAAACGTCAACCAAAGGACTGCTGGATTAATGGCTATAATGAACATTTGTTAAGGGCCTGGAATGCAAACATTGATATTCAGTTCATCCTGAACCCTTATTCCTGTCTGATGTACATCTTGTCATACATTTCCAAAGCTGAACATGAGATGAGTGAGTATTTGAAAAGAGTTGTCTCTGATACTTCTCAATCCAATACCTCTGACTGTGAGGAAATGAAACAAATCATGCAAGCATACTCCAAAAACAGAGAGGTTAGTGTTCAAGAGGCTGTTGCACGAGTCTGTAGCTTGAAACTAAAGTCTTGCTCTCGAAACGTGATATTTATACCCACTGATGACAATGCTTTGAAAATGAGCGTCCCTTTAAGGTACCTGAATGACAGAATCCCTGATTCAGAGAATGTTTGGATGTCCGGAATGGCAGACAAATACAAAAACAGACCAGATACACCAGAGTTTGCGTCAATGTTTATGGCAGAGTTTGCTTCCACTTATAGAGTTGTGTATGGAAGGCAGAAACAAGGAAAAAAGGTTTTGCCACTTCAAAATGAAATGGGCTTCATTCAGAAGCGAACGAAAGGAAAGCCTGCCATTATCAGATACGCCCGATTTTCTGAGCAAAAAGCTCCAGAGAAATTCTATGGCACATTGCTCAAACTGTACCTCCCTTATCGTTTAGATTCACAGCTGAAACCCAGAGGTTTTCCAACATATGAGTCATTTTACACATCAGGTTCTATACGTCTTTCTGGAAGAGACTATAATGAGAGAGTAGTTTCTGTTGTCAAGGAGAACAGGTCACAATTTGAAAAGAACAGTGATGCAATAGAGAAAGCTATTGAGAACATAGAAGAAAATGGACCTATGGAGGATGCATGGACAACACTTGCACCTGAGACAGAGCTTCTTCGGCTTGAGTGCATTTCTGAGCGTGAGGAAATAAATCCAGACAAAATGAATGAACGGGATGACATTCCTGAATGTAGCTCAAGTACCACAGACAGAGGAAGTGCAGCACCAATGTTTGAGGCTCCTCAAATAGACCCTACTGTAGTCCGTAACATGTATCAAAATCTAAATCAAACGCAGGCATCTATATTCTATACAGTGCGTAAGTGGTGCATGAGACGAGTGTGTGGACAGAGTGCCGATCAGTTTTTTTACTTTGTCACTGGTGGAGCTGGAACTGGCAAATCTCACCTTATCAAATGCATCTACTCAGAGGCATCAAAGATACTCCGCAAGTTACCCCGCATCACAGAGGAAAGAGACATGTCCATGCCCACTGTCCTTCTCACAGCATTTACTGGCACAGCAGCTTTTAACATATCTGGCAAGACACTGCATTCTGTCCTGAAACTGCCAAGAAGCCTTAAACCACCTTACCAGTGTCTTGGAAACCGTCTAGATGAAGTGAGAGCAACCTTGTCCAATGTTGAAATAATTGTCATTGATGAAGTGTCCATGATATCAAAATCACTCTTTGCATATGTCAATTGGAGACTGCAAGAAATCAAAGGCAGCAAGAAACCCTTTGGCGGAGTCTCAATCCTGGCCTGTGGTGATTTCAACCAGATAAGTCCCCCCGGTAAAGCCAAACCTCTCTGTGTGTTTGAGGATCATGTTCTTGATATCTGGAAGGATCGATTCCAAGTAGTCACTCTCACAGAAATCATGCGCCAGAAAGACGATGTGCCATTTGCTGAGCTGCTCAACAGGATAAGGGTGAAACGTAAAGGAGAGGCATTATCTGAAGCAGACAGAGCTCTAGTTGGCCAGGCCATATGTCAACCTGATGACTGTCCCAAATACATTCTGCATGTTTTTGCTACAAATAAACAAGTAAACCAACACAATGCAAACACAATATCTGCTCTATACTCTGAACTGGTCGACATTGATGCACATGACTATAAGAAAGATCTACGAACTGGTCAGATGGAAAGGCAGAGAGCACCTTTTGAAGGACGTAAAGGGGATTTACCAGACAGACTACAAGTTGCTAACGGTGCACGTGTGATGCTCATGAGAAACATAGATGTGGAAGATGGACTGGTGAATGGTTCATTTGGAAAGATTGGTAAAATTGTTTATCACGTCCAAGATGGGAGATCAATTGTAAAAATGCTTGGTGTTGAACTGGACAGTCCCAATGCAGTGCAAAGACATCGCAATAAGGGACCAGAAGGACCAGACAATTTGGTATATATTGAAAGAGTAGAGGAACCTCTTAGTAAAAAGGGTGTGGTTCGTCACCAATTTCCAATGACTCTAGCCTTTGGTTGTACCATACACAAATGTCAAGGCATGACGACAGTTTCTGCAGTGGTCTCAATGCAGCGAATATTTGAACCTGGTATGGCATACGTTGCTCTCAGCAGAACTACCTCACTACATGGTCTGCGCATAGTTGATTTTGATGAAAACCAAATATATGCTGATCCAGAAGTCACAGTTTCTGTGGACAGTATGCAAAAAGTTGAATTTGGAAACGCCATGCCCCTTCTTCACTGCCTCCCCACTCTGAGATCACCATCTTTAACACTGATCCATCACAACACCGAAGGACTGTCAGCCCACATTGATGACGTGAAGAGACATCATGAACTGTGCCTCGCAGACATTTTGTGTTTTACTGAAACACACCTTTTTGGCACATTTGTCCCAGAAAATATCCAATTGGAAAACTATCAAATGTATAAGCGCAACAGACATGTGTCATACTCCACTCTTTCGCATTTTGCACAAAAAAATGGTGGGGGAGTTGCTATGTTTGTAAAAAACCATGTTCAAGCCCATCATGTGCCATACATACAGGGTGTGACTGATCTCGAATTCCTAGTATTGAAAGTTGTTGCTCCAGTTCCACTACTAATTGCAGTGATTTACAGACCACCAGATTACAACACAAACCTATTTTTGCCAAATCTCTGTCATTTACTGGAGTCTTTACATGTTATTGCTGATAGTCCAGTTATAGTCTGTGGGGATTTTAATGAGGACATGTTGACCAATGGAAGAAAGCCAATCTATGAGTTGTTCCAGTCTAAAGGATTCACAAATCTCATTACCACCTCCACCACTGAGAAGAACACATTGTTGGACAACATCTTTATCTCTGATCCTCAGCACTGTGCCCATTCAGGTGTTCTACAAACATATTACAGTTATCATGATCCTGTGTTCTGTATTCTTAATTAATTTCAATACATAATTTGACACTGCTCCAATCCGTTATATCAACTTTAGAATGAGGAGAAAACATTAATGAAATATGATGTACATTTTTTGTCAAAAAGTGATTAACAATTGTGCAATGTAAACAGGTTACCAAAATTAGGGTTGTACCCTAGTCAAATATAAAATTCCATGACTTTTTCCAGACACAAAAATGAATTTCAATGACTTACTTTATATCAAATGGTACAATATATCGACCAATGATTTCAGACTGTGTAGCGTCAAAGAATCTTTTACTTTTTTAGAGTGGGAGATGAACAAATGGACATTGAATAATTCAAAGTTGGGCTACTCAAACAATAAAGCTGTCCTCCAAAGAGGAGGGGTGGTGGTGGGTTAATATAAACCTGACTGTACTACTGAGACCACTAGCATGTCTACCTGGATCATAGCTAAGAATATTTAAGCTTCCCCATGAGCTTAATATCCACCAAATGATATTTTACTAGTCATTCTCCTCTATCTTCGCCCACTTAAAGCTTTACAGTGCTTGAGAGTATTGCCTGATAGTGATATTTAAGATTGATGTTTATGTATACATATTACATCCAGACCTTGGGACAATGTCAGGTTTTATACTGTTTTTACTGTTTTTAGCTGAACTGAATAATGAAATAGACCTTTGACTGCTTGTTTTCAATATCAAGATTAAGATCAGGATTATAATGCTATTTAATCGAAGGTCAAAGACTTCACACTCTACATCCAGAGGCTATTTGACTTGTATAGATTTGTGCTCTATGAACTGTCTCTGCCAGCTGCGCCGCACTAACCTCTCCCAGTATTTAAAGCCCTGTCTTTCAGCTCTCCTTTGTCAGATCGTCTGCAAAGCGCACACCCTAAACCTGTTTGCTCGCACTTCTGTCGTCTGACTCCTGTTTTGTGACCCCGGACCTGCCTGAATCCTGACTACTCTTCGACCCCGGTAAGTCTTCTAAAAAAAGCCTTCTGCAACTGTGATTTTGGATTTCCCTTGAACTGTACTTCTGCCTTGTTTCATCCGCCCTGTTGTGCCTGACCCCCCCCCCCCCCAGGACTTCTGGACCACCCACCAACCGGCTTCATAGGACGCCTCGCTGCCACTGGGGAGGACACGGACACAGACACAGCACATTGGACGGAACCCCTGGAACCCCTGGAGCCTTCACTCACTCCCTACTTCCCTTTCCCCTGAAGTTCAATAAACTTTCTGCAATTGTGGTCCTCTGGTTGTCTGTCTGAACCGTGACATCTCATTCAATACCATATGAAGGAAAATGACATTGGATGTTTAAACTAAATTTCTCTCTATCACTTACTCCCTTATTGTGGTGCATGAACTATATTATAAATCGTATAATAATATTATAAATATTACATTACGTCTGAATTCAATTTCACATCTTTGCAATTTTGCATTTTCATGCACTGTATTTCCTTCAGGAAATGCTTTTCTAGTTCTTCTTCTTCTTCTAACGCACTTAATGCAGCTTCAACCGTTTAACATAGAAACTTCATTCAAACTTTGTCACGTAGATCTTACTTAGGACACCCGGGCAATGTATTTTTCAACTTTGTAACTTTTATACTTTTTAACCCTTAGAACCCTAAGCTGTTTTTAGGGCATTTTCACTACCTTTATTCATAAGGATTTATTCTGGTCATTGTAAGTGCCACACACATATATTATATAGTGTTTTTTTCAGGAGAGTCGAGGCTATTCAGATCTGCCATCATTTCATGTATTAATACTAGCATTGATTTTATTTAGATTTTTAAAGAATTAAAATATAAAAAGTGTATTATAAAAATTATTATATTTCGACATGTATCTCACCACAGCAAGCTCACAGCTCTACATGCATTTCATGTGGTTGTAGGGCAGACTGTCCTGAATCGGGCAATATAATTGCCATGTTGGAGGGATACTCTGGGGCTGAGCAATTTACAGAAATATTTGCTGTGTGATTTACGGAAATAAATGCCATTTTTTATTTAGTGATGAAAAATGACCTTTCTGAGCTCCATATCTGTGACATGAACTGATCTGACCTGACTTGACCCGAGGTTACATGTTAGCCTGCGTGCCTGTGTGTATGCTGTCATAATAATTCTCAACTTTTTACTGCATTGCCATGAACAAAGTAAAGGCAAAAAAGGTGTTTATTTGTTGAACAAATTGGGATGCAATGTGAGCCTTGAATTGGATGCATGCAGGAATTTGCTAGGATCTCAAAACCGGAATATAAACATGCTTTGCCATAGAGAAACACATGATAGCATTGGATTGTAAACATGCTTTGCCACAAGAACAGACAAAAACGTGGGGTAAGTCCAGCTATATGAAGTTATTATTTTGCTGTCACTTCGTCTGTTTTATAACCCAGAAGGATGTACTTGGTATCAAATGATAGCTCTGAGTCTCCTCTTTCATCTGACATGCGTGGCATATCTATGCGATCACGGGTCCGCGAGTAATTCAAACGAGAGTAATGAGTGTGCAGCGTTGGTTTGTGTACATGATGTTATTATTTTGCAGTCACTTCGTCTGGTTTTATAAGCCCAAAGGATCGATAAACATGGTACCAATGGATAGCCCCGTGCCCCCTCTTTCATCTGATATGCTTGCCATATCGATGCGATCACGGGTTCGCGAGTAATTCAAACTAGAGTAATGTGTGTGCAGGTGAACGCAGAGAAGTATAGACTGTAAATATGATGCAATTTGATTTAATTTCATGATTTTTTTTAATTTTCATACTTGATCGTACAGACAAGTATGTAGTCTCGTTGGAAAGCCCCACTTCTGCTCTGTCGTGCAATAAAGGTTTCATCTCGCTGCGATGAACCGTTCCGGAGCAATGTAACAGAGAAGAAGGGGTGTGTTTTTTGACGCACTTTGCGTCAATCGGGTTCTAAGGGTTAAACTATTAATTAAAACTATCAAAATTTCCCCATTGACTTAACATTGCCCTTTATGACATCACAGAAATTAGAATCCTATGGCAGGTGTTCGGGCCACCTGGATCTCAACTGCCATTCTCAGGCTTTAAGCATACAAACTGGCCCTATTAAGACTACACATCCTGTTCAACTGCTTCCTCTGCCAAAAACTGTTTCAAAATAAAAGTCCTCACTACAATATTTCACTGCTAAACAATTTAAGCCTTTAAACTACTGAACTTTTTAACTGTTCAGCCATTGTAACTGTTACTTGTCATCAACTATGACTCCTACCCACTGTAGCTAGTTAGCTAAGTTAGTTAGCAAGTAATATGGTTAGCATAGTTAGCATGCTAGCATGTTAGCATGCTAGTTAGCATTTTTAGCAAAACTGCTAAAAATGATTAGCTAAGTTAGCTAAGTAACATGGTTAGCATAGTTAGCATGCTAGCATGTTATCATGCTAGTTAGCATTTTTAGCAAAACTGCTAAAAATTATTAGCTAAGTTAGCTAAGTAACATGGTTAGCATAGTTAGCATGCTATCATGCTAGTTAGCATTTTTAGCAAAACTGCTAAAAATGATTAGCTAAGTTAGCTAAGTAACATGGTTAGCATAGTTAGCATGCTAGCATGTTAACATGTTAGTTAGCATTTTTAGCAAAACTGTTAAAAATGATTAGCTAAGTTAGCTAAGTAACATGGTTAACATAGTTAGCATGCTAGCATGTTAGCACGCTAGTTAGCATTTTTAGCAAAACTGCTAAAAATGATTAGCTAAGTTAGCTAAGTAGCATGGTTAACATAGTTAACATGTTAGCATGCAAGTTAGAATAGTTAGCATACCTACTACAAATGATTAGCTAAGTTAGCTAAGTCACATGGTTAGCATACTTAACATATTAGCATGCTAGTTAACATACATACTAAAAATGATTAGCTATGTTAGCTAAGTCACATGGTTAGCATACTTAACATGTTAGCATGCTAGTTAGCATACCTACTAAAAATGATTAGCTAGGTTAGCTAAGTCACATGGTTAACATAGTTACCATGTTAACATTGCTAACATGCTAGTTAGCATAACTATTAAAAATTAAAACATTAGCTAAGTTAACTAAGTTAAGTAACTTGGTTAACATGATTAACTTTTAGCATAACTGCTAGCAAACATTAAAGCCATTCCAACTGTCAGTTATCGTCAATTATCTACCTAAATAATTGAACCATTTAAATTATCCACCTATTTAACCGTTCAATCATTCCAACTATATTAAACCTTATCTACCAAGCAAATCATTTAACTATATAAACTATCCACCTATTTAACTGTTCAGTCATTCCAACTATATTAAACCTCGTCTACCTAGCAACCAATATAGTTTGTTTTTACTCTATATGATATTTTACATCATATTTTTTGCATTTTCATGCACTGTATTTCCTTCAGGAAATGCTTTTCTAGTCTTATTATAGTGCATGAAAATGCACTATACTGTTCTTCCTAGGATTCTTATTACAGTGCATGAAAATGCACTGTACTGTTCTTCCTAGGCTTCTTCTTATTACAGTGCATGAAAATGCACTGTACTGTTCTTCCTAGGATTCTTATTACAGTGCATGAAAATGCACTGTACTGTTCTTCCTAGGATTCTTATTACAGTGCATGAAAATGCACTGTACTGTTCTTCCTAGGCTTCTTATTCTTATGATTCTTCTTATTACAGTGCATGAAAATGCACTGTACTGTTCTTCCTAGGCTTCTTCTTATTAGAGTGCATGAAAATGCACTCTACTGTTCTTCCTAGGCTTCTTCTTCTTCTTCTTCTTATTACAGTGCATGAAAATGCACTGTACTGTTCTTCCTAGGCTTCTTCTTCTTCTTCTAACGCAGTTAATGCAGCTTCAACCGTTTAACGTAGAAACTTCATTCAAACTGCGTTGCGTAGGTCTTACTTAGGACATGTGGGCTTTGTATTTTTCATCTTTGTAACTTTTATACTTTTTAAACTATTAATTAAAAACTGTTCAAAATTTCCCCATAGACTTAACATGGGCTGATGACATCACAATAGAGCCGTTAAGCAATTAGAATCCTATAGCAGGTGTTCGGGCCAGCTGCATCAACTGCCAGTCTCAGGCTTTAAGCATACAAACTGGCCCTATTAAGACTACACATCCTGTTCAACTGCTTCCTCTGCCAAAAACTGTTTCAAAATAAAAGTCCTCACTACAATATTTCACTGTTAAACAATTTAACCCTTTAAACTACTGAACTTTTTAACTGTTCAGCCATTGTAACTGTTAATTGTCATCAACTATGACTCCTACCCACTGTAGCTAGTTAGCATAGTTAGCATGCTAGCATGTTAGCATACTAGCATGTTAGCATGCTAGTTAGCATTTTTAGCAAAACTACTAAAAATGATTAGCTAAGTTAGCTAAGTCACATGGTTAGCATAGTTAGCATGCTAACATGTTAGCATGCTAGTTAACATTTTTAGCAAAACTGCTAAAAATAATTAGCTAAGTTAGCTAAGTCACATGGTTAGCATAATTAGCATGCTAGCATGTTAGCATGTTAGTTAGCATTTTTTGCAAAACTGCTAAAAATGATTAGCTAATTTAGCTAAGTCACATAGTTAGCATAGTTAGCATGCTAATATGTTAGCATGCTAGTTAGCATTTTTTAGAAAACTGCTAAAAATGATTAGCTAAGTTAGCTAAGTCACATGGTTAGCCTAGTTTAGCATGCTAACATGTTAGCATGCTAGTTAGCATTTTTTATAAAACTGCTAAAAATGATTAGCTAAGTTAGCTAAGTCACATGGTTAGCATAGTTAGCATGCTAACATGTTAGCATGCTAGTTAGCATTTTTAATAAAACTGCTAAAAATGATTAGCTAAGTTAGCTAAGTCACATGGTTAGCATAGTTAGCATGTTAACATGCTAATTAGCATAGTTATCATAACTAATAAAAATGATTAGCTAGGTTAGCTAAGTCATATGGTTAGCATAGTTAACATTTTAACATTGTTAACATGTTAGTTAGCATAGTAACTTGGTTAACATTATTATCTTTATTAACATAGTTAGCATAACTACTAGCAAACATTGGAGCCATTCCAACTGTTAGTTATCGTCAACTATCTGCCTAAATAATTTAACCATTTCAATTATTAACCTATTTAACTGTTCAGTCATTCCAACTATATTAAACCTTATCTACCAAGCAAATAATTTAACCATATGAACTCATCATATTTTTGCATTTTCATGCACTGTATTTCCTTCAGGAAATGCTTTTCTAGTTATTCTTCTTCTTCTAACGCAGTTAATGCAGCTTCAACCGTTTAACGTAGAAACTTCATTCAAACTGTGTTGCGTAGGTCTTACTTATGACATGTGGGCTTTGTATTTTTCATCTTTGTAACTTTTATACTTTTTAAACTATTAATTAAAAACTGCTCAAAATTTCCCCATAGACTTAACATGGGCTGATGACATCACAATGGACTAATTAACTTGATTTGCACCTGGTATCATCTTCCAGCTGCTCATCTAGGCCCCATCAAAGAATCAGTTCAACTGATTGCACCTGTATCAACTGCTTTCTACTGAACTAGACCAACTCTCTCTGTCTCTCCATTCTACAAGGATATAAGACACATTTCCTCCAACTTTCTATCCATTCATCCTCTTCAAATGATTCACTCATCCACCCATTAAACTATCCATCAACATCCATTAAACAATCTGCCTATCAACATCCATTCAACTTTCTGTCTATCAACATCCATTACACTATCTACATTTAACTTTTAAACTATATACTCTGTCTCAGGCTTTAAGCATACAATATGGCTCTATTAAGACTGCCGTTAAGCAATTAGAATCCTATGGCAGGTGTTCGGGCCAGCTGCATCAACTGCCAGTCTCAGGCTTTAAGCATACAAACTGGCCCTATTAAGACTACACATCCTGTCCAACTGCTTCCTCTGCCAAAAACTGTTTCAAAATAAAAGTCCTCACTACAATATTTCACTGTTAAACAATTTAACCCTTTAAATTACTGAACTTTTTAACTGTTTAGCCATTGTAACTGTTACTTGTCATCAACTATGACTTCTACCCACTGTAGCTAGTTAGCATGGTTAGCATAGTTAGCATGTTAGCATGCTAGCATGTTAGCATGCTAGTTAGCATTTTTTATAAAACTGCTAAAAATGATTAGCTAAGTAAGCTAAGTCACATGGTTAGCATAGTTAGCATGCTAGCATGTTAGCATGCTAGTTAGCATTTTTTACAAAACTGCTAAAAATGATTAGCTAAGTTAGCTAACTCACATGGTTAACATAGTTAGCATGCTAGCATGTTAGCATGTTAGTTAGCATAGTTAGCATAATTGCTAAAAATAATTAGCTAAGTTAGCTAAGTAAAATGGTTAGCATAGTTAACATGCTAGTTAGCATAGTTAGCAAAACTGCTAAAAATGATTAGCTAGGTTAGCTAAGTCACATGGTTAACATAGTTAGCATTGCTAACATGCTAGTTAGCATAACTACTAAAAATGAAAACATTAGCTAAGTTAACTAAGTTAAGTATTATCCACCTATTTAACCGTTCAATCATTCCAACTATATTAAACCTTATCTACCAAGCAAATCATTTAACCATATAAACTATCCACCTATTTAACTGTTCAGTCACTCCAACTATATTAAACCTCATCTACCTAGCAACCAATATAGTTTGTTTTTACTCTGTATGATATTTTACATCATATTTTTTGCATTTTCATGCACTGTATTTCCTTCAGGAAATGCTTTTCTAGTTATTACAGTGCATGAAAATGCACTGTACTGTTCTTCCTAGGCTTCTTCTTCTTCTTCTTCTTCTTCTTCTTCTTATTACAGTGCATGAAAATGCACTGTACTGTTCTTCCTAGGCTTCTTCTTCTTCTTCTTCTTCTTATTCTTATTCTTATTATAGTGCATGAAAATGCACTATATTGTTCTTCCAAGTCTTCTTATTACAGTGCATGAAAATGCACTGTACTGTTCTTCCTAGGCTTCTTCTTCTTCTTCTTCTTCTTCTTCTTCTTATTCTTCTTCTTCTAACGCAGTTAATGCAGCTTCAACCGTTTAACGTAGAAACTTCATTCAAACTATGTTACGTAGGTCTTACTTAGGACATGTAGGCTTTGTATTTTTCATCTTTGTAACTTTTATACTTTTTAAACTATTAATTATTAACTTTTATAAAATCCCCATAGACTTAACATGGGCTGATGACATCACAATGGACTAATTAACTTGATTTGCACCTGTATCTTCTTCCAGCTGCTCATCTAGGCCCCATCAAAGAATCAGTTCAACTGATTGCACCTGTATCAACTGCTTTCTACTGAACTAGACCAACTCTCTCTGTGTCTCTACATTCTACAAGGATATAAGACACATTTCATCCAACTTTCTATCCATTCATCCTCTTCAAACCATTCACTCATCCACAAATTAAACTATCCATCAACATCCATTAAACAATCTGCCTATCAACATCCATTCAACTTTCTGTCTATCAACATCCATTACACTATCTACATTTAACTTTTAAACTATATACTCTGTCTCAGGCTTTAAGCATACAATATGGCTCTATTAAGACTGCCGTTAAGCAATTAGAATCCTAGGCCAGGTGGCCAGGCCACCTGCACCCTATCAGTTTCTCAGGCTAACCTTTTAAACTATCCAGCTATTTGACTGTTCAGTCAGTCCAACTATATTAAACCTCATCTACCTAGTTCAGTCATTCCAACTATATTAAACCTCATCTACCTAGCAAATAATTTAACCTTTTACACTATCCACCTATTTAACCGTTCAGTCATTCCAACTATATTAAACCTCATCTACCTAGTTCAGTCATTCCAACTATATTAAACCTCATCTACCTAGTTGTCATTCCAACTATATTAAA
Source organism: Alosa pseudoharengus (assembly GCF_046254945.1). Taxonomy (NCBI): domain Eukaryota; kingdom Metazoa; phylum Chordata; class Actinopteri; order Clupeiformes; family Clupeidae; genus Alosa; species Alosa pseudoharengus. The sequence continues at coordinate 16,636,233 of NW_027468640.1, forward strand.
CCTCATCTACCAAGCAAATCATTTAACCATTTGAATCCTATGGCAGGTGTTCGGGCCACCTGTTTCAACTGCCATTCTCAGGCTTTAAGCATACAAACTGGCCCTATTAAGACTACACATCCTGTTCAACTGCTTCCTCTGCCAGAAACTGTTTCAAAATAAAAGTCCTCACTACAATATTTCACTGTTAAACAATTTAACCCTTTAAACTACTGAACTTTTTAACTGTTCAGCCATTGTAACTGTTACTTGTCATCAACTATGACTCCTACCCACTGTAGCTAGTTAGCATGGTTAGCATAGTTAGCATACTAGCATGTTAGCATGCTAGCATGTTAGCATGCTAGTTAGCATTTTTAGCAAAACTGCTAAAAAAGATTAGCTAAGTTAGCTAAGTCACATGGTTAGCATAGTTAGCATGCTAGCATGTTAGCATGCTAGTTAGCATTTTTTACAAAACTGCTAAAAATGATTAGCTAAGTTAGCTAAGTCACATGGTTAGCATAGTTAGCATGCTAGCATGTTAACATGTTAATTAGCATTTTTAGCAAAACTCCTAAAAATGATTAGCTAAGTCACATGGTTAGCATAGTTAACATGCTAACATGCTAGTTAGCATAACTACTAAAAATGAAAACATTAGCTAAGTTAAGTAACTTGGTTAACATTATTATCTTTGATAACATAGTTAGCATAACTACTAGCAAACATTAGAGCCATTCCAACTGTCAGTTATCGTCAATTATCTACCTAAATAATTTAACCATTTAAATTATCCACCTATTTACCTGTTCAATCATTCCAACAATATTAAACCTTATCTACCAAGCAAATCATTTAACTATATAAACTATCCACCTATTTAACTGTTCAGTCATTCCAACTATATTAAACCTCATCTACCTAGTTCAGTCATTCCAACTACATTAAACCTCATCTACCTAGCAAATAATTTAACCAGATGAACTCATCATATTTTTGCATTTTCATGCACTGTATTTCCTTCAGGAAATGCTTTTCTAGTTACAGTGCATGAAAATGCACTGTACTGTTCTTCCTAGGCTTCTTATTACAGTGCATGAAAATGCACTGCACTGTTCTTCCTAGGCTTCTTATTCTTCTTCTTCTAACGCAATTAATGCAGCTTCAACCGCTTAACGTAGAAACTTCATTCAAACTATGTTACATAGGTCTTACTTAGGACATGGGTGCTTTGTATTTTTCAGCTTTGTAACTTTTATACTTTTTAAACTATTAATTAAAAACTGTTCAAAATTTCCCCATAGACTTAACATGGGCTGATGACATCACAATAGAGCCGTTAAGCAATTAGAATCCTATGGCAGGTGTTCGGGCCAGCTGCATCAACTGCCAGTCTCAGGCTTTAAGCATACAAACTGGCCCTATTAAGACTACACATCCTGTTCAACTGCTTCCTCTGCCAAAAACTGTTTCAAAATAAAAGTCCTCACTACAATATTTCACTGTTAAACAATTTAACCCTTTAAACTACTGAACTTTTTAACTGTTCAGCCATTGTAACTGTTACTTGTCATCAACTATGACTCCTACCCACTGTAGCTAGTTAGCATGTTAGTTAGCATGTTAGTTAGCATTTTTAACAAAACTGCTAAAAACGATTAGCTAAGTTAGCTAAGTCACATGGTTAGCATAGTTAGCATGCTAGCATGTTAGCATGCTAGTTAGCATTTTTAACAAAAAAGCACTGTATTTCCTTCAGGAAATGCTTTTCTAGTTAACATTTGGTTTCTTTACAGAATACATATCAACGTAGCAAGGTGCTAACGTCAACTATTTCACTAACGTTACCTAACGTTAGTTTAGTTATTTGTGACCCATCATTTCATACATAACGCTAACGTTACATAATGTTTGACGACATAAATGACTCAAATACCAAAAAACCGGAACACTTACCTTGTCACTAATTAGAGAAATGTGCCTCTGAAGGTTTACGAGCAAATAAGTGACCACGGCAGGCGAAGACGTTCAGAAGATTCACAGCTCCAGCGGTAGCTCGGTTCAGCTGTTAATTGTTTTCAGCTGCAGGTCACGTCATGCTTAAAGTTGCCGCCATGGAGGTCAATGTTAAGTCAATGGGAATGTATTGCTCTTTTATCGTAAATATCTCAAAAAGTATAAAGTTACAAATGTAAAAATGACATTGTACAATTGTCCGTTACAAGACCTTTGTAGGAGTGTTTGAATGACGTCAAACGGTTCAGTGGTTTTAGTGTCATTAAATGTCAAATTCGGTCGGAAGAAGAATAATAGGCTAATATTAAAAAGAACAGTGATAATAGTCCATTGCATTTACATGCAATGCAATTATGTTACTTGTGTTTGTGTGTGCAGTGTATGCGTGTGCTTCTGGACAATTGAAAACAATTAACGCTAAGACAGGGTGGAATGAATTCCGCCACAACCCTAACTAATCATTAGTGCATGTGTATGCAACAACTGTTTAAAAATGGAAATATGACTTCATCAAAAAATATTATTGCATAATTTATTAACAATAATTTATAAACATATTTTAAATATAGGTTAAGTATTTTTATTAGAACTCACAAAATATTTATGAATTTACATTTCCAGCATATAACTGTTACAACTGAAAAATCATCACAATTTCACTTCAAACAGGGGATGCAAAAATGTGCTGCATATGATCTCTTTATACATTTACAAATTATGTATAAAAGGTGAGGCTAACTTCAACCATGAACCAAGGGAAAGCTAAACTTGTTAGTCTTTGTATAATACTCCTGGGTGCAGTGAATATAATTATTCAGTAAATGTTTACAAAGACCGTAATCATAATTTACTCTCAATATTCAACTATGCTGACTTAACCCAAAAGAATGTGAGGGAATGACTATACTTGAATGGTATGGAGCACCGTGCCACAGAGAATCTCAGGGGAGTAACCTGTGAGAGATAAGGAATTAAGTGTGCACAATCACTGAGACTATGACAATACGCACATAAGGGTGGGGTGTGACGTCTTATAGTAGACAATAGCCAAGCCTCTTGCTTGACCTATGTTTCTTTTTAATAAATTGAACAATAAAACCCCTCCCGGATGGTAGGATGAATATAAAAATGTAGGTATTTAGAGGGTAATTATTTCTAAGTTTCCCAGATTTTATTGTGACAGAGCTTTTTGTGTTTGTTTGTTTTCTTTTGTTTTGTTTTTTGAAAGGAGGAAAAACATATTTAAAAAAAATATATTTCCTTTTTTTTGTATTCCCTATATGTACAGTATAGACAGTAAAACATATTATATATAACTATGTAACTACTATATGACTACTAACACTATAAACATATTATAGACAATTATCAAGTATTAACCACTTGTAAAGCATGTAAATGTCTGGATGTCTCAAAATGTTATGCAGCTGAAAAAAGAAAAAACTGAAGTAATTATATATATATAGTTTGGTAAAAAGGAGGAAAGACTTCGGCTTGCCGCTCTTTCCTTAACTCTCCTTGGATGAAAGCAAAGGATACTGTTAAAAGTATTGGTGTATTAATTGACAGTGATTTAAATTTCAACAGCCACATGAAAGCGATAACTAAATCAGCTTTTTAGCACCTTAAAAATATTGCCTAACTTCAAGGGCTGATGTCAAAACATGACTTAGAAAAACTCATTCATGCATTTATCTCCTGCATAGTTGATTACTGCAATGAGCTTTTCACAGGCCTTCCTAAAAAGACCATCAAACAGCTTCAGGGGATACAAAATGCAGCAGCTAGGGTTCTCACAAAAACAAAAAAGAACCACGAATCCACAATAATTAAAAAAGTTTTGTAGCGTAACATGTCCATATCCATAAATTGACCAAACATTGGTAAAAATGGAACTTGAAATCGGGCGGGTGGACTATATAGTCTATCTTAATGAAAACTTAACAGTTTCTGATTCATTGGCTGTTATGTAACACTATGTCACATAATGCAAACATATGTGAGTGCTTAGAAACATACCACATTTGTGTCTCACCCTAGATGTAATTAATCATCGGAGATGTTCCATTGATTTATGATTCTGTTGCATAATAAGCCTCACCCTGCTGAATGTCTCTCTAAGGTGTTCCAATGTGTTACCGGTTAAAAGGTTTTGTGAAAGGTGTTGTTGCGATAGGATACAGTGCCAAGCCAAAACTAGTTTGTGAAGATAGCTAAGCTGTGTAGGAGTGGATAATTTGATGGGCAGACAGTGACAACGTCACTCAGAACCTGCATGATGTATTGAGGACGCAAAAGAGAACCAAAATAGAACAAGTCTGACAAACAGGAATGATGGGCAGGGTATTAAATGGCCAGTATCCTCACCTCCTCACTCAGACAACTAGGACACTCAGAGAGGACAACAGGGTTACATTATACTCAGTGGCCTATTGACATAGGATTTTTCACCAAGGACTAAACTTTACAGGTAGGCTCTTGGTTGTCATTTCTTAGAGAGACATACTAAATATTTGATAAGACATAAGACATACGACTTTACATTACATTCTTTAGATTAAGTTATTCAACATTGAAAATAAATACTTAATTACTCAAGTTGATAAACTCTTAAATTTCACCCAAATGGTTTACTCTTAACACGATTTTATTTCTGATAACTTATTTGTAATGCATGTATTTATTTAGTGATAAATTTGAGTTTGTAGAAATCTTTGTATACACACACACACAGAAAACGATATATATATCCTTGTGGTGCTGGTGCCTTAATTGGTTTGGTTGACTATTGTAGGTATTGTGGTGTATTGTAACCATGTCTTTCTAATTTCAGACAAACTGATACACATGGCTATCTATATGCTGTCCATAGGTCAGTGATATTTCTTGAACACTTTTTAATTCATTAACTTAATCTTTCTGATCCATGAAATTATGGTATAGAAAATGTGTTATAATAATCATGTGTTAATATTGCCTGAAGGCAGATGACATCCGGCTCTATTATGATGGTCAAAAGCGTATTCTCATCATGGTGCAAAGTATATAGTATAAGTATATATACTCTTTTGATCCCGTGAGGGAAATTTGGTCTCTGCATTTATCCCAATCCGTGAATTAGTAAAACACACTCGGCACACAGTGAAGTGAAGCACACACTAATCCCGGCGCAGTGAGCTGCCTGCAACAACAGCGGCGCTCGGGGAGTAGTGAGGGGTTAGGTGCCTTGCTCAAAGGCACTTCAACCGTGCCTACTGGTCGGGGGTTCGAACCAGCAACCCTCCGGTTACAAGTCCGAAACGCTAGCCAGTAGGCCATGGCTGCCCCAAAGTGTATTCCTATTGTACAATCAAGTTTTTCGCCCTGCCCGTCTCTTTTATTAAGCAATGCGTTCAGGGGTGTGGAAATGAATGACCTTAGGTGTGGTCTTGGCGCATTATCTAAAAATCGCTATTTTACACTATCTGAAAAGCATTACGCCACTGACCAAGAAAAACCTGGTCTATAGCGAAAAGCGCATATTAAGCACAGCTGAAGACGCACTGTCAAGAGATGTAAACAGCAACTCCTCTGGCCTTTTAGATGGCCGAGATAGGGCCCCTCTGGGTTTGACACAGGGTTATGTTCTCACTAGTTCATGGCCCATTTAGCTGCCAACTAATATGTATTCTGCACGGTTGGAAAAATTGAATGTGCTATTTTACTACTTTTAATAAGCATAGTAGGCCTAACGGTGGGTTTCCACACACCGAAATTTCGCGTCGCTCTCATTGAGGTTGAATGGAGACGAAATTCGCCCTGGTTGGGCGAAATGAGAGCAAATCGCCGAGGCAGGTGAAACAAAGTTGGCATAAGTTTAAATTTATTTAAATAAGGACCATTCGAGAACCAATCAGGTCTGTGTGTTTATGTTTGGAGGCGGGAGTTACAAAAAAGTCTGACCAAGATGGCGGAGACTACCTGAGTTGTAACACAAAAATTTGTTTGTGATTAAAATGTTTCTACACGAACATTGACACTTGTATCAATACGAATTGCGGTTTATATGCCACACGAACTTAGTCAGAGTACATACACCACTAAATAGACCACTATATATGTTAGTTTAAACACTTTTTAGCTAGCTGACAGGCAAACTGCTAGTATGTTCGGGCATTGGATTGCATTGTAAACCTAGCTAGACAGCTAGGCTACATGCTGCAACACAGGTATGAAATATATTATGTCTTATTGACATTGTTGTTTCAATGAACATGAATTGTAGTTTAGGCAACATCAACTTAGTCGAGGCATAAAGACCCCTGGATATCTTCATTAAGTACTTAAACATTTGAACCAGCTGATTAGCCTAATTAGTTTGCTTGCCACCACTGGCTAGACACTGCAGTCAAAAGTTTAGCGGTTTGGCCATCACGCCCCCAAAGCAAAATTTTGCTGGCCGGAATTCGCGAGGTGTTTCGTTGTGTGGAAACCCATCGTAAGACTTGTGCCATGATCTCAAGCAGACCTAGCCGTCTACCTCCACTGCTTGTCACCCTTCAATACGTTGATTGACATTATGTGGTCAATGTCCTCTGCATTGAAGCTTGTCCCCTATTTCATCCTGATGTATTTCTTAATTTCCATCAATAAGATAACTAACTGATTACTTCTTTCTGTACAGGTCTTGCCCTGCTACTAATGTGTTTTCCCATCAAGGGTTTACCAAGCCAGCGCAACTCCAACATTGAGTTCTACAGCGACCTAGAGCGGTCACACCTATTGCTAAGAGAAAGAGGCTCTCGCACTGCATTAGACTCCAGAAACAGTGGTCACACAGAGAATGGCCTGCTTGAGGAGGATTCTGAATTCATATTGGTCACTCCAACAAGCAAGTTCAGCCCCAAAAGTGAATTGCATGACCTTGCATCAAAGGAGGAAGGCCTATTTACCAAGAAGAAGTCTTCAGACACCCTGTCACGATTCCGGCGGGAAACTGTAGAAGGTTCAGAAGGTAGCCAATCAAATATTTCTATACAAGTAAACTAAGGTGTTCATTTCCTAAGATACCCGGGTGCTTGTCAGTTTTTATTCTCGTTATTCTGTTTGCATTTACACTCATAAAAGTAAAAGTAGAAATCACACTGAAATCACTTTTTGATTTTTCTGGCACAACAACAACAGCTACAACAACAACAGCAGAACCACCAACAACAACAGCAGCACCAACGACAACAACAACAACAGCAGCACCAACAACAACAACAACAGCAGCGGAAACGACAACAATAACAACAGCAGCACCAACAACAACAACAGCAGCGGAAACGACGACAACAGCAGCGCCAACAACAACAACAACAACAGCAGCACCAACGACGACACCAACAACAGCAGCACCAACAACAACAACAGCAGCTAAAACGCCAACAACAACAGCAGCAGTGCCAACAATGACACCAACAACAGCAGCACCAACAACAGCAGCGGAAACGACAACAACAACAACAACAGAAGCACCAACAACAACAACAGCAACAGAAGCACCAACAACAACAACAGCAGCACCAACAACGACACCAACAACAGCAGCGCCAACAACAACAACAACAACAGCAGCGGAAACGACAACAACAACAACAACAGCAGCACCAACAACAACAACAGCAGTGGAAATGACAACAACAACAACAGCAGCGCCAACAACAACAACAGCAGCACCAACGACAACAACAACAACAGCAGCACCAACAACAACAACAACAGCGCCAATGACGACAACAGCAGCGGAAACGACAACAGCAACAGCAGCACCAACAACAACAACAGCAGCGGAAATGACGACAACAACAACAACAGCAGCGCCAACAACAACACCAACAACAGCAGCGCCAACAACAACAGCAGCACCAACAACGACACCAACAACAGCAGCGCCAACAACAACAGCAGCACCAACAACGACACCAACAACAACAACAGCAGCGGAAACGACACCAACAACAGCAGCACCAACAACAGCAGCGGAAATGACAACAACAACAACAGCAGCGCCAGCATCAACAACAACAACAGCAGCACCAACAACAACAACAGCAGCGGAAACGACAACAACAACAGCAGCGCCAACAACAACAACAGCGCCAATGACGACAACAGCAGCGGAAACGACAACAACAACAGCAGCACCAACAACAACAACAGCAGCTGAAACGCCAACAACAACAACAGCAGCAGTGCCAGCATCAACAACAACAACAGCAGCACCAACAACAACAACAGCAGCGGAAACGACAACAACAACAGCAGCGCCAACAACAACAACAGCAGCACCAACGACAACAACAACGACAACAACAGCAGCACCAACAACAGCAGCTGAAACGACAACAACAACAACAGAAGCACCAACAACAACAACAGCAGCACCAACAACGACACCAACAACAGCAGCGCCAACAACAACAACAACAACAGCAGCGGAAACGACGACAACAACAACAACAGCAGCACCAACAACAACAACAGCAGTGGAAATGACAACAACAACAACAGCAGCGCCAACAACAACAACAGCAGCACCAACGACAACAACAACAACAGCAGCACCAACAACAACAGCGCCAATGACGACAACAGCAGCGGAAACGACAACAACAACAGCAGCACCAACAACAACAACAGCAGCGGAAACGACGACAACAACAACAACAGCAGCGCCAACAACGACACCAACAACAGCAGCGCCAACAACAACAGCAGCACCAACAACGACGCCAACAACAGCAGCGCCAACAACAACAACAGCAGCGGAAACGACACCAACAACAGCAGCACCGACAACAACAACAACAGCGCCAATGACGACAACAGCAGCGGAAACGACAACAACAACAGCAGCACCAACAACAACAACAGCAGCTGAAACGCCAACAACAACAACAGCAGCAGTGCCAACAATGACACCAACAACACCAACAACAACAACAGCAGCGCCAACAACGACACCAACAACAGCAGCGCCAACAACAACAGCAGCACCAACAACGACACCAACAACAACAACAGCAGCGGAAACGACACCAACAACAGCAGCACCAACAACAACAACAGCAGCTGAAACGCCAACAACAACAACAGCAGCAGTGCCAACAATGACACCAACAACAGCAGCACCAACAACAGCAGCGGAAACGACAACAACAACAACAACAGCAGCGCCAGCATCAACAACAACAACAGCAGCACCAACAACAACAACAGCAGCGGAAACGACAACAACAACAGCAGCGCCAACAACAACAACAGCGCCAATGACGACAACAGCAGCGGAAACGACAACAACAACAGCAGCACCAACAACAACAACAGCAGCTGAAACGCCAACAACAACAACAGCAACAACAACAGCAGCGGAAACGACAACAACAACAACAGCAGCGCCAACAACAACAACAGCAGCACCAACGACAACAACAACAGCAGCACAACCAACGACACCAACAACAGCAGCACCAACAACAACAACAGCAGCTGAAACGCCAACAACAACAACAGCAGCAGTGCCAACAACAACAACAACAGCAGAGCCAACAATGACACCAACAACAGCAGCACCAACAACAGCAGCGGAAACGACAACAACAGCAGCACCACCAACAACAACAGCAGCACCAACGACGACAACAGCAGCGGAAACGACAACACCAACAACAGCAGCACCAACAACAACAACAGCAGCGGAAACGACAACACCAACAACAGCAGCACCAACAACAACAACAGCAGCTGAAACGCCAACAACAACAACAGCAGCAGTGCCAACAACAACAACAACAGCAGAGCCAACAATGACACCAACAACAGCAGCACCAACAACAGCAACGGCAACAACGACACCAACAACAGCACCACCAACAACAACAGCAGCACCAACAACAACAACAGCAGCGGAAACGACAACACCAACAACAGCAGCACCAACAACAACAACAGCAGCTGAAACGCCAACAACAACAACAGCAGCAGTGCCAACAACAACAACAACAGCAGAGCCAACAATGACACCAACAACAGCAGCACCAACAACAGCAGCGGAAACGACAACAACAGCAGCACCACCAACAACAACAGCAGCACCAACGACGACAACAACAACAGCAACGGCAACAACGACACCAACAACAGCACCACCAACAACAACAGCAGCACCAACAACAACAACAGCAGCGGAAACGACAACAACAACAACAGCAGCACCAACGACAACAACAACAGCAGCACAACCAACGACACCAACAACAGCAGCACCAACAACAACAACAGCAGCTGAAACGCCAACAACACCAACAACAGCAGCGCCAACAACAACAACAACAACAGCAGCGGAAACGACAACAACAACAACAACAGCAGCACCAACAACAACAACAGCAGTGGAAATGACAACAACAACAACAGCAGCGCCAACAACAACAACAGCAGCACCAACGACAACAACAACAACAGCAGCACCAACAACAACAACAACAGCGCCAATGACGACAACAGCAGCGGAAACGACAACAGCAACAGCAGCACCAACAACAACAACAGCAGCGGAAATGACGACAACAACAACAACAGCAGCGCCAACAACAACACCAACAACAGCAGCGCCAACAACAACAGCAGCACCAACAACGACACCAACAACAGCAGCGCCAACAACAACAGCAGCACCAACAACGACACCAACAACAACAACAGCAGCGGAAACGACACCAACAACAGCAGCACCAACAACAGCAGCGGAAATGACAACAACAACAACAGCAGCGCCAGCATCAACAACAACAACAGCAGCACCAACAACAACAACAGCAGCGGAAACGACAACAACAACAGCAGCGCCAACAACAACAACAGCAGCTGAAACGCCAACAACAACAACAGCAGCAGTGCCAGCATCAACAACAACAACAGCAGCACCAACAACAACAACAGCAGCGGAAACGACAACAACAACAGCAGCGCCAACAACAACAACAGCAGCACCAACGACAACAACAACGACAACAACAGCAGCACCAACAACAGCAGCTGAAACGACAACAACAACAACAGAAGCACCAACAACAACAACAGCAGCACCAACAACGACACCAACAACAGCAGCGCCAACAACAACAACAACAACAGCAGCGGAAACGACGACAACAACAACAACAGCAGCACCAACAACAACAACAGCAGTGGAAATGACAACAACAACAACAGCAGCGCCAACAACAACAACAGCAGCACCAACGACAACAACAACAACAGCAGCACCAACAACAACAGCGCCAATGACGACAACAGCAGCGGAAACGACAACAACAACAGCAGCACCAACAACAACAACAGCAGCGGAAACGACGACAACAACAACAACAGCAGCGCCAACAACGACACCAACAACAGCAGCGCCAACAACAACAGCAGCACCAACAACGACGCCAACAACAGCAGCGCCAACAACAACAACAGCAGCGGAAACGACACCAACAACAGCAGCACCGACAACAACAACAACAGCGCCAATGACGACAACAGCAGCGGAAACGACAACAACAACAGCAGCACCAACAACAACAACAGCAGCAGTGCCAACAATGACACCAACAACACCAACAACAACAACAGCAGCGCCAACAACGACACCAACAACAGCAGCGCCAACAACAACAGCAGCACCAACAACGACACCAACAACAACAACAGCAGCGGAAACGACACCAACAACAGCAGCACCAACAACAACAACAGCAGCTGAAACGCCAACAACAACAACAGCAGCAGTGCCAACAATGACACCAACAACAGCAGCACCAACAACAGCAGCGGAAACGACAACAACAACAACAACAGCAGCGCCAGCATCAACAACAACAACAGCAGCACCAACAACAACAACAGCAGCGGAAACGACAACAACAACAGCAGCGCCAACAACAACAACAGCGCCAATGACGACAACAGCAGCGGAAACGACAACAACAACAGCAGCACCAACAACAACAACAGCAGCTGAAACGCCAACAACAACAACAGCAACAACAACAGCAGCGGAAACGACAACAACAACAACAGCAGCGCCAACAACAACAACAGCAGCACCAACGACAACAACAACAGCAGCACAACCAACGACACCAACAACAGCAGCACCAACAACAACAACAGCAGCTGAAACGCCAACAACAACAACAGCAGCAGTGCCAACAACAACAACAACAGCAGAGCCAACAATGACACCAACAACAGCAGCACCAACAACAGCAGCGGAAACGACAACAACAGCAGCACCACCAACAACAACAGCAGCACCAACGACGACAACAGCAGCGGAAACGACAACACCAACAACAGCAGCACCAACAACAACAACAGCAGCGGAAACGACAACACCAACAACAGCAGCACCAACAACAACAACAGCAGCTGAAACGCCAACAACAACAACAGCAGCAGTGCCAACAACAACAACAACAGCAGAGCCAACAATGACACCAACAACAGCAGCACCAACAACAGCAACGGCAACAACGACACCAACAACAGCACCACCAACAACAACAGCAGCACCAACAACAACAACAGCAGCGGAAACGACAACACCAACAACAGCAGCACCAACAACAACAACAGCAGCTGAAACGCCAACAACAACAACAGCAGCAGTGCCAACAACAACAACAACAGCAGAGCCAACAATGACACCAACAACAGCAGCACCAACAACAGCAGCGGAAACGACAACAACAGCAGCACCACCAACAACAACAGCAGCACCAACGACGACAACAACAACAGCAACGGCAACAACGACACCAACAACAGCACCACCAACAACAACAGCAGCACCAACAACAACAACAGCAGCGGAAACGACAACAACAACAACAGCAGCACCAACGACAACAACAACAGCAGCACAACCAACGACACCAACAACAGCAGCACCAACAACAACAACAGCAGCTGAAACGCCAACAACAACAACAGCAGCAGTGCCAACAACAACAACAACAGCAGAGCCAACAATGACACCAACAACAGCAGCACCAACAACAGCAGCGGAAACGACAACAACAGCAGCACCACCAACAACAACAGCAGCACCAACGACGACAACAACAACGGCAACAACGACACCAACAACAGCACCACCAACAACAACAGCAGCACCAACGCCAACAACAACAACAGCAGCACTGCCAACAATGACACCAACAACAGCAGCACCAACAACAGCAGCGGAAACGACAACAACAACAACAACAGCAGCGCCAGCAACAACAACAACAACAGCAGCACCAACAACAACAACAGCAGCGGAAACGACACCAACAACAACAGCACCAACAACAACAACAGCGCCAATGACGACAACAACAGCGCCAATGACAACAACAGCAGCGGAAACGACACCAACAACAGCAGCACCAACAACAACAACAGCGCCAATGACGACAACAACAGCGCCAATGACGACAACAGCAGCGGAAATGACAACAACAACAGCAGCACCAACAACAACAACAGCAGCTGAAACGCCAACAACAACAACAGCAGCAGTGCCAACAATGACACCAACAACAGCAGCACCAACAACAGCAGCGGAAACGACAACAACAACAACAACAGCAGCGCCAGCATCAACAACAACAACAGCAGCACCAACAACAACAACAGCAGCGGAAACGACAACAACAACAGCAGCGCCAACAACAACAACAGCGCCAATGACGACAACAGCAGCGGAAACGACAACAACAACAGCAGCACCAACAACAACAACAGCAGCTGAAACGCCAACAACAACAACAGCAGCAGTGCCAGCATCAACAACAACAACAGCAGCACCAACAACAACAACAGCAGCGGAAACGACAACAACAACAGCAGCGCCAACAACAACAACAGCAGCACCAACGACAACAACAACAACAGCAGCGGAAACGACAACAACAACAACAGCAGCGCCAACAACAACAACAGCAGCACCAACGACAACAACAACAGCAGCACAACCAACGACACCAACAACAGCAGCACCAACAACAACAACAGCAGCTGAAACGCCAACAACAACAACAGCAGCAGTGCCAACAACAACAACAACAGCAGAGCCAACAATGACACCAACAACAGCAGCACCAACAACAGCAGCGGAAACGACAACAACAACAACAACAGCAGCGCCAGCAACAACAACAACAACAGCAGCACCAACAACAACAACAACAGTGCCAATGACGACAACAGCAGCGGAAACAACAACAACAACAGTAGCGGAAACGACGACAACAACAACAGCAGCGCCAACAACAACAACAACAACAGCAGCGCCAGCAACAACAACAACAACAACAGCACCAACGACAACAACAACAACAGCAGCACAACCAACGACACCAACAACAGCAGCACCAACAACAACAACAACAGCGTCAATGGCGACAACAGCAGCGGAAACGACAATAACAACAGCAGCACCAACGACAACAACAACAACAGTAGCGCCAACAACAACAGCAGCAGCAGTGCCAACAACAACAACAACAGCAGAGCCAACAATGACACCAACAACAGCAGCACCAACAACAACAACAGCAGCTGAAACGACAACACCAATAACAGCAGCGCCAACAACAGCAGCGCCAACAAAAACAACAGCAGCACCAACAGCTGCACCAACAACAACGACAACAGCAGCACAACCAACGACACCAACAACAGCAGCGCCAACAACAACAACAGCAGCACCAACGACAACAACAACAGCAGCACAACCAACGACACCAACAACAGCAGCACCAACAACAACAACAGCAGCTGAAACGCCAACAACAACAACAGCAGCAGTGCCAACAACAACAACAACAGCAGAGCCAACAATGACACCAACAACAGCACCACCAACAACAGCAGCGGAAACGACAACAACAGCAGCACCACCAACAACAACAGCAGCACCAACGACGACAACAACAACAGCAACGGCAACAACGACACCAACAACAGCACCACCAACAACAACAGCAGCACCAACAACAACAACAGCAGCGGAAAAGACAACAACAACAACAGCAGCACCAACGACAACAACAACAGCAGCACAACCAACGACACCAACAACAGCAGCACCAACAACAACAACAGCAGCTGAAACGCCAACAACAACAACAGCAGCAGTGCCAACAACAACAACAACAGCAGAGCCAACAATGACACCAACAACAGCAGCACCAACAACAGCAGCGGAAACGACAACAACAGCAGCACCACCAACAACAACAGCAGCACCAACGACGACAACAACAACGGCAACAACGACACCAACAACAGCACCACCAACAACAACAGCAGCACCAACGCCAACAACAACAACAGCAGCAGTGCCAACAATGACACCAACAACAGCAGCACCAACAACAGCAGCGGAAACGACAACAACAACAACAACAGCAGCGCCAGCAACAACAACAACAACAGCAGCACCAACAACAACAACAACAGCGCCAATGACGACAACAACAGCGCCAATGACAACAACAGCAGCGGAAACGACACCAACAACAGCAGCACCAACAACAACAACAGCGCCAATGACGACAACAACAGCGCCAATGACGACAACAGCAGCGGAAATGACAACAACAACAGCAGCACCAACAACAACAACAGCAGCTGAAACGCCAACAACAACAACAGCAGCAGTGCCAACAATGACACCAACAACAGCAGCACCAACAACAGCAGCGGAAACGACAACAACAACAACAACAGCAGCGCCAGCATCAACAACAACAACAGCAGCACCAACAACAACAACAGCAGCGGAAACGACAACAACAACAGCAGCGCCAACAACAACAACAGCGCCAATGACGACAACAGCAGCGGAAACGACAACAACAACAGCAGCACCAACAACAACAACAGCAGCTGAAACGCCAACAACAACAACAGCAGCAGTGCCAGCATCAACAACAACAACAGCAGCACCAACAACAACAACAGCAGCGGAAACGACAACAACAACAGCAGCGCCAACAACAACAACAGCAGCACCAACGACAACAACAACAACAGCAGCGGAAACGACAACAACAACAACAGCAGCGCCAACAACAACAACAGCAGCACCAACGACAACAACAACAGCAGCACAACCAACGACACCAACAACAGCAGCACCAACAACAACAACAGCAGCTGAAACGACAACACCAATAACAGCAGCGCCAACAACAGCAGCGCCAACAAAAACAACAGCAGCACCAACAGCTGCACCAACAACAACGACAACAGCAGCACAACCAACGACACCAACAACAGCAGCGCCAACAACAACAACAGCAGCACCAACGACAACAACAACAGCAGCACAACCAACGACACCAACAACAGCAGCACCAACAACAACAACAGCAGCTGAAACGCCAACAACAACAACAGCAGCAGTGCCAACAACAACAACAACAGCAGAGCCAACAATGACACCAACAACAGCACCACCAACAACAGCAGCGGAAACGACAACAACAGCAGCACCACCAACAACAACAGCAGCACCAACGACGACAACAACAACAGCAACGGCAACAACGACACCAACAACAGCACCACCAACAACAACAGCAGCACCAACAACAACAACAGCAGCGGAAACGACAACAACAACAACAGCAGCACCAACGACAACAACAACAGCAGCACAACCAACGACACCAACAACAGCAGCACCAACAACAACAACAGCAGCTGAAACGCCAACAACAACAACAGCAGCAGTGCCAACAACAACAACAACAGCAGAGCCAACAATGACACCAACAACAGCAGCACCAACAACAGCAGCGGAAACGACAACAACAGCAGCACCACCAACAACAACAGCAGCACCAACGACGACAACAACAACGGCAACAACGACACCAACAACAGCACCACCAACAACAACAGCAGCACCAACGCCAACAACAACAACAGCAGCAGTGCCAACAATGACACCAACAACAGCAGCACCAACAACAGCAGCGGAAACGACAACAACAACAACAACAGCAGCGCCAGCAACAACAACAACAACAGCAGCACCAACAACAACAACAGCAGCGGAAACGACACCAACAACAACAGCACCAACAACAACAACAGCGCCAATGACGACAACAACAGCGCAAATGACAACAACAGCAGCGGAAACGACACCAACAACAGCAGCACCAACAACAACAACAGCGCCAATGACGACAACAACAGCGCCAATGACGACAACAGCAGCGGAAATGACAACAACAACAGCAGCACCAACAACAACAACAGCAGCTGAAACGCCAACAACAACAACAGCAGCAGTGCCAACAATGACACCAACAACAGCAGCACCAACAACAGCAGCGGAAACGACAACAACAACAACAACAGCAGCGCCAGCATCAACAACAACAACAGCAGCACCAACAACAACAACAGCAGCGGAAACGACAACAACAACAGCAGCGCCAACAACAACAACAGCGCCAATGACGACAACAGCAGCGGAAACGACAACAACAACAGCAGCACCAACAACAACAACAGCAGCTGAAACGCCAACAACAACAACAGCAGCAGTGCCAGCATCAACAACAACAACAGCAGCACCAACAACAACAACAGCAGCGGAAACGACAACAACAACAGCAGCGCCAACAACAACAACAGCAGCACCAACGACAACAACAACAACAGCAGCGGAAACGACAACAACAACAACAGCAGCGCCAACAACAACAACAGCAGCACCAACGACAACAACAACAGCAGCACAACCAACGACACCAACAACAGCAGCACCAACAACAACAACAGCAGCTGAAACGCCAACAACAACAACAGCAGCAGTGCCAACAACAACAACAACAGCAGAGCCAACAATGACACCAACAACAGCAGCACCAACAACAGCAGCGGAAACGACAACAACAACAACAACAGCAGCGCCAGCAACAACAACAACAACAGCAGCACCAACAACAACAACAACAGTGCCAATGACGACAACAGCAGCGGAAACAACAACAACAACAGTAGCGGAAACGACGACAACAACAACAGCAGCGCCAACAACAACAACAACAACAGCAGCGCCAGCAACAACAACAACAACAACAGCACCAACGACAACAACAACAACAGCAGCACAACCAACGACACCAACAACAGCAGCACCAACAACAACAACAACAGCGTCAATGGCGACAACAGCAGCGGAAACGACAATAACAACAGCAGCACCAACGACAACAACAACAACAGTAGCGCCAACAACAACAGCAGCAGCAGTGCCAACAACAACAACAACAGCAGAGCCAACAATGACACCAACAACAGCAGCACCAACAACAACAACAGCAGCTGAAACGACAACACCAATAACAGCAGCGCCAACAACAGCAGCGCCAACAAAAACAACAGCAGCACCAACAGCTGCACCAACAACAACGACAACAGCAGCACAACCAACGACACCAACAACAGCAGCAACAACAACAACAACAACAGCACCAACGACACCAACAACAGCAGCAACAACAACAACAACAACAGCACCAACAACAACAACAGCAGCGGAAACGACAACAACAACAACAGCAGCGCCAACAACAACAACAGCAGCACCAACGACAACAACAACAACAGCAGCACAACCAACGACACCAACAACAGCAGCAGCAACAACAACAACAACAACAGCAGCAGTGCCAGCATCAACAACAACAACAGCAGCGCCAACAACAACAACAGCAGCACCAACGACAACAACAACAACAGCAGCGGAAACGACAACAACAACAACAGCAGCGCCAACAACAACAACAGCAGCACCAACGACAACAACAACAGCAGCACAACCAACGACACCAACAACAGCAGCACCAACAACAACAACAGCAGCTGAAACGCCAACAACAACAACAGCAGCAGTGCCAACAACAACAACAACAGCAGAGCCAACAATGACACCAACAACAGCAGCACCAACAACAGCAGCGGAAACGACAACAACAACAACAACAGCAGCGCCAGCAACAACAACAACAACAGCAGCACCAACAACAACAACAACAGTGCCAATGACGACAACAGCAGCGGAAACAACAACAACAACAGTAGCGGAAACGACGACAACAACAACAGCAGCGCCAACAACAACAACAACAACAGCAGCGCCAGCAACAACAACAACAACAACAGCACCAACAACAACAACAGCAGCGGAAACGACAACAACAACAACAGCAGCACCAACGACAACAACAACAACAGCAGCACCAACGACAACAACAACAACAGCAGCACAACCAACGACACCAACAACAGCAGCACCAACAACAACAACAACAGCGTCAATGGCGACAACAGCAGCGGAAACGACAATAACAACAGCAGCACCAACGACAACAACAACAACAGTAGCGCCAACAACAACAGCAGCAGCAGTGCCAACAACAACAACAACAGCAGAGCCAACAATGACACCAACAACAGCAGCACCAACAACAACAACAGCAGCTGAAACGACAACACCAATAACAGCAGCGCCAACAACAGCAGCGCCAACAAAAACAACAGCAGCACCAACAGCTGCACCAACAACAACGACAACAGCAGCACAACCAACGACACCAACAACAGCAGCAACAACAACAACAACAACAGCACCAACGACACCAACAACAGCAGCAACAACAACAACAACAACAGCACCAACAACAACAACAGCAGCGGAAACGACAACAACAACAACAGCAGCGCCAACAACAACAACAGCAGCACCAACGACAACAACAACAACAGCAGCACAACCAACGACACCAACAACAGCAGCAACAACAACAACAACAACAGCACCAACAACAACGACAACAGCAGCACAACCAACGACACCAACAACAGCACCAACAACAACAACAGCAGCGGAAACGACAACAACAACAGCAGCACCAACAACAACAACAGCAGCTGAAATGCCAACAACAACAACAGCAGCAGTGCCAGCATCAACAACAACAACAGCAGCACCAACAACAACAACAGCAGCGGAAACGACAACAACAACAGCAGCGCCAACAACAACAACAGCAGCACCAACGACAACAACAACAACAGCAGCGGAAACGACAACAACAACAACAGCAGCGCCAACAACAACAACAGCAGCACCAACGACAACAACAACAGCAGCACAACCAACGACACCAACAACAGCAGCACCAACAACAACAACAGCAGCTGAAACGCCAACAACAACAACAGCAGCAGTGCCAACAACAACAACAACAGCAGAGCCAACAATGACACCAACAACAGCAGCACCAACAACAACAACAACAACAGCAGCACAACCAACGACACCAACAACAGCAGCACCAACAACAACAACAGTGCCAATGACGACAACAGCAGCGGAAACGACAACAACAACAGCAGCACCAACAACGACAACAGCAGCTGAAACGCCAACAACAACTACAGCAGCAGTGCCAACAACAACAACAGCAGAGCCAACAATGACACCAACAACAGCAGCACCAACAACAACAGCGGAAATGACAACAACAGCAGCACCAACGACAACAACAACAGCAGAGCCAACAATGACACCAACAACAGCACCAACAACAACAACAGCAGCGGAAACGACAACAACAACAACAGCAGCACCAACGACAACAACAACAACAGCAGCACAACCAACGACACCAACAACAGCAGCACCAACAACAACAACAACAGCGTCAATGACGACAACAGCAGCGGAAACGACAATAACAACAGCAGCACCAACGACAACAACAACAACAGTAGCGCCAACAACAACAGCAGCAGCAGTGCCAACAACAACAACAACAGCAGAGCCAACAATGACACCAACAACAGCAGCACCAACAACAACAACAGCAGCTGAAACAACAACACCAACAACAGCAGCGCCAACAACAGCAGCGCCAACAAAAACAACAGCAGCACCAACAGCTGCACCAACAACAACGACAACAGCAGCACAACCAACGACACCAACAACAGCAGCAACAACAACAACAACAACAACAACAGCACCAACAACAACAACAGCAGCGGAAACGACAACAACAACAACAGCTGCACCAACAACAACGACAACAGCAGCACAACCAACGACACCAACAACAGCAGCAACAACAACAACAACAACAGCACCAACAACTACAACAACAGCAGAGCCAACAACAACAACAACAACAGCAGCGCCAAAGACAACAACAACAACAGTAGCACAACCAATGACACCAACAACAGCAGCACCAACAACAACAACAACAGCGCCAATGACGACAACAGCAGCGGAAACGACAACAACAATAGCAGCACCAACGACGACAACAACAACAGTAGCGCCAACAACAACAACAGTAGCGCCAACAACAACAGCAGCAGCAGTGCCAACAACAACAACAGCAGCTGAAACGACAACACCAACAACAGCAGCGCCAACAACAGCAGCGCCAACAAAAACAACAGCAGCACCAACAGCTGCACCAACAACAACGACAACAGCAGCACCAACGACAACAACAGCAGCACCAATGACAACAACAACAACAGCAGCACAACCAACGACACCAACAACAGCAGCACCAACAACAACTACAGCATCAGCAGAGCTAACAACGACACCAACAACAGCAGCACCAACAACAACGACAACAGCAGCGCCAACAATGACACCAACAACAGCAGCGCCAACAACAGCAGCGTCAACGACGACAACAACAACTGCAGCACCAATGACAACAACAGCAGCGCCAACAACAACAACAGCAGCAGGGCCAACAACAACAACAACAGCAGAGCCAACAACAACAACAACAACAACAGTAGAGCCAACAACGACAAAAACAACAGCAGCACTAACAACAATGACACCAACAACAGCAGAGCCAACAACAACGACAACAGCAGCACCAACAACAACGACAACAGCAGCGCCAACAATGACACCAACAACAGCAGCACCAACAACAACAGCAGCGCCAACAATGACACCAACAACAGCAGCGCCAACAACAACAACAGCAGCGCCAACGACAACAACAACAACAGCAGCACCAACAACAACAACAACAACAGCAGAGCTAACAACGACACCAACAACAACAGCACCAACAACAACAGCAGCGCCAACAACAACAACAACAACAACAGCAGAGCTAACAACGACACCAACAACAGCAGCACCAACAACAGCAGCGGAAATGACAACAACAGCAGCACCAACGATAACAACAACAGCAGCACCAACGACAACAACAACAACAGCAGCGGCAACAACGACACCAACAACAGCAGCGCCAACAACAACAGTAGCGGAAACGACGACGACAACAACAGCAGCAACAACAACAACAACAACAACAGCAGCGCCAGCAACAACAACAACAACAACAGCACCAACAACAACAACAGCAGCGGAAACGACAACAACAACAACAGCAGCGCCAACAACAACAACAGCAGCACCAACGACAACAACAACAACAGCAGCACCAACAACAACAACAACAGCGCCAATGACGACAACAGTAGCGGAAACGACAACAACAACAGCAGCACCAACAACAACAACAGCAGCGCCAACAACAACAACAACAGCAGCACCAACAACAACAACAGCAGCGGAAACGACAACAACAGCAATAGCAGCGCCAACAACAACAACAGCAGCAACAACAACGACACCAACAACAGCAGCACCAACGATGACAACAACAACAGCAGCGGCAACAACGACACCAACAACAGCAGCGCCAACAACAACAACAACAGTAGCGGAAACGACGACAACAACAACAGCAGCGCCAACAACAACAACAACAGCAGCGCCAGCAACAACAACAACAACAACAGCACCAACAACAACAACAGCAGCGGAAACGACAACAACAACAACAGCAGCACCAACGACAACAACAACAACAGCAGCACCAACGACAACAACAAAAACAGCAGCACAACCAACGACACCAACAACAGCAGCACCAACAACAACAACAACAGCGTCAATGGCGACAACAGCAGCGGAAACGACAATAACAACAGCAGCACCAACGACAACAACAACAACAGTAGCGCCAACAACAACAGCAGCAGCAGTGCCAACAACAACAACAACAGCAGAGCCAACAATGACACCAACAACAGCAGCACCAACAACAACAACAGCAGCTGAAACGACAACACCAATAACAGCAGCGCCAACAACAGCAGCGCCAACAAAAACAACAGCAGCACCAACAGCTGCACCAACAACAACGACAACAGCAGCACAACCAACGACACCAACAACAGCAGCAACAACAACAACAACAACAGCACCAACGACACCAACAACAGCAGCAACAACAACAACAACAACAGCACCAACAACAACAACAGCAGCGGAAACGACAACAACAACAACAGCAGCGCCAACAACAACAACAGCAGCACAACCAACGACACCAACAACAGCAGCAACAACAACAACAACAACAGCACCAACAACAACGACAACAGCAGCACAACCAACGACACCAACAACAGCACCAACAACAACAACAGCAGCGGAAACGACAACAACAACAACAGCAGCGCCAACAACAACAACAGCAGCACCAACGACAACAACAACAACAGCAGCACAACCAACGACACCAACAACAGCAGCACCAACAACAACAACAGCGTCAATGACGACAACAGCAGCGGAAACGACAATAACAACAGCAGCACCAACGACAACAACAACAACAGTAGCGCCAACAACAACAACAGTAGCGCCAACAACAACAACAGCAGCAGTGCCAACAACAACAACAGCAGAGCCAACAATGACACCAACAACAGCAGCACCAACAACAACAACAGCAGCTGAAACGACAACACCAACAACAGCAGCGCCAACAAAAACAACAGCAGCACCAACAGTAGCGCCTACAACGACACCAACAACAACAACAGTAGCGCCAACGACAACAACATCAACAGCAGCGCCAACAACGACACCAACAACAGCAGCGCCAACAACAAATATAGCAGCGCCAATGACGACAACAACAACAGCAGCACCAACAACAACAACAGCAGCTGAAACGACAACACCAATAACAGCAGCGCCAACAACAGCAGCGCCAACAAAAACAACAGCAGCACCAACAGCTGCACCAACAACAACGACAACAGCAGCACAACCAACGACACCAACAACAGCAGCAACAACAACAACAACAACAGCACCAACGACACCAACAACAGCAGCAACAACAACAACAACAACAGCACCAACAACAACAACAGCAGCGGAAACGACAACAACAACAACAGCAGCGCCAACAACAACAACAGCAGCACAACCAACGACACCAACAACAGCAGCAACAACAACAACAACAACAGCACCAACAACAACGACAACAGCAGCACAACCAACGACACCAACAACAGCACCAACAACAACAACAGCAGCGGAAACGACAACAACAACAACAGCAGCGCCAACAACAACAACAGCAGCACCAACGACAACAACAACAACAGCAGCACAACCAACGACACCAACAACAGCAGCACCAACAACAACAACAGCGTCAATGACGACAACAGCAGCGGAAACGACAATAACAACAGCAGCACCAACGACAACAACAACAACAGTAGCGCCAACAACAACAACAGTAGCGCCAACAACAACAACAGCAGCAGTGCCAACAACAACAACAGCAGAGCCAACAATGACACCAACAACAGCAGCACCAACAACAACAACAGCAGCTGAAACGACAACACCAACAACAGCAGCGCCAACAACAGCAGCGCCAACAAAAACAACAGCAGCACCAACAGTAGCGCCTACAACGACACCAACAACAACAACAGCAGCGCCAACGACAACAACATCAACAGCAGCGCCAACAACGACACCAACAACAGCAGCGCCAACAACAAATATAGCAGCGCCAATGACGACAACAACAACAGCAGCACCAATGACAACAACAGCAGCACCAATGACAACAACAACAACAGCAGCTCCAACAACAACAACACCAGCGCAAACAACGACATCAACAACAGCAGCGCCAACAACAACAACAGCAGTGCCAACGACGACACCAACAACAGCAGCACCAACGACAACAACAACAACAGCAGCGCCAACAACGACAACAACAACAGCAGCGCCAACAACAACAACAGCAGCATCTCCAATGACCACTCCACGTTACATAGTTACAATGAGCTTTGTGATGACCAAAACCTACATTGCTGATTACAGCAACCCCAAAACTGAAGCTTACCAGATGCTAGCTGCTTCCATTGTTAGCTGGGTAAGGCTAATTTACAATTACTGTTTCAGTCACTTAAAGTAATTTGATTTGCCTAAAATACAAAAAATGTTTTACCTTTGAGAAGAAGACATTAAATCAGACATATATATAATATATACATATAATAAGTAAGGGATAATGTATAGAACGCCGGTCATTATTGGGAAAATAACTCCCGACAGGGCAACCAGCCCACGACGCGCAGCAGTGGAATTTGCTGAGAAACAAATAGTTTGGAACACCACACGCTGAACTAAGTTCAATCAAATTTTTGTAGATACTGCACTTTGGCTTTGTAGGGCAGAACTGTCTGCTTTCACTTTTGAATGAAGTTCCAGTCCTTGCGTAGTGATATGAAATACCTGAATTAGAAGCACAAACTCCGTTGCCATTGACAGCGGTCATTATTTTTTTCAGAGGTCCTTTCCTCGGAAATAATGACCGCTAGAACTTTGGGAAATCCCATTCAAGTCAATGGAGCGTTCTACTTGCCTTGTGAAGAGCCGTGTAATAAGACAGATAATATTGTTTGTAATGCTATAAGACTGGATTCGTTCCCAATAGCCTAATGATAATTCTGTGTTCACAGTCCACACCAATCTACCAAGCGAAATATGGGTCAAGGTTCTTCCGAGTCGTTGTCATATCGCTGAGGTAAGTTAGGCCCTACTCATTTTCTCCAGCAACAACCAGTTTTTTTGCATATGGTAATGGCCATGGCTATGATCAAAGTCGACCGTTCAACAAACACATTCATACTGAGTTTTATTTTCTCTCTTTTTCTAAAAAGGGCCGTAGCCCGTTATCGCGCAGACAACACAGAGGCAGAGATGAATGTGGAGTTTGATCAGTCTGTACCAGACACTGTCCCTGACACAACGGAGGTGCTCGAGCAACTGAAAGAGCAGCCCAGCCCCGCCAACCTGTCTGTGGACACAAGCACAATCTCTGTTCTCCGTGAGTTTCTCGTTTTTTTAACAAAGCTAAGTATCAAACATCAGACTGATCTTAACTGTAGCATTTTATGCTCACACACACACACACACACACACACACACAAACACACACACACACACCACACACGTACAATTACTTACCACAGGTTATTTTGTTTCACAGACGAGCCACAGATGATTGCCAATGTTCCGTTCACCATCACCAATGAGTCTTCTGCCATTACTCTGGCCGCTGTCAACTCAACTGCCTACCGTGATACGACATCCAAAATTAAATCTGAGGTAAGTCTGCAATAATAAATTTATGACAAAATAGAAGATTGTATTGATTATACAATGTTTGTCTGGGAAAAGTACGAGTTAGTTAAGTCTAGGTCTAAAGCATATAGGTTACATATAGGCCAATACATTGTTGAAATCATTCTAAGAAGAACAAATTGAAATTCAAATCAAGTTGAAATCCTTTTAACTTGGTGCGTAATGATTCGGGTCACAAGTGGTTATTTCGATTGTAATTGTTGAATTTGGCTATATTAACATTACTTGGTCTCTTTTCACTAGTCGCTTGCAGTCTGAATGACGTTTAACTCTATTTGATTCCCCTTTTCAGCTGGAGCCCTTCTTTTTGGAAGATTACTCTACAAACTTTGTCTCTTTGAACCCCACAACATACACGTAATTATCTTTTAATGATCTTTTATTGATATTGTATAGATATGCTATCCCCAAAATATACACAGGTAACACTTATAAACCCAATACCCATTAATCATTATAAACACATTCATAAGAATGCTATAAAGCATTCATAACTATAAATAAATAAACATGAAAGTAGCACTAGCATCAATGTTATTTTGACATGTTCTGAATTTATATTCAAATAAATTCCCCGATGGATTGTACTTAGTTGCTACTTGGTGTCAACCAATCAAGTGAAGCCCTTCTAATTAACCACATTTTTTTTCCTCAGGGATGGGACAGTTTACGCAAACTCCTATGTAACCCAATCAAACCTCTACTTCACATACAACGCCACATTACCAAGTGCAACCGCCATATACAACACCATGGTGCGAGCAGCAGCAAGTGGCAACCTGACTATTAACATTGTCTCAGTGAATGGCACAGGTGAGTTTATTTGAACACTATATCCAATCCAATCATTTCTTAACTGACAGCCACCTCTAATTTCTTTGTGAGTCCTATATGGAGATATTTGGTACCAGCGGTCTAGATTTCTAATGTGACTGCATCTCTTTTTTGTGAAACAATGCTTGTTGTCAAATATTTTTTTAACTTATCTACCAATATTGCCCTGCCTAAACCATTAATGGGTGTTATTACATCGTGTTCTCGTCTGTCCTATTATGTGAACAAATGACGTTTTTACCTAATCTGGGTGTTGTCCACCTAACATTGTCCACCTAACATTGTTTGTCGCCCTGCAGCCGTCAGCTCAGGAGACATCACCAGCAGGATCAGTCTTGGAACCACCTTCAGCCTCACCCTCCTGGCCATCATTGCCACGCAGTCCTGGTAGACGCCCCGTGTGCCTGCCCCCCCCCCCCCCCCCCCAATACTCCCCATCAACTCCCCATGAAGGAAATGTTTCCACTTTTGACATTTGACAGGCATTACATTTGCATAGCCCGGATTGACTGAAGGCCTGTAAACACAGGAAAAGGGGTTGCAATGGACTTTGTTTTTATTGAAATTACCAATAGTATAATTTTATGCTGTATCATTCATTATGTAGTGTCAGTGATTATTTATAACTTTATTTATCCATGTATTTATTGGACATAGCATATACGTTGTGAGGAATGTGAATATGTTGGAATAAGAGAGAACGTGTATGGTGTCTGTATGTAAGTGTGTGTGTGGTGTGCCTGTGTGTGTGTGTCTCTGTGTGTGTGTGTTTGTTTGTATGTATTTAACTTTATCTGTTGTACTAACCAGTTTGCATATCTTGTATAGAGGTTTCTGACAAAAATATGTATATCATAAAATAAAAAGATTAATGGCAAGAGCAAAATGATCCAGCTTTCCCACCTGTGCAATAATTATGACCGCCACTAGTGCAGCTAGTGTTTTTTACTTTTTTTCTTCCGTCATCTACTTCCGGAATTTTTGGTCAACGATTCCCGGGACACCGAAACACCAGGGCACATGAAACTTGGTGGGCATGTAGCCCCACTAGGCTTTTACATAAAGAAAACGTTTGGACCCCGGGGGCCACCCCTCCCCCAATAACCATATAATATAGCCCATAACCAGTCATTTGTGATTTGTGTATGATTAACTTGACATCCTCTGGAGGTATGCCAAGTTTCGTGGAATTTCATCCATGGGGGGCTATACAATAAATTAATGCATGTGTACATTTAGTGACTGTACAGCCATCGGCCTGTAGATGGTGGTGTTGAGTGAATGGCTGCTGGTAGAGGATGATACTGTCTCACACACACACACACACATGCGCGCACACACACATGCGCACGTAACTGATAATTTGTAAAATGTTTCGCTTGCATAAAGGGGGAGTCATTAAGCATAAACTGCTCACAATGTAGTTTGTGGGAATGTACAGAACAAAACCTCTTTTATTCGTACTATTCTTTCTATTCTATACAACTAAACAAATTACTGTATATGAAGAGCCTTTCATTAGGAAACTCGATAGTTAGACCAATTCAAATACCTAATGCCCATCTTGATTAGAACCTTGTTATGGGAGAACATACATAACTAACGGACAAATTGACACACACATGCACACACACACATCCACATGCAGACACACACACATGCACACACACACACATCCACACACACACACAAACATGCACACAGGCAGGCACACACACACACACACAAACCGGCATGCACATACATGCCAGGGACCATTTGAAAAAGAGACTATAGTCTCAATATGACCCCTCTGGTTAAATAAAGGAAAATAAAATAAAATAAAAGCATACACAAAAGTTTCAAGAGTGGGGGATGGAGTAGATGGAGACAAATTGAATTTTTGCAGAACGGATATACAGGACTGAGCGGCGGTCATATTTTGTACCGCTATACGGTACATCTAGTTTTTTCACACACACACACATCCACTTCATTCACACTTTCCTTGATTCACGCAGATGCGTGAAATGTATTACAACTTATCGACTCAAAATGAGTATAACCAAATTTGCCGAAATCTCGCATTTTTTCTCTTTCCACTTTGCGCAGTCATTTTATTAAATCCAATCGGAGGAAATAAAGACACATGCAGTTTTCTTGTTTAATTAATCGGAGTGTCTACCCCTGCTACGAATAGCCTTGTACACTATGGGCGCTATCTTAACAATCTGAAACGCAAGTATCAAACGCAAAGCGCAAGCAGCTTTGTGGGCGGATCTTGGGCGCTGTTGCTATTTTACCAGCAGAATAAGAGATAAGAAGAATAAATGACTGTTGCGCCCGACACAAATCTAAAATGGGGTGGTCTGAAGTAGCTACATTACTCATGGGTGTGGTTTGGGCGTAACGTGCTGTAAACCAATCAGTGCATCATCTCACATTCCCTTTAACAACAGGCACGCTTGTTCCATAGCGGATTGCTATTAAGATGGCGGATTTGCCAGGCGCAACCAGGAGCGGTTCAGCGCTATATGGTCTGTTCAGTTGGCAAGAATTTGCTATTGATTTTTCTTCTTGACAAAATGTAATACAGAAATGTCAAAAAGACATACTTTCTGATGTTTTGGGATCACTCTCACTGAATCACGAGGTTATGAATGCATGGTGATATTTTTGCAATGTAATCTCACATTACCTCACTATAGACGATGCAGCTCTTCTGTCAGATAAGCTCTCCTCTCCCGTACTGCTGCTGGGGCATTTGGGTTAAATGGCTTCGACATGCAGTTCAACATGCAGTTCTCCTTAAGTCCTCTAATATTTCCTAATTTATGTTATCAACACATCCATGATTCGTGGAAATGTGTACGCTAGATTTATGCCTATTTTTTCACATCTTAATATTACCACAATAATTTCCCTCGTGTGGTAATATTTTTCCTTGTAATTATGTAGGGTTTGCAGAAATGGAAACTACTGCGTCCGTATAGATGAAAGGAGCAAAGCGTGCGTATTGCAGCACACGCTACATTGGTGTACTACAGCCGTACCTTACCATCAGGCAACTAAACAACAAGAAACAATTTCCTCTGTGTGTATTCACACCAAGTTGGCCTAACTTTCCAACTCTGCACAGTATGCCATTAACTGCATGACAGTCGGCTATTTACAATATTTTCTGTAAAGCAGAGTTTGTAAACACGTCATCATCAACTTAATGCACGTACAACTTTTGCTTGAGAAGGAGAGAGAATAACAAGGCATGGATGCAGCAACTACAGAAATTGTAGCCAAGGCTACTTGCAGCTTTCTTTTACTATCTATGGTTGCAGGTTGAATATAAGCTGATTTAAGCTAATTCACTAACTCAAGACTTCAAGGCCATCATGGAACAAAGCAAAGCTTGGAGTTATTTTAGATGGGTAACAACAAGGTAGGACAAATTGTAGTGCTTGTCAAAACCTTAGCGCAGCTGGAATAATGCTTTCTGTAGGCTACTTTTTAGGTGACCAATGCACGGACAAAACCGGGAAATGGACAAATATTATTAAGGCTTTGAATGTTTCGCTGTGTGCATGGGGGTGTCTGTAGATTGGTGTGCATAGCATTCATTCCTGCAGGTGCCCCTGTCGCCATGCATGCACCCTTAAAATAGCATCTGAATTTGCACCACTGACTTTAGACCAGGATTTTCCTGGTCTGTGGCGGAATTGTTTCCTGAAAACTGCAAAATATCAGCAGGGAACGTCTGCGCCGGAACATGCCTCCTCTTTTCGCTGAACCGGCCCGTGGGTGCAATTGCATTCCCTAATTTACTGACGTCTGCTTGTGGAGGGAAAATTCCAATATGCGCTGAATGCAATGAGCATACTCATGCCTCATACTCTCAGAACTCTACACACAAATCCAAAAACACACACACAATGAGCAAAGCAAAACCTCTCAAATCTCCTGCAAAATGAAACTTTACATTCAAAACAATGTTATTTCTTCTCAAAATGGTATTTTGTTTTCAAATGACACAAACATTCATATAAATAGACATTTATAAGAACCAGTTGAACAACGTGTGCTCAATGTAAAACACTATGATGAATGGAAAACCCTTCTTCTCCATTCATCATAATGACTAAGGCCTTTTATTGTTCAGTGTTACACTTACTACAGACAGTACATACATAAGTGTGTTGTAAAATATTTTAGAATATTGTTTTTATACACAGAACACACAAATATACGGTAAGAAATATATTTTATTTTCCCGACAAAAAAACAATGTACACAGTGTACATCTCAACCAACACAAAGTTGCACATACAGTGGTCTACATACAAAGCAACAGAAGAATGTACTGTATACTGTTACAGTAAAAAAAAATCCTCTCCACTCTTCTGCATCCTCTCTTCTGTTTCGGTCTGGCCACAGCACCTCTTCCACATCACAAGCATTATGCTAAAGCTCTGATTGCTAATTGTAAAACTGTGACAGGTGTTTGCCCATGTGATGAGTCAGAATGCATAGTAGGGCAATTAACTTTAGAATTTGAGTGGCAGTATTTTCCTTGTGAAAACAAGACATTTTTTTCATGAAAATTGTGCCAAATGCAGAGAATTGTGTGTAGTGTTTTGAAAAAAGTGTGTTTTAGAACTGCAATTTGAGTGTAAAGCAGGAATTGTGCTTGTAGTTTAGCAGAATTGGTTCAGGGGGTTGGTGCACGAGTTACATGTTGTAACTGGTATTCAAGTACCAGTATTTGTGTGTAAACAATTGAGAAAAACTGTAAAGCAACACGCTAACATTGTGGGAACTGAGCTCATTTGCCGTCTCCCCCACAGTTAGATAAGATAATACATACCCTTCTCATCTGTGTGTGTGTGTGTGTGTATAAGAATGACGCACCCACCATTAGCCTAGCTTAGCATAGCTCATTAAGGTTGTTGGAATCAAACCCTCTCACAAAGCATCTGTAATATGAAGCTAGCCCAAGAAAACTCTGCACCTCAGTCTGACTAGTGGGAACAGGCCACTCCCTTACTGTCTGCACCTTAGCTGGATCTAGCATTACCCCTTCAGCAGAGATAACATGTCTGAGATAGGGCTGGGCGATATGGCAAAAAATAATATTGCAATATTTTTAGTCTATTTCACGATATACGATATGTAAATGTACATCAAATATAAATCAGGTTTGTATACTTGTGAATACAAGGAATTTGGTCTCTGCATTTATCCCATCTGTGAATTAGTGAACACACAGAGCACACAGAGAACACACAGTGAGGTGAAGCACACACTTACCCGGAGCAGTGAGCTGCCTTGCTACAGTGGCGCTCGGGGAGCAGTTAGGAGTTAGGTGCCTTGCTCAAGGGCACTTCAGCCGTTCCCACTGGTCGGGGATCGAACCGGCAACCCTTCGGTTCCAAGCCCGAAGCCCTAACCAGTAGGCCACGACTGCCCCCAAATAAATGATCCCAAATGTGCTTTCGCTCTATTTACTGCCACCTTCAACACTAATTCGCTCAGACTACGAGGAAAGGGAAGAAGTGACTTTGGTGGTACTCTAGATGCACTGTGAGCCCATCTCTTTGTGAGCATCAAAGGAGACATACGTTGCCTTCCACCAACTAAAGATGCTTTCATATCCTCCTGAGAACCAATCCATAGACCTATGTCCTCTGTAGTGGACATAAGTTCTAGAAGCATACCCCTTTACCCCTTTGAGCTATTCTATCAATTCCTGTGGTCTTTTAAAGAGGACATCCTGGACTTTCTAATGATATATCATGTGATTGGCTGGGTTGCTGGGAACCTCCTCTTCCTGGTTCTCAAAAATGGTTGACATCAAAACAAGCAAATTTTATGGAAGGAGGAGAGATAAGTCAAATAGTGTCTTCTTATTAAGCATTCATTATGATGGCAATATATGGTCTTGTTAATGAAAATGTCAGGAATCATATGATTCATTTTGAAAGAAGTTAAGTTATTTACATTTTGAAATAATAGTGACTTTATGAATGTCCATTATAATGGACACCAGGACCAATATATTTAGATTTTTTTGAAAATTTAGGAGATAATTTGTATGGGATGAATGAGGGGGGGTCAGATTTGGAGCTCTCAGGTGATGAGTTCTTGGTTCCCAGGAGGCTATTACACCTTCGCTGAGCCCTGCATCAGTTGGCTGTGATTAAGGGTTAGCCAACCTATCCAGCTGCCATTGATTTTGGGAGACAACTTGTCAAAGGCAAATTGGTGACAACCATGATGCTGAAAGAGGCAAAACCTTCTGAACTCAAACATAGCAAATACTGTCGCTGCAAAAAAACACATGTGTGCCCGAGGATGCTCCTGTGCAAGAGCCAATGTGAAATGTGCCCAGTGGCGTAGCCAGGATTATTTTATAGGGGCGGCCAGCTGGGTCCAGACTTTTTATTGGGGTGGGGTGGCACTTGGGAATCAAAACTACTATTTGAAAACTACTCAAAAAGTTTTGAAGATCAGGATAGCCTATTTTAATAATGGCAATAAATTGCGTAAAGCCAACACTGATACACAGGTCAGTTTGTTGTCCACTCCAACACATTTACCATAAATAGGCCAATGCTTTAAAAAGTACATTATGATAATGCACCTTACTTAATCAGTCTTATTCAAATGATGTTAAAGAACAATAATAAATACTACAAATATTGTATGCAGATATTTAATCTTATACTGATGGCTAAACTATATTTCTTTCTGATCTCCACTCCAAGTACTTGGCTGTAAGTAACATGGCTCTGAATTAAGAAATTAACCCTTAGAACCCTAGACTGTTTTAAGGGCTTTTTGACTACCTTTAGTTAGAAGCATTTATCCTGGTCAATGTAAGCGCCATACACACATGCTATAATTTTTTTTCAGCAGAGTCTAGGCTACCCAGATCTGCCACAATTTCATGTTTTAATACTTGCATTGATTTAATTTAGATTTTTAAATAATAAAAATACAAAAAGTGCATTATAAAAATTATATTTTGACATGTATCTCACCACTGCAACCTGTCAGCTAGCTCATGCGAGTGTAGGGCAGACTGTCCTGAATCTGGCAATATCATTGCCATGGTGGAGGGATTCTCTGGGGCTGAGCAAATGTGAAAAAATATGTGGTGTGTGCCTTACGGAAATAAATGCCATTTTTTTTTATTTAGCCCTATGAGCCCTACTCTATTTTTGGCCATTCTCACTACCTTATTTTAGGTAGTTATATTAGTTATAAGCATTTATCCTGGTCATTGTAAGTGCCATTTACACATGCTATATTTTTTCAGAACAGTCTAAGTTACCCAGATCTGTCACCAATTCATATTAATATTTGCATTGATTGAATTTTGATTTTAAATAATACAAAGACAAAAAGCATATTATACCATTCTTATTTTGAAATGTATCTCTGTCAGCTGGACATGACTTTCATGTATGTGTAGGGCAGACTGTCCTGATTCTGGCAATATAAGAACTATGGTGGAGGGGGGCTTTGGGGCTAAGCAATTTACAGACATGTGGTGGGCGCCTTACAGAAATAAATGCCATTTTTTAATTTAGTAATGAAAAATGCCCTTTCTGCGTTCCATATCTGTGACACGAACTGATCTGACCAGACTGAGTTTGGGTGTTCTGTGTGTACACTCATGATGATTCTAAAACAACTTTTTACTGCATTGTCATGAACAAAGTGAAGGCAAAAAGGTGTTTCTTTGTCGAATAAATTCGGATGCAATGTGAGTCTCGAATTGGATGCCATGCAGGAATTTGCTGGGATCTCAAAACCGCATTATGAACATACTTTGCCATAGAGAAACACATGATAGCGTTGGATTATGAACATGCCTTGCCACCACAAAACCCTCAAAAACGTGGGGTAAGTCGAAGCTATATGAAGTTATTATTTTGATGTCATTTCGACTGTTTTATAACCCAGAAGGATGTACTTGGTATCAAATGATAGCTATCTGATCACGGGTTCGTGAGTAGGGCCTAATTCAAACAAGAGTAATGGGTGTGCAGCGTTGGTTTTTGTACATGATGTTATTTTGCGGTCACGTTGTCTGTTTTTATTGCCCAGAAGCATCGATATACTTGGTACCAATAGATACCCCTTTGTCTCCTCTTTCTTCTGATATGCTTGCTATATCTATGCGATCACGGGTTCGCAAGTAATCCAAACGAGAGTAATGGGTGCGCAGGTGAACTGTAAATATGAATCAATTTGATTTAATTTCATGATTTTTTAAATTTTCATACTTGATCGCACGAGACTAATGCATCGGCAAGTGTTAGTCTCGTTGGAAAGCCCAACTTATGCTCTGTCACGCAATTAAGGGTTCATCTCACTGCGATGAACAGTTCTGGAGCAATGTAATAAAGAACTCAGGCAAAGCAGCCTGCCTCTGCATGACCAGCCATGGCAAGAACCACACGCAGTCAGCCAATTATGTTTTTTATAAAGTAGCCTAGGCTAAGCCCTATTAGCCTACTTTTATTGGAGCCATCCGGAGATATGTGCCTAATAACATGCTTGCATTTCACCCTAATTTTATTGAAATATTTTTGTAACAACGTTACCGCGGGCATGCGATTATTTCTGTTTAGCCCCACACGTCAATGTCAGAGCCTACCTAAGGACAGCCCAACACAGCTCACTTGGCTATGATTCGTGACACATTCTAACATCTTATAGCATTAATGTTGCTGCTGCTGCTGCTGCACTAGGCCTAGCCTACTCACGATTTGATCACAACCATGGGCTACACTTACTGGGCCAATGGTCGTAGATAGAGTGCAGTAATTAGTTCAGTCCCTGCTTTGCAAAGTGCCGTCGAAAACGGTAGACATTCTTTTTTTTACTTTTCACTGAACAGAGCTGGGGGGGCCAGCAGGGTGGCCAAGCTTTGACAAGTGGTGGCCGTGGACCCTCTGGCCACCACGTAGCTCCGCCCCTGAGTGTGGCATTGCATGTCTCTGCACCGGGGACCCCAACAGATATTCTGTTACGATTGTGGACTTTTTTCCTCTAGCTACCTCTAGAGGTCGCAAAAAATCTAGTTATTCCCTTTGCTGTGGTTTTTCCTACCTAATTAACCTGTTAACTGACCCACCTGTTCTCTGTTTATCAGCCATGTGACTTGTTTAGCCAATTCCCTCACAGTATTTAAGCTGTTTTTTTCACATTGTCTTTGTTGAGTCTTCTCTTACGTGAGTAACTTTGTAGTTTTGTCTGCTGAGACCTGTATTCTGACTGCTTTGCCTGTTTTTTGACCCTGGACTGTTGCTACTTTGTTGTTTTTCCTTTGGATTACCCTGTGGATTTGTTGGCCTTTCCTGGATTGCTCTTGTTGCTAACTGCCTGTCCTTTTGACCCTGACTTCGGATTACCCTTTGGATTGTTCTGCCTGAATTCTCTGCCTCGTTGGAGGAATTAAGAACTGACATTTTTGTTTTGGAATTGTGTACACTATCTTCTGTGCTTTTTGGCACTATACCTGTTTTGTAGAATAAACTCTTTAACTATACTTTCTGCTGCTTCGCAATTGAGTCACACTCAGTTCCTGGTAGTTCAGGGGATTGTTCCAGGGCTACCACACCGGAGACCCAGGTTCAAGACCCGAGTGTAACAGAAGACTCAACCATGACCGACTCAGTGGAAACATCAGCAAGTGCACCTACTACTATTAATGTGGCCGCTTCTGAATTTGAAAAGATAATGGCAGCTCTCAATAGTTTCGGTGCTACTATGGATACTCATGGGCAGGTGCTTACTCGTCAGCAACAGACTCTAGCCTACCATGACCATCTTCTTCAGCAGCTCGTTCAGTCAGTGCAGAATTCTGGACCCAGAAACCCTCCAGACACAGGTGGGCAGCCCTTACCCTTTGTTCCTCCGGACCCGCTTCAACCCGTATCACCGCCACCTCCACATCATGGCACTGAGCCACATTAGTAGCAGGGCAAGACCTGCACAGAAAGAAGTAATCAGTTAGTTATCTTATTGATGGAAATCAAAAAAAATACATCAGGATGAAATAGGGGACAAGCTTCGATGCAGAGGACATTGACCACATAATGTCAATCAAAGTATTGAAGGGTGACAAGCACTGGAGGTAGACAGCTAGGTGTACTTGAGATTATGCCATAATTATGGATTATGGATTAAGTCTTAGGCCTGCTATGCTTATCTAAAGTAGTAAAACTATAGCACATTACATTTTTCCAACTGTGCAGAACACATATTTTTAACAATTAAAGTTGGCAGCTAAATAGTCCATGAATCCAGAACTAGTGAGAACATAAATCCTGTGTCAAACCCTGAGGGGCCCTATCTCGGTAATCTAAAACGCATTGTCACCCGCGAATAGCTTAGGGGTTTGTTCACTCCACATTGGGGGTGGTTTTCTCATCAAATGCAACAAGGCGGTTCTTATGTTTCTTAATCAGTCATTTCTATCAGAAAGACTCAGGGAAGTATAATGAAAGTTAACACATGTTTTAATCCATCAAAGGATACACAAAATACATAAGTAACAATAATATAGTCTTTGGCGTAGGCCTCGTCCTCGGTCCAGGTCACTGAATGTGCAGACTCTTGAAGATCCTGCCGGAATGCGACGGCAGGTGGCGGAGCCTACCCCCCGGACGTCTGGACAAGGCCAAACTGGTGGTGGTTAGGGAGGGAGGGAACATCGAAAATCAGCACCTGAAAGCAACAGGCAGGTGCAAAGTAATGTCATTATAAAGACTGATGGAGACAGGTGATTGGACGGAAGTAATGAATGATGAGTGACCAATTAAGTCTTCCTGACAGAACTAACGCTTACGCTTCCATGGGTGTGTTTTGGGCGCAACTTCAAACAGAGCATCGGTATTTTGATAGTCAGCGAGGAATCTGCTTGCACACAATACCGTATGGAACAGGCATTCCCCTACTAAAATCTAGCAGAGTATAGCCTATACGCATCTGCACTCATCTACTATTTGAACTCATTGGCAAAGTGAAACTAACTTTACCGTTGTGTCATTTACCCCAATAATATTCAAATGACTGAATAAAAAACCTAAGGACATTTATCCTGCAGAGGAGTTGCTGCTTACATCTTGTGACAGTGTGTCTTCAGCTGTGCTTAACATGCGCCTTTCACTATAGACAAGGTTTTTCTTGGTCAGTGGCGTAATGCTTTTTAGATAGTGTAAAATAGCGATTTTTTGATAATGCGCCAAGACCACACCTAAGGCCATTAATTGCCATACCCCTGAATGCATTGCTCAATAAAAAAGACGGGCAGGGCGAAAAACTTGAGTGTACAATAGGAATATGCTTTGCGTCATGATGAGAATACGCTTTTGACCATCATAATAGTGCCTGAGGTCATCTTCAAATTTTACTCTCTGTGCTTACAACTGTGTATACAAAGTGTAACGATCCTGTGTTCCCTGTC
Source organism: Alosa pseudoharengus (assembly GCF_046254945.1). Classification (NCBI taxonomy): domain Eukaryota; kingdom Metazoa; phylum Chordata; class Actinopteri; order Clupeiformes; family Clupeidae; genus Alosa; species Alosa pseudoharengus. Next base: position 16,675,193 of record NW_027468640.1, read on the forward strand.
CCTCCTTTGTTTACCTCCTGTGCCATGTGCTCCTGTGTTTACTTCCTGTCCCTGTGTTTTAGTTCCTGTCAGCCATGTGCTCCTTTGTTTGTCTTGCCATGTCTCAGTTCCCTGTGTCTCCGCCCCTCACCTGTTCCTCATTATTAGTCTGCTAGTTTAATTATGATTTCCAGCCCTGTGTTCACCTGTCTCTTGTTTCTTGTCCACTTGTGCCTTGTTAGCCTTGTTTAACCCCTGTGTATTTAAACCCTCTGTCTCCCCTCAGTCCCCTGTCGGTCATTGTTGTTGTTTCGTGGTTGTAGTGTGCATTCGCATTAAAGATTCCTGTTCTCAAGTTTAAGTGTGCCTCGTTCTCGACTTGCCCTGCGCCTCGGTCCAGCTCTCCATACTGCAACCCTGACACAAAGGTGCAAAACGCACCTAGTGGTTGGTCCAGATTGTAGGAATGCCCTAACAGCTGCCAACTATGTAAACAAAGTGTTTTGGGAGGTTGCCAATGCTAATTTACCAGAGATAAGTTCAATGTCTTTAACGGTCACACAGAGAAAAGTAACAAAAGGAAAGTCTTTTCTATTCCTGCCTTCAGGCAATATTAACACATTATTATTATTATTATTATTAACAAAATTTTTCTATACCATAGTTTCATGGATCAGATAGATTAAGTTAATGAATTAAAAAGTGGTCAAGAAATATCACTGACCTATGGACAGCATATAGATAGCCATGTGTATCAGTTTGTCTGAAATTAGAAAGATATGGTTACAATACACCACAATGTATACAATACCAACATTACCAATTAAGACACCAGCACCACAAGCACCAAAATATTACTGTGTGTGTATGTGTGTGTGTCTGTATAAAAACATTTCTACAAACTCAAATTGATCATTAAATAAATCAATACAGTACATTCATTACAAATAAGTTACCAGAAATAAAATAGTGTTACGAGTAAACCATTTGGGTGAAAGTTTACCAACTTGAGTAATTGAGTATTTATTTTCCATGCCAAATAACTTTATCTAAAAATAAAAATTTGACCATTCAAAAGTAATGTAAAGTTGTATGTCTTATGTCTTATAAAACATTTAGTATGTCTCTCAAACATTTAAAATGACAACCAAGAGCCTACCTGTAAAGTTTAGTCCTTGGTGAAAAATCCTTTATGTCAATAGGCCACTGAGTATAATGTGCCACTGTTATCCTCTCTGAGTGTCCTAGTTGTCTGAGTGAGGAGGTGAGGATACTGGCCATTTAATGCTCCATCTCATACGAAAAGATGCTCCCTGCCCATCATTCCTGTTCGTCAGACAAAACAAAACAAAAGAAAACAAACAAACATAAAAAACTCTGTTGTAATGGAATCTGGGAAACCTATAAATAATTACCCTCTAAATACCTAGAAAGAGGCTTGGCTATTGTCTACTATAAGACGTCACACCCCAGCCTCTGTACATTGTCATAGACTCAGTGATTGTGGACACTTAGTTCCTTATCTCTCACAGGTTACTCCCCTGAGATTCTCTGTGGCACGGTGCTCCATCCATACCATTCAAGTATAGTCATTCCCTCTCATTCTTTTGGGTCAAGTCAGCATAGTTGAATATTGAGAGCCCCCCAAGTATATTATGATTATGGTCTTTGTAAACATTTAATGAATAGTGATATTCACTGCACCCAGGAGTATTATACAAAGACTAACCAGTTTAGCTTTCCCTTGGTTCATGGTTGAAATTAGCCTCACCTCTTATACATAATTTGTAAATGTGTAAAGAGATCATATGCAGCACATTTTTGCATCCCCTGTTTGAAGTGAAATTGTGATTATTTTTAAGTTGTAACAGTTCTATGCTGGAAATATAAATTCATAAATATTTTGTGAGTTCTAATAAAAATTATTTGTAACTCCTTTAGTAGTACGGAGCCCAGGAAGTGGCATTGCAATATATATCTGTGTATCTAGAGAATTTTTGTAAATTGTGGTCTCATTTTATTTCTTTTTTATTTCTATATTGTCTGCACAATTTAGTATATTGTGTGCTCATTTTACTAAACTGTGTGAGCACCTTTTACTAATAATGCACTCATTTTACTAAATATTGAACGCGCCTACTGAAATTTCTTAAATACTTTGTGGAAAAGCCTTTATTTACAGCTTACAGCTTCCAAAAAATCATTAATAATCGCAAATAACTGAGAGTTACAGAAAAAAGTATGATTTTGGGGTCTGACCCCTGACCTAAACTCCGCAGAAATACAGTGGGGTGATATGGGGTATATATATATATATATATATATATATATATACACACACACACACACACACACACACACACACTGAATGGCTTAGAAACAATTAATAATTTAGCAACAAATTGTTTTCAAATGGTGTACTAATCATTCTTAAATTATATAAACTAATAGTTTATTTCATAGTTTATATAGCATTTCTTAATAATTTGGTTCATGATTTATGCCTTTAATGCAACAGGATAGTGGAGAATGACAGGAAGTGAGTGGGAGAGAGTCAGGGTGGGATCCGGAAAGGACCACGGGGCGGGAATCGAACCCGGGTCGCCGGCGTACGGTGTGCCCCAGCCAGTTGCGCATTTGTTACTTATTAGTTAATGGTTTGTTCATCATTAGTCATTTATACATAATTTATCATCAGTAAAGCATTTGTTCACACAGTTATAAATGGTTTGTTCATAGTAAATAAGCCTATCTAAAAACATGTTTAAGTACATGATTTACTTAATAAATAATGAAACAACGACTTATACATGAAATCATTTTCCCATTATAAAGGAGTTGCAAACTATTACAAAATGCTTTGTTCATTATTTGTAACGCATTTCACCTATGTTAATTCTCATAAATAAAGTATTTGTACACACAGTATAAATGGTTTGTTCATAGTAAATAAGCCTATATCTAAAATATGTTTATAAATTACTGTTAATACTTAATAAATGATGCAAAAATATTTTGTTGATGAAGTAATATTTCCATTATTTAAAGGTGCTCTAAGCGATGCTGGGTAACGTCACTTCTGTTGAATTTCAAACAAAACAGAGAGCAAGTTACTTCCTCCTCCTCCCTCCCGTGCTGCTCCCATGCAATTGAAACTCTCCTAAACGCACATCTCATCTGTGATTTGCTGGAACAGTTTGTTATGTTTTATGGGCTAGGTTTGGCCAGGTTGTTTTTGGAGCCTGGGCTGTCCACAGAGATCACATTTTTTTTACACTGTATTTTACACTGTACAGACAGCTAGCGGTTGGTTAGGTGATGTTTGCAGTAAGTGACATAAAATATTTTAGCCTTAAAAGCCTTTAAAAATGCATGGCATTGCTTAGAGCACCTTTAACAGTTGTTACATACACATGCACTAATGATTAGTTAGGGTGAGGATACATATTTTATAAACCACTTCCTAATAGTATAATTCATAATTAACTCAGCAGTTACAAGTGGTTAGTTAATGATATTTTGTGAGCTCATCTAAAGTGAGGACGTTGTATGCCTTGCAACACATTTACTAATGAGTTATAATGTTTACATTTGCATCAAATTAACTCTTAAAGAGTGGATGGAACTTAACACTCCAAATTTGACATCAGTGGTTTTAATTATGTAACATAATATAAGTACATATAAATAAATATGGCTACAACCGTGAAATAAACATAGTAGCCTAAAAATTACATGTCAAATGTCAAATGTGTACAGTTACATTTTGTCATAGAAAGTAAGAAACATTTGTAAGTATATCCGGGATCAAGTATTGTTCCTGGAATGCTACTGGTAAGTAAAGCATAATCATTTAGGCTTCCCACTTGTCCAATCGGCGCCAAAATGCAACCATTATTGACGGAAGTAATAATAATGATTATTGTTAATTATTTATTACTGAAAACTGTAACATTACAGTTGTCATGCCAATGGCTACAACTCATAGCAATACATCTCTTGTGACAGATTATGTTATGTCAGCTTTTCTATTAAGGTTCTATTAAAAACGTATCAGAGAAACCATGGATCAGATATTGTTAGCATTTGTAAAAAAAAAGAGACACAAATCATGAAATGATTGCTTGTTCTTGTCTATATAAGGACAGCCATCTGAAACAACAAAAGAGAGACAAAAGTACTATTTACATATGTCCTATTGTGAATGCTTACGGAATGGAAATCCAACAAGATTAACAAGATACTTACTAAGGTGTGTGAGTTGACGTGCAGCATTCCTATTACAGCACTATACCTGAAAAGCGTGAAGCATAGCTCAGTATCTCCTTTACAGGCACTTATCGGAATATCAAGTCCTGTGCTTCGTTTCCAACCCGTTTCATACTACATCACCACCTAACATACTATGCGTATTGTTCTTTTTGATTTAGAATAGAATAGATTTATTTCCTTTTTTACTGTTGACAGTAGGCCCATCATGCCATAAATGGCATGTGTGAAGTGAAGAGGTTTCAAAACATAGCTACAATATATTAAAACAAGAGAAAGTTGGCTACAATATTATATATAGTATTTAACATAATCTGGAATAAAATTGCCTTGACTAAATCTGATACCAAGTCGGTCTACTCATTGCTCTGCTTTCCACTCACCTGATGCTGATGAATTGTTCTCACATTCTATTTTTCCAGTGAACCAAGCAGAGCCTTTCCCGCACCTTTGTAATCTAAGGATGTCTTCACCAACAGATATGTTCCACCACCTCCTTTTCTTGCTCTCCGGTAAGTGTCTAAATCCTGTTAATTGAAACTTATTTTGTTACAATTTGTAACAGTATAATGACACCTAATCCTATACACCAGAGGTCGTCAAATGGCGGACCGCTGTCCGAGTCCGGACCCTGACGTGATCCTATCCGGACCATAATAATTTAGATTTGGGTAAGGCTATTTGCACCCCTGGTACAATTAGCAGTGTATACTATTCATACCCTGGTGCAATTAGCAGTGTATGCTATTCGTACCCTGGTGCAATTAGAAGTAAATTCTATTCTTACCCTGGTGCACACAGCAATGTGTCCTATTAGTACCCCGTCTGGTACAAATATCAGTGTATGCTATTTGCACCCCTGTGCATTTATTCTGGCATATTGATCACACAATGTAATAATAATTTAAAAAAAAACAAGCAACCTGTTTTTTTGTTGTTACGTAACAGGGTGTGAATAGCTCAGCTGTGTAATAGACACTCTGAATAAGGTATGCTGTTTGCATTAATGTATAGTTAGAAGTGGATGCTATTCGTACCCTGGAGTATATAGTAATGTATGCTATTTACACCCTGGTGCATGAACTAGCTAATTGTTGCAATCAAAACTTCCGTTTGAGAACCGATTTCTTGTTCAAATTGCGCGCCTTCTCTCCAGAGACTTTGGTACACATGCACACTCACTCTGCCAAAAAATCATCACACAGAATTCGAACTCCAGTCTCCCACATGCTAAACCATGTCTGTGACCACTGCACTATCTTCTTCCACAACTAGATGGTGTTTGCAGGTAAACTTATAGTTTATAGGCCTGAATGTCATATTCACAAAATTGTTGTTGACTAACAGACTGACTTGTATGTGGTTGTATGTGTTCACTAAACCAAGATTATGAAAATAAAACTCAACTTCAATCTAAAACTTAATCTGAACAGATATTAGTGGCGAAACCTTTCAGAATTCTTCACTTTCTGCTGACGAAAAAACGAATGTCCGCCATGTTTTTTGTGCACGTGAGCAACATCTTTTTGTTGTTATGTCACAGGGTGTGAATAGCTCAGCTGTGTGGCCAAGGCTATTCGTACCAGGGGTGTAAATAGACACTCCGTTTAGATTTTCACGGACGATTTCAAAGCTGCGCTAAATGTTTCGTAGGTTAGGATAACAGCATTTAGGCCTACTTCAGTAGCTTCAGGAACCATCATTTCGCTTGCTGCTATTCAGCCAGTGAAATCTGTGTATTCTGATAAAGTCGAGTCAGTGAGTAGGCCTAGGCCTAAAGTTAATATGTTGAAGAGACTCACTTATAGCCTGACAGGGAAAACGAGCGAGGAGAGGAGACGGGACGAGAAACAATCAGATGGATATGTAAGTTAGCGATAAGTAAGGGGAGAAAGCTAGACAGCGAGAACAGAGCTTTATATAACGATCGTGGGCAATTACCACGCAAAACTGTCACGTCCATAAGTAAGGGATAACGGACGCCGAGGTGTCCTGTTATACGGAATTAATGGACGAGGGCGAGGGGCAAAGAACTCCCCGACACACATGATGGTAATAGCCTCTATATGCACTTTTTCTTTTTTAATTGAAGCACTAAGGAAGCACTTTAAGAACTTTTAAAACTTTTATAACTACTACTATGTGATGAATGAGGATATGTGGTGTGTATTGTGTGATTGTCCAGTGTGCCTGTGAAATATGTGTTGGTTGATTGTATAGTATGCGTGCTGGTTATGTTGTTGATTGTGTCCGTTGTCCCTTGAATATTGAATAAGCTACTGTAATGTACCCTTTTAAATTGTCCCTTGGGGACAAATAAAGTGCTTTGAATTGAATTTGAATTGAATTGAATCAAAAGAATAATTGTTTTGATCTTTTTTAACATTTGTATGAAAAATGGCATGTCCAAAATTAATCATACCCTTTTTAAATAATCAATGGAAACATCTTTATTTGCTATCAAAGCTCTCAAAATGGTTCTTATATTACCTACCAAGCCTCTCCATGTCTCCACAATGATTGTAGACCGCACCTTTTTAGCAGCAATCTGGGCCTTGTGCCAACTTTTTTGACCGATTGAGGTCTGGACTCTGGCTGGGCCACTCTACAATTTTGACATTGATCTTTGTTAACCATTTCTTGCCTTATTTGGCTGTATGTTTTGGACCATTGTATGGTTTAATGGTCTAATGATGCCTATTGGGGCAGTTCTCTTGGCACACTGCCTGATCTTTCCTCCAGAGTCTCAGTGTAGCCTATTTTTCATACCAATCTCAGGCCATGTCGCTGGGTAAAAAACAAATCCAGCAAAAGCTAAATTCTTTGTTCAGGTGTGCCTGATTACCAAGTGGTCCATTTTGAGGGAGTGAAAATTTCAACCACCAAAACACCATCCACATTGTGGAGAATACCCATAGGGAATCCAAAAATGACAACTTTTTCATGTACAATCTGTATAGTGCTTTACATTCTCAGATTAATTTTATTATGTCTCAATTAAATTTGATCCAAAATGCTCCCCCTCCCCCTCCTCCGCTTTTGGTGATACCCTGACTTCTGGCTGCTGGCTGCAGTGTAGCTGCAGCACAATACGTAGATGCCTCATATTGGGTACTGAAACATTCACAAGAATACATAGAAATTGAATCTTCATGTTGTATTATCCAATATTAGTTGTACAGATGTATAGTCTCTTATACACACTTATTGAACCAACAAAGTAAATGCAAAAATAGAGACTTTTTTGTAATTATTCCATATTGTGTAGTCAGTCTATATCAGAACACCTGACATACAATCTAAATAGTCCACAAGAAACCTCAAAGTGTTACCTTTCATTTGAGACCAGGATTATGCTTCTACACAAACGGCTCCCACACACAGCTGCGTGCTTCGCGTTGCTGGAGACGCATCCCATTCACTTTACATGGGCTCACGTGATCCGTTGCCGAACTGAATTGTGGGTCCGTCGCGTCGCGTTTCTCCCGCCGCTCGCGTTGAGGAGTTCAGCTGTTGCTGCACCGACAGACGGCACCGGCCAATCAAGCCAATCTACGGACGGCACCAACCAATCACATTACGGTTTTACTTCAAGTCATTTGCATAGCTACCGTCGGGAACACCCACTGGCATGCATTGACGGAACGCAGCTGTGTGTGGGAGCCGAAAGGGGTTCATGTGCAGTAAGCATTTGATTGTCAGTATGCATTTTGGATAACAAAAAGTCCTATGGGGAGTATCCATAGGCATTTTACAAAACGCATGGGCATACCTTGGCAAATAATAGTCTAAAGCACTCATATTTTCATTCTATATTGATCAACTTTTGCACACAGCTTCACAAGACCTGGTGCTAGGGCTCAGTCGTGTTTCTAAGGGATATCAAGTGACCTAGAGGGCTGAAATGTGATCAGTTCAGGGATGCTTGTAATCCGGCAGAAAGAAAAAACTATATTCTAGCCTCTGTAGCTCTTTCATCGTACATCACACAGTTATTGTGACTGCTTCCTACAAAAGCTACAGGTTCTCAGCTTTCTATAGAGGTCCAGCACTTGATGGTTGACCCCAAAAGAGGTGGGAATAATGCCCTTGTAAATAGGCACAGTGCAATTTCAGGCAAAAACTTGAATTTTTTACTGAGAACTATTAAAAAGGGTATGAATAATTCTGGACATGGCATTTTTCAAAATGTTAAAAAAGATGAACACTTTTTTTAATTCCATGTTTCTCCTCCCACATTGTCTTTTGCCATTGTCTAAACTTTTGGCATGTGACTGTCATTTTCAGTCAGAACAAACATATTGATCAAGAGAAAATCAGCATTAAATCAATATTTGCCAGGGGTATGACTAATTTTGTTCTTAACTGTAGATATGCATGTTTACTATAAACAAACCATTTTAACTGTGTGTAAACATGATTTACAGATGAGAATCAATGTAGGAATAATGCTTTACAAAAGAAGAATACAGCATTTAATAATAGTTTACAGATGTTTAATAAATGCTTAACAGTGTGTAGTAGAAGAAAACAGAAACTCTTGCATGGTTGTAGGTGTTTTTATCTGGGCCAAGGTAGTGTAGTGGATAAGGTGCTGGACTAGCATGCAGTAGCCTGAAAAGTTGGGGGCTCGATTCCTGGCTTTCACTGTTGTGTCAATTGCTTTTAATTTAATTGACATGTGTACATCACTTGTCTGCTAAATTAATGAAAGTGAATGTCATCTTTACAACTCTGAAAATGTGTTGCAAGGCATAGAAAGTCCTCATTTCACATAAACTCACAAAATATCATTAACTAACCACTTGTAATTCCTGGGTTAATCATGTATAGTATTAGTAAGTGTTTTATAAAATATGTATCCTCACCCTGTAACGGCGCTAAGTCGGGCACTAAGAAAAAGCAAGTTCAGGCGCCAGGCAGGCCTATCAATCCTGCCACTAAATAATAATTAAACAAAGCTACCGCCAGCCATATCAAATAATATTAAAAATAAACAGACAATAACCAAGGTTTAGGTTTCAAGCCACACGTCTTTACTCCTTACCAAATCAACCAAAAATAGACGTGCATCCGACAACAACACAAATACACACCAGCCGTGCCGGTTATCCACAACAGAAAATAAACAATATAGGCTACAACACAAAAGTCCAAAGTCTCTAGCTCACTCGTCAGTAAGATACCCCAAAAATTATTTTCGATTCGACTCACAGTTTCTGGAGGGGCTGTTTTGGTCTGTCCGGGAAAGGCTAGGCTACTTCGCTCGGCTCGAAAACAACAGACCGGGCCATTGACTTGTGTGTTGTATGTTGCTCGTCTTGGAATCTCCCCAGAGTATTACTCCTTAAGGCTCTCGATACTCCTTTTGGCGCTGGTGCTCTCGCTGCTTTTTGGGCCGCGTTAATTCCGCTTCTCACTTTACTCGATGCTCTCCCCCCCAACTATGCTACTGGCATCTAAACCAAATGCCGGCTTACGGCCACCCTCAATCAGTCTCGCTACAGGTGCTTCTCATTCCAGAGCAAATGAAATGATTAAGGAGCGTCAACTAGAAAATGCAATTCCAGGGAATTACCATTGCATGTGAATGCAAAAAAGCTGCTGTGTATAACATTATATTACTTACAGTATGATTATTCAGATTACATAGTCTTACAGTATTCTTGAAAACCACTTACTTGGTTAGATGTTAGCTTAGAGTATATGACAAGTCAGTAAAAATAAATTGTCAAATCAGTATTGATCAACATTCTTTGTTTTAATACAACAAATATAACAGAATGATACTCAGAATACACTAATGAACACTTACCAATGTAAGCTTGAAGTAAAAATCACAGTTGTGTATATATACAGAACTTGATAATGCCAATCATATTGTAACGTCGGCGCATAAAGACTGTGTTAGCGTTCTCCAGCGAAAGGCATGCTGGGACACGAGGGTGAACATTTGGGGGGTTTATGTCGTTATTCTCCTAAGTTATAAGTGTAATGTTAGCGTCTTTATTGTGACATGTTTCCCTTTTAGTTCTCCCTCGTGTGTGATCCTTTTTGTGTGGGAGGCTGCGTCCTCCCCTGTATGTGTAGTGTGTGTGCGTGCTTGACGTGCCCTGTTTGCATTGTGTTCTGTGTCTTGGTCTTGGTCTATTTGTGTCCCGGCTCTCGTTCCCAGTGAATAAACCTTTTGATTGGACAACTGTGTGGTTAGCTATCAAATCGTTACATTGGTGTCAGAAGCGACCTTCGAACATGGCCTCCGCTCAGCGAGAGAAGCTGGGAGCGGGAGACCTCACCGCTGGGTGGAGGCCCACGCAAGAGGATCCAGAGAGAGCCCTTGTAAGGGCTACTAAAGAGCTCGAGGCCTTCTATCGTTACCGCCGCCGGAGGGGAGGAGCTATCGCCGAGACCTGCCTGCTGCCATGGGAGGAGTTCTGGCCAGATGAAGTGGTCGCGGAGAAGATGACGCTGGCCTGGGCGCTGACTCCACGGCAAGCCGCGACGCGTGAGCAGAGCCGAGGGAGTGCGGCGAGGAAGAGGTTCCTAGACGATGGACGGTTGGCGGAGCCGCTGAGGGCAGCGAACTCACGACGGTGGGGCAGGTTTGACGGAAATGCCCTCTGAACTTTTACAAAAAAACTTTTGGGTGCGTGTGAGAGGCACCGTGCTGTGTGGGCGCCCGTTCTAGTTGGCCTGTTGGCCGGCGCCTTTTGAAAAAGTTTGTGTGTGGAGTTCGATAACACGACCATCTCGGGGGTCGTGCCTTCGCCGAGGCCGCGAAGGAGTGGAACGGGCCGGGAACAGAGCAGTACGGCTCTGCGAGATGGCAACACGAGGAGGGACGCCGAAGACGGTAGCTGCAGCGGGAGAGCTCAGCGCGGTCCGGTTGCTGTGGAGTCGGTGCCTGTCTGTCCCGGTCGGCGACTCGACGGAGCGGAGTGGCGTTGGTGCAGCTTCATCTGGCCCCCCTCGAACCCCGGTACTTGGTACAGTGTCGACGGTTGTAAGGCCACCTAGGGCCCCGTCTGGAGAGGAGGAGTGCCGTGGTGACACGCCGCGGAAAGTGCAGCCTGAGGGCGGCTGCTGAGGGAGCTGGTGACGAGCGGGTCGGCCACGTGGCTGCTAGCACGCCCGAACTGGATTGCTAGCAGCGTGGCGCCCCGTTGAGTGAGCTCCTGCGGCGCGTGCACCCCACGTGAGTTGGCGGAACTGTCGCACTGAACTGAGTGGCGGGCGACGCGCGCCGACGTTAGCATGTGGCTACCTCGTGGGCATTGCCGAGGACGGCAATGGCTTGTTGGGGGAGCTGTGTAACGTCGGCGCATAAAGACTGTGTTAGCGTTCTCCAGCGAAAGGCATGCTGGGACACGAGGGTGAACATTTGGGGGGTTTATGTCGTTATTCTCCTAAGTTATAAGTGTAATGTTAGCGTCTTTATTGTGACATGTTTCCCTTTTAGTTCTCCCTCGTGTGTGATCCTTTTTGTGTGGGAGGCTGCGTCCTCCCCTGTATGTGTAGTGTGTGTGCGTGCTTGACCTGCCCTGTTTGCATTGTGTTCTGTGTCTTGGTCTTGGTCTATTTGTGTCCCGGCTCTCGTTCCCAGTGAATAAACCTTTTGATTGGACAACTGTGTGGTTAGCTATCAAATCGTTACAATATTATCCTAAGACAGATATATTTATCAGTGGTAAATCTGAACTGGCAGCAACAGCTAGAGGCCTCAGTTAATGGTATTAGGTCAAATTTGATGGTGATGTATACACTGAAGAATAAAAGTCAGCCCTTCAGATGATCAGTTTTAGACAGAACTTAGGTTAGAATCTTATTTTTCACACAGCACAGCTCAGGTCTAAAAAGAGAGATCTAACAGCACAGCTATGTTTTACAGTTGTTACAGCACAGGTATGATTCAGAGGTATGAATGATTCACAAGTATACAAGTTACAATGTCTTAGTGTAGATCTCAGATAAGTCTCAGTATGATTAAATGGTATGTGCACAGATATGTTGAGATATGGTCACATGTTTGTAAGAATGTATTGTAGCGATCTCACCCTCAGACAAGATTCACCTTTGGCCAGGACGGCCATTTATTGGAACAGGAAGACTCAAACACAATCAGACAACTACATAGGCCAACACAGGGGTAGTCTCAGCCGCACATGCAACACACAACAAGGGTTCACGACACACATCAACAAGAGGATAAGCACATGAGGTACAACCAAAGAGACTAACACGCTAACAAATACACAACATGGTAAACGTAACTACAACTATTATAACCGACATTACACATTCTAGCATTCACTCGCACTGCATTCTGGGAGACACTCATTCAACGTTAAACATGTACATCCACCGACGCTACATAACCCCCTCCCGAGCCATTGTCGTCCCCAGCAATGACAGCTCAGCTCACCGCTCGCGGCTGCGTCGGTGTCAGTCCCAGTGCTTAGTCCAAGTGACCGGAAAGCCTCCGGCTGCACGATAACCCCTCCCGACTGGAAGGGCTCTCGGCTGCCTCTGTCACGTCAGTTCTCCCCCGAACAAGACCCTCCCAGCAGGCTCGGGACACACAGGAACTCACACAAAACATGAAAAACATTGCGCAGACTTGTGTCGAACGTGCGCACTTCAAACTTCAAACAGTCCACAAGACGATAGCTCCCAAGGTCGATGTTACCCTCTTGGTCACTAGCTGGAGCACCGCAAGCTCCCGAACTAGCAGCTATGACTCCATCACACTCTCGACCGGCAGCTGATGCTCTGGAAGTTCTTCAGTAGCTGGCGGTGTAAACCCGACCGCTGTGGTCGTGTTCCAAGGTCGTCAGAGAGTTTGCGCTCTCTATGGATGAGATGGTTATGGTTATGGTTATGGATATGGATTTAGCAGACGCCTTTGTCCAAAGCGACACATACAAAACAACATAATAATATTTAAAATTGAACAGGGAACAGATTAGAATGTAGGTCAAATATAGTAAGGAGAATAGTTATAGTACACAATAGTATCAATTCAATCAATAGCCTAATAAAAAAGCAATGAAAAAAAAAGGGGAAAGGCAATGATAAACAATAATGTCCATTCAATCAATAATATAAAAACAATGACATGCTAAGACTACATTAAGGAGAATATCAATAATAAACAATAATGTCAAATTAATTAACAGCCCAATTAAAATAAAACAACATTATACAAACCATAACACATAAGCGCTTAAACAACTAAGTATATGTTGAATAGGAATGTCTTTAGACCCCTCTTAAACGACCCAAAACTACCACAGGAACGGAGAGCATTGGGCAATTCATTCCACCAACATGGAACCACTGAAGAAAAGAGTCTGGAATTAGACCCAGTTTTCATGACTGGTCGACACAACATGCGCTCACCAGAAGACCGCAGTGGGCGGTTGGGGATGTAAGGCTTGATTATTGAATTAAAATAACTAGGAGCAGATCTAGTTAGTGTCCTATAGGCCAAAGTGAGAGATTTAAATTTAATTCTGGCTACTATAGGGAGCCAATGGAGAGTAACTAGGAGAGGAGTTACATGTGTCCTCTTTGGCTGATTGAAGACCAGGCGTGCTCCAGCATTCTGAATCAGCTGTAATGATCTTGTTACACAAGCGGGTAAGCCAGCTAATAGTGAATTACAATAGTCCAGCTTAGAGATGACCATGGTCTGAACAAGAAGTTGTGTGGAATCTTGTGTCAGATAAGGTCTGATCTTCCTAATGTTGTAAAGCATAAACCGACATGATTTTGCGGGGATTTTGGGGTCAGTGAAGTTGAGTCAAGCTGGATGTTAATCTGTTGGGGAATAGCTGTTTTAGCTGGAAACACCAAAAACTCTGTTTTTGAGAGATTAAGCTGAAGGTGCCGATCTTTCATCCAGGCTGAAATATCCTTAAGGCATGCAGAAATCCGGTGGGAAACACTAGAGTCATCAGGTGGGAAAGACAGGTAAAGTTGAGTGTCGTCTGCATAACAGTGATAGTCAAATCCATGGGAGCGAATGGTATCACCTAAGGAAGTGGTGTAAATAGAGAAAAGCAAGGGTCCTAATACTGATCCCTGAGGCACACCTGTGGTGAGGTCATGAGACTTAGATACCTGTCCCTGCCAAGACATGTTGAAAGAACGCCCTTTAAGGTAAGATTCAAACCAGTCAAGAGCTTTTCCAGAAATTCCCAGTTCAGATAGTATAGATAGGAGAATGTCATGGTTAACAGTATCAAAGGCTGCAGATAAATCTAGTAGAATTAATACTGATGACTGAGCAGAGGACTTAGCTACTCTCAATGCTTCAGTCACAGACAGAAGAGCAGTTTCAGTAGAATGACCACTCTTGAAACCAGACTGCATAGGGTCTAGTAGATTATTCTGATGAAGAAAGTCACAAACTTGCTTGAAGACCACTTTCTCCAAAACCTTTGACAAGAAAGGAAGGAGGAAGAATGAAGATCCTCGGATGACGGCAGCTTCGACATCGGCGTCGAGCCGGGAACTTCTTGCCAGCCACGGACACTTCTGCGACATCAGCCGGGGCCGCTTCCTCCAGTGCTGGCAGCTCTCGTCGGCTGTGCAGGGCTGGTCCCGCTGGTCGCCTGCACAGGTCCCGCGCCGGGCCGGAAGGTCCTCCATCCTCCGCAGTGGCGAGCTCAGCGAGCTGGCTAGTCCTTAAAAGTACCATTGGAACATCCGCTAAGGTTCGCCGCCATCTTGCTGGTCTGGTCTTCGGCCTTCTTCTCCATCTTGATCTGGCGTAGATCTTCGCGCCCCGGGAGGGGCCCATCCCACTTCTGACACCAATGTAGCGATCTCACCCTCTGACAAGATTCACCTTTGGCCAGGACGGCCATTTATTGGACACACGTAATGTCATACACTGTCATCACCACTGGTCTGGTCTGGAACCTAAACAGTTAACAGTTATACCAAAACAATACAAGGAATGTCTGCAATTGTACAACTGTTCAATACAACTCATTTATTTAAGTGAAGTTGTTACATTACATTAGGCTGACACATTTTTAACCTAACGACTAACATCGTAAACAGTTTAAGCTTTAAACAATTCTCTCAACAATTCTAGGACAATAAAAATAGGTATAGTATAATCCAATTGTTGTAGCCTACCATCAAGCTACTGGTAGTTAAGCTTAAATACTAGCCTATAGTATTAAATTGCAAACAAAGCAGAATTCTGTGTTTTATTGTTTTCAGTTTAAGGATAGTTGATAGCTAATCATATTTTTTACATATAAAACGTTAACAGCTTAGAAAACTTTGCAGGCAATGGGTTTGTTGTTGCTGTTGATAATCATATGAGTAAGGACGGATCATTCTGATACTAAGTATCTTGATAACCAACTGCTATAACTTGAACAGCTTGCTAGGTCTGTCAGCCACATTTTTTCCTACAGATTACAATGTACTACAACTGGAAAGCTTGATTCTCGGGCCAGGCTACACTTTAATTTATAGACCAGAACAATGCAGAAATGAGTAGGCTAAGTAAACATTGTAGCCTATGTTGACAACACAAACATTATAGCTCAACTTATGTAGTGTGTTTTAACAAGACTTTAGTAGTATGGTCCATTTCCTAACAGTAGCCTATTCATGGCTTTCATAAGGTCCCTTTCCACAGGAGTATTAATAAAGCACCAATGCATTCATAATCTAGGTGCTTGATTGTATACACATGTGGAAAGGGACCTGATGAAACCCATCAATAGACGAACTATAGCATACCGTGATAGTGTTTACTTAGGCTACGTAAGAATCAGGAGCGTAGAATGAAAACGTAGCCTGGCCTATTTGATAGGCTACACAAACAAGCGGTGTACAACGTTAAACATTTGTTGAAATAAAAACAGGAGCATATTTGCTACGTTATGACCATCAACAAGTAGCTAACGTTAGCCTATTCGTGCCATGAATGAAACCCATGATGGGTTTCATCAGGTCCCTTACAGTAGCCTAGGCTAAAATCAATGCAGTCTGCATTCATAAGCTATTCTAGGTGCTTGATTCTGCCGAAAGTGACCTGATAGAACCAGAGCCTAGTATCTATATGCCTAACGTTACTTCTCTGGTTTACGTTAACGTTGTAGTTAAAACGCTGATGGTTAGTAGGCCTATGAACTAATGCACTAATTAGTGCATTACGTTTGATTGTCGTTCGCTATCGAAACCTACAGCTAAGGGACCGTTCGTTATTTATAAACGGGGTCACCGGAGGAAAATAGGGGAGGGTCATGTCCTTTTTATTCTTTGTTGAGGGGAGGGTCACCTAACTTTTTTTTGTCTAGGAGGGAGGGTCACCCATCTTTTGTATTAATGAAAACAGCAAAAAATCAAAGTGGCTTGTTTGATTGTTGATTTCTGTCGCCATATAACGTTCTCTTTCGTTCCATAGCTCTGTCAACATTGAGCAATGAAAATAAGGGAGATTTCCTGGGTTTACGCAAAATACGGAAAATGTCAACATTCGTCCCCATTAACGTTGGAAGGGTTGGAGCAACAAAGTAGCCTACTTTATTCACGCCTAACAGCCTATATCCATTTGGTCAACTTTATCCAGCCCTAAAAAAGCTAAATTTAACTTTGGTTTACTTGTAGTTTACCTAACTTTAAACAGTGTGCATGCTTAACATAAAGCAGGGGTCGGCAATTACGTTTGGACCCGGGCCAATTTTTTTTCAGACAATGGCATCGCGGGCCATAGCTTTTGTAATGGGGGGGGGGGGTTATAGGCCTACTATTTAAATTATTAATTATTATATTATATTAAAATAAACATCATCTAACTTTTAAAATGCATTTAATTTAATTCCATTAAAAACGTTTATTTGCTTATGTGCGCTGTTTTTATGCCGCCTGCTGCATCTCCTGTCGTCTCTCATGAAACAGGCGACTTGCCTAGCAACTTGCCGTAACTAATGTGTAGGCTACAAATATTATTCTTTTGGATGACGTGTAAATGATTAGCTGAACATTGCTATATGCTAGTTATCGATGCAAAATGTCGTTGTCAAAAGCCTTGAAAAGAAAAATTGATTCAGAATGCAGGACCTACAAAGAAGAATGGAAGCAGAGGTATGTGTTGAGCCTGCCTGCATTTCTTAATGCCAAGCCTATTAATTTAACGAAACATAGGCTATTTTTGACCTTGCCCACTGGAAGAGGGAGACAGGACACTGTTGTTTTTTTTTTGCACAAGATTACGCGCACTCGCGTGCCAATACCGTTCCGACCTGTGCGTCATGGATAACTGCAAGGATGTTCCACCTGTTTTGTCACTTTAGTAGGACTATCATCTATACCTCAATAAATGTTTTGAAATTGATGGGATTGCTGTAGGCCTTTTTTTCTTTTTAAAAACATGGGGTTAAAAAAAAAATTCATTCAACAGCAAATTAACGTCATCTCGCGGGCCAGATAGAATCAATGGCGGGCCAAAATTGGCCCGCGGGCCACTATTTGCCGACCCCTGACATAAAGCATATGTGCTTCATTCACATCCAGCTCCTAACGTTTTGACAAGCATTTCTACAAATTGACCTTGTTCCTGCCCATCTCTAGCTTTGCTGTCTCCATCCTTTCTGTTTTTGTTGTTTGCAAAAAAATATATAGTATTTATTGGTAACCAGCAACAAGTGCAATTTGTTATTCGCTGTCATTCTCTCTCCTGCCAACAAAAATGTGTTACGTTCCAAGTAGCAGTGCGTAATTCTGCTTCATAAAGTTGAACAAATACATTTGGTCATATAAATAGCCAGTTTATGGTCTACAGTGTAGTTGGTAAGTTATGGTAGGCCAACTTGGAGTGAATATACAGGGGGAATTCTTTGTCTAGCTGAGTAGCCTGCCAGGTGCGCACGTAGGCATAGCCTACGGCCGAACACTGCAAGCGCTAATAATTCGTGCTCTCACGACAACCACGTCGTTAACTTAAATAGGCCTAGGTTAACGTCACTCTGAGTTTGCATTCAAGCAAGCAAAACGATGATTTGAATACATCTGTTTCTCTGGAAGGGCAAGGGGTAACAACAGGACAACACAGAGACAGGCCAGAATGCAGGACTAAGGAGTATTACACGAATATGGGATATTCTACGGGAAAATATATTAAAACGGCAAGACAGCGGGGAAACGTTAAAATGATAAACCCGGAAAAAGTTGGCATGTTAGGTATTTTTCGGTCCCTGTGATTATTTGTGAAATTGTGCATCACGGCCTTTTCAAGTCATTTGAGAAGGAAGGAGTGTAGCCAGGGCCTGAAGTTAACTTTTTTGGCCACCAGCCACTGGCAGGTGAATTTTGAAATCCACCTGCCACAGTGGTTTTTTACCAGCCAAAATTATTTTGTGCCCAAAATAAAGGTGAACGGCTCAGAAAATGCATAAGAATGGTTCTTGAACTTGTACAGAATATACATTACAGTATTCAAGTAAAAGTAAAAAAGTACTTTGTTAATAAATTACTCAAGTAGGCCTAACAAGTTACTTTTTTGTAGGCCTACATTTTTATATTTTTGATGGACCTTTAAAGGGATACAAAAGTATCCTTTATGCCTATTTGCTTTTCTCCTCCTCTGTAGGCTAATCATATAGTCAAACATATTTTAAAAGCCCAATTCAAATATATTTTATTTAATATACTTTGTCATAGCCAGAATAAACATTACGTGGCTATGGATTGAAAATCAGTCTTCCAATACATTGCAGCTGATTCTTCTGCTTTGCATTGCTAGAAGTCTGGTTATAACTTCACCATACAGACAATGTAACCTAAAAACAATGGCTATATTATGGGTAGACCTATATTTAGCCTATAATAGCCTAGGCATATCCATTCGGGTAGAGCGACAGAGCAGGCTATCTGTTTTCTCAGCCGACCGTTTCATGTCATGTCCTGCAACATTGAGGCTACATAAATGAATGCTAGGCTTTTTCTAACTTGTATGCTCGATTTCCAGTGCATTTGCTTTGCTTGTAAATTAAGTTGTAGGCCTACTTTCCTTGTCCAATGTGACTGTTGAACGATGTTGGCCAGAAATGAATATATGTGGAAGTTTCCGTGTCATGCCATACCTCTAGTCTCGTTGGCACTCTGGCAGCCTCACCAGAAGATGCAGCAACTAGCAGGACGTCATTGCGTTAACTGAGTTGTTAGCTATATAGAACATCTACTTCTGTGTAGTAGCAGATTCTCTGGTAGGCTACATAGACCAGCCATCACTTTTATAATCGCGGGGAAAGGTAGCAATGCTTTCTGAAGCCCTGTTTCTTTTCTCCCACGCCGTTGTGTACCGGGGGAGAGGTGCTCTTTTCTCCCTTGAGATAGCTTACTTTCTCCAATAATAAACTTGTTCTCGTAACGAAAAGCAATTGAAAATGTAGCGGAGTAAAGAGTACATTTCCTACGGCAATCCCGACAGTGCATCTCCTTGCTCAGTGTTGTCTTATTGGCTACCCGCCAACGTGGCAGGTAGATTGACAGTTTCACCCGCCAAACACAAAAGTTACCCGCATTTGGCGTGTGGGCGGGTGCCAATTTCATGCCCTGAGTGTAGCAAGCTCCCAAATTGACGCTCGTCTGAGAAATTGAGTTTTGGATAATGTTCAGCTTCGGCAGCTTTACAATGACTGAGGAAGCCTAGAGACGAGTCCATAGCAACAAGTTCATATGTTGAATTTGTTATTACCCAGTGTACTTTGTTGAATGGTCTCAATGCTTTATTGTTTTATTTCATGTGAATAATTACTAGAGGAGTAACTTTTCAAGTAGGCTAATGCAGTTGCAGGAAGTGTGCATTTAGTTTCCATTGTGTTTCCACAACAATGTTAGTGAGTAAATCTACTGAAATGGCCACCATCTTGGTGAAGTGTGATGTGTAAGATCAGAAAGCAGAGGTTGGTTATAAAGCGGTGGCTTATGTTGATGGGTTATCATAGCATAGTGCGTAATAGCGTCGGCGGAAGACATCGACAATTGGTCAGGGAGGGTCATGTCATTTTTGAAAATGCTGATGGAGGGTCGTTGAAAATTATATAGCAGGCAGGGGAGGGTCATGCAACTTTTGATCGAAGCA
This sequence comes from Alosa pseudoharengus, assembly GCF_046254945.1. Lineage (NCBI taxonomy): Eukaryota > Metazoa > Chordata > Actinopteri > Clupeiformes > Clupeidae > Alosa > Alosa pseudoharengus. The sequence continues at coordinate 16,695,552 of NW_027468640.1, forward strand.
CTTAAAATCCCTCCGGTGATCCCGTTTATAAATAACGAACGGTCCCTAATCGGTCATTGTAAAGTTGACGACATATTAACGTTGATTAACATTTGGTTTCTTTACATAATACATATAAACGTAGCAAGGTGCTAACGTCAACTATTTCACTAACGTTACCTAACGTTAGTTTAGTTATTTGTGACCCATCATTTCATACGCTAACGTTACATAATGTTTGACGACATAAATGACTCAAATACCAAAAAACCGGAACACTTACCTTGTCTCTAATTAGAGAAATGTGCCTCTGAGCAAATAAGTGACCACGGCAGCGGTAGCTTGCATTCAGCTGTTAATTGTTTTCAGCTGCAGGTCACGTCATAATGCTTAAAGTTGCCGCCATGGAGGTCAATGTTAAGTCAATGGGAATTTATTGCTCTTTTATCGTAAATATCTCAAAAAGTATAAAGTTTACAAATGTAAAAATGACATTGTACAATTGTCCGTTACAAGACCTTTGTAGGAGTGTTTGAATGACGTCAAACGGTTCAGTGGTTTTAGTGTCATTAAATGTCAAATTCGGTCGGAAGAAGAATAATAATATTAAGAAGAACAGTGATAATAGTCCATTAGTAGTCTGGTCAGTTTGGGGCAAAAATGGGGACAAGGCTGCAAATTATGATTAACATTTGAGCCAATGTTTTTCTGTTCATTTAGGGCCAAATAAAGAAAAAAATGCAAGGAGCCCAAAAAACTAGGTGCACTGTAAAAAATAACATTACATCTTACTGCAGTAACACAAGTATACTTTACTTACTATAGGCTGACCTAGTGTTCTTACTAGAGTAACATTAGTAATATGCCGAACTTGCATCAATGGGGTCTAAAACTTGAGATACACGAGTAAGCTTCACAACTCAGACCTGAGTAAACTGGACTCACGCAGTGCACACGCGCACAGTCAGCAGAGGGAGCATTCTGGATTCCACAGCCAACGGTCGGCAGTGTTACGGTGTGGCTGACTTTTGGGATGGGAGTGTAACGCAGCTTCACCAGTGACTTGCTCTGTCCGGTAAGTTTACAGTATGTATTAATGTGTCAAATGTTTACAGTATAGGTTGAACTAACAGCATTTGTGCAAAACTGTACATTCGGTTTCATTAACAGCTGGGGTAATGTTAAGTTCAACTTGCTAAGTGGCCGATATATGCGCTAGCTGCTAACAGTTTGCAGCTAACTGATAGCAGCTATGCGAGTTAACATTGCCTCAGACCATGCAGAGCAGAAAACAAATATTCTAGGTATTCAAGCCCTTTGATATTTTTTGTTATCGAAGTTATGAGGAAGTGGTGGCGCCTGGGGTCTAGAACTAGGCTGTATAAATTTGCCAATAGCAGTTGTCTTCATGAGCTCTTTAATGAAGTTTAGTTCTAACGTTTCTCATGAGAAACGCTTGCTAGCATGCTAAGTTGATTCAAAACGTGTAAAGATTAAACTGTGTATGGTTTACGTCGATATTCCTACTGTATTGATAAAACAATTAGGATAATTGGACTCATAACCTTACTGACTGAGAAAGCCATGGTCTTTTATCTAAAATCTTTCGTTGTGTTTTAGCAAGAGGACTTAGGTTGCAGTGTGTGGAATTTAAACGAATGTGCTGTTATTGAGGTGCAAAATGGCGTCATATAATTCCAACTTATGATTGACATTTTAAATTCTATTGTGATAAATGTACTAGGCCTGAAGCAATAGAGAAAATTCAGTTGCCAAATCATAATATTTTTAGCTTAACAGTATTAATTAGGTCTCTGGAGAAATAATTTAAATGAACATTTAATGTGATAAACTTAATCAGCTGTTTTAGTTAAACATGGCCAATAGATGCATATTGATAATAATTTTGCCCTCTTTTTCTTTTTGCAGTTGGAAAACTGAAAATGCAGAGCAATGAACTGGACATGTAAGTTGTGCTTGTTTGGATGTGAAGTCAGAGGTCAGTTGCTCAAACACTACAGATTGAAACATGGAGGTTACACCAAAATACGACCGAAAAAAATTGCAGAGGGTGGTGAAAACTGGCCAACGCATCACCGGTTCCTCACTCCCCTCCATCAAGGCCATCCAGGGCAAGTGATGCTTGCGTAAGGCGCGCAGCATCATCAAAGACTGTTCTCACCTCAACCACAGACTGTTCACCCCACTCCCCTCTGGGAGGCGTTACAGGTCTCTCTGCACCCGAACCAGCAGGTTCAGAGGAAGCTTCTTCCCTGCGGCTGTCACCCTACTGAACTCTAGCTCTGCATCCCGGTGACAACCAACCAACTAAGCCCCCGCCCGATACCTCCTTGCCTGTGCCTGTTGAGGTGTCCACCATGACCATGGAAACCTTGACGGGGGACACCCACCCCCGCGGACAATTGCACTACTCTATCCCACCCATAGTGTTCTATTTATTTACAAATGTACATACTGTAATTACACTTATACATGGCATTTTCTACTGCTCTTCATACTATTCATCCTGCACATACACATATTTTTACTACTGTTATAATGTTACTGTTTCTGCACTACAGTACTGTTACCACACTGCACATAGCTGTATACTGTACATATATGTCTATATGGTTCATACCGAATATCCATATTTATTCTGCTAATACACTGCACATATTTATACCTAATTTATATTACTCTAAACCACCTTGTGTAAACCAACTGTATACTACTGTTTACACCGCATATTTCTTATCCTGTCTATGCACCACCTGTCTTTGTATATCACGTTGCATTTTTCTGCTTTTTTTGCACTTCTAGTTAGACGCAAACTGCATTTTGTTGTCTTTGTACTTGTACTCTGCAAAATGACAATAAAGTTATCTAATCTAATAGTGCCAACTATTTGTGTACATTCTGCAAGTAAACTTTACTATCCAATATAAAGTACCTTTTACAACTCAAAGTAAGGGTAACTCATTTAACAGTAGTAAATACAACTTTGTTTTTAAGTAAGCTTTACTCGAGGGCATGAAGTAAACTTTACTAGTTGGAAGTAAGTAACCAGAACTTTAAAGTCTTAAGTAAGGATAACTTCTTCTAAGTAAGCATTACTTGTAGACATCAAGTAAACATAACTTGGAAGAGAAAAGTTTTGTTTACTTAACTTATTTAAGGCAACGAGTTTCCACCCTTTTTTCAAGTAACCATTACTTATTATTTTTTACAGTGTGGAGGAAGGCCCTGAAACGGCCACGCCCACGCCCACTTTTTTGACCTGGAATTTTCTATCTCGGCTCCTGAAGGTCGCAGAGAGTTGGTCTTCGGCTTAAAAGATGCGGAAATGTCACATTTATATTAGTGTTATGAAGAAACATAAAACCTTTAATTTCTGAGATATTTGTGAAAAACCTTTTATCACTGAATCAATCAGCGCCCAAGCCACCTTTTTCTGTAAATCTGCTCATGAAAGCAATGCAGTTTGTTTGGGCAAAAGCTCTAAATCTACTCATGGGGCCTACTAATGCTTAAGTTGATTAAGGCTCTTTGTTAGAAGATGAGGACCCCAACAACCTTCTAAGAAACAATGTAAACAAAGTGAAAGTCCAAAAATGATAGGTTTTTGTAAGGTGACAGCAGTTATCACACGTGATGAAGACCATGGAGCGCCTGGTCTTGTGCATACTAAGACCCCAGGTACGCCATGCACTAGACCCGCTACAGTTTGCATACTAGGAGAAAGTGGGCGTGGACGATGCCATCACATATCTCCTACACAGGACGCATTCTCACCTGGACAAGGGGAAAAGTGCTGTGAGAATCATGTTCTTTGACGTTTCTAGTGCTTTTAACACCATCCAACCCCTCAGACTGGGTGACAATCTCCTGCAGATGGGTGGGGATGCTCAACTAGTATCCTGGATTGACAGCCTACCTGACAGAGCGGCCACAGTTCGTCAGACTGAAGAACTGCCTCTGACACTGTGATCAGCAGCACCGGAGCTCCACAGGGAACTGAGCTCTCTCCAGTCCTGTTCACCCTGTACACGTCAGACTTCTGCTACAACACTGAGTCATGCCACATGCAGAAGTTTTTGGATAATACTGCAATTGTGGGGTGTATCAGGGATGGGCAAGAGGAGGAATACAGGAGCCTGGTGGAGGAATGGTGCAAACTCAACCACCTACAACTCAACACTGCTAAGACCAAGGGGATGGTGGTGGATTTCTGGAGGTCTAAGCCTGCTCTGCTGCCAGTCACCATTGAGGGGGTCAATGTGGAGGTGGTAAACACTTACAAATATCTACACCTGGACAATGAACTGGACTGGTCATTCAACACTGAAGCACTCTACAGGAAAGGGCAGAGCAGGTTGTACTTCCTGAGGAGGCTGCGGTCCTTCAATGTCTGCAGCAAGCTCCTCCCCTGGATGTCTTACCAGTCTGACATTGTTGTTGCCATTGCCTCTGCTATGCTGTTGTATGGGGAGGAAGCACTAACAAGAGGGATGCTGGGCGACAAGACAGGCTGGTAAGGAAAGCTGGCTCTGTTGTGGGAGCTGAACTGGAGTGCATCACTTCAATATCAGACAAAAGGACCCTAAACAAACTAATCAACATCTTAGACAATGACTGTCATCCACTCCACAGCACTATCATGAAGCAGAAGAGCTTGACCAGTTGGAGACTACGCTCACTGGCATGCACAACTGACAGACTGAGGAAGTAATTTGTCCCCAGGGCCATACAACTCTTCAATGCTTCACGAAAGGGAAGTGAAGAGATCGACTTCTCTGCTTAGTCTATCTGCCTCTCCACCCTCTTCTACACTTTTATGACCTCCTATAACAATGTTGTGTACGGACTGTCCACTCACCCACAATGTTACTGCTTACACTGTCTACACTGTTTACAGGCTATACTAGCCCACATGCACAACCCCTCCCTCCACTGTGGACTGTGGTCTAACTTCATACTTGACCAATGGCTGATATCCTATCACTTCAAACCTATCCTTGCACTGCTGCTATAATTCTTATATTACTATGCTTACATTTATCTCTTATATTGTCCGTATTTAATGCTGGTCTCTTGACTCTAGACTATCACTCCACTGTTTTTGCACTTATTTGCACTATCACCATGACACACACCTCATAGAGCAAGAGTTACGCAAGAGATTCATGCTTATACATCCTTCGTACATTCACGTGGATCCTTGATTTAGGGGCAGCCGTGGCCTACTGGTTAGCACCTCGGACCTGTCACCGGAGGGTTGCCGGTTCGAACCCTGACCAGTAGGCACGGCTGAAGTGCCCTTGAGCAAGGCACCTAACCCCTCACTGCTCCCCGAGCGCCGCTGTTGATGCAGGCAGCTCACTGCGCCGGGATTAGTGTGTGCTTCACCTCACTGTGTGCTGTGTGTGTTTCACTAATTCACGGATTGGGATAAATGCAGAGACCAAATTTCCCTCACGGGATCAAAAGAGTATATATACTATACTTGATTTAGTATGTTTTACTGTCCTTATGATAAAAAGTGGAGTTGTTATTTTATCATCCTGTTTATATTGTAGTGTATGTTGTGATGTTTTAAGTTGGGACCTTGAATTTCCCATTAGGGGATCAATAACTTATATCTATCAATCTATCTGTTATGTACCTTCCTCCAAGTTCCTGTGGTGGATTAAAAATGAAAACGTTGGACACATTTACATGACATTTTTCATGTCAAGCACATGCCAGTTCAGTCAAATGGAGATCATCAAATCAGGGAACAGCAGAACTTTGGGGGCCTCAGCAGAACACTGATTTTTTAGTACACAAGTTAAACACAAATATAGTCTGATAAACAATACAATACAGTTGTTTCGAACAAAAATTCAACAGTAGAGGCCAACTACATTTCTTCTATCCCAGATTCATCTGATCCATCCAAGTTAATTTGGTAACTAAATTCCATAGATTTAGGTGGTTCTCAAAGCTAAAATACAGATTTTTGCGACAGTTCTTATTAATTTTTTGCATCAATATTTAAAATAAATTAAGGTCATTTAGGGAGTTTGGTGGTTCATAACATTGATATAAGATGAGATTCATACCTAATAAAAACTTAATATGATTCTCTGCAACCTTCAGGAGCTGATACATGAAACGTGGCCTGTGCACCATGCAAAAACTAGTTTTTCGTGAATATCTCAAAAAGTAAAGGTTTTACGGCTTATGCTTGTTCATAACACTAATATAAACGTGGTGTTTCTGCATCTTTTAAGCCCAAAACCAACTCTTTGTGACCTTCAGGAGCCGAGATACAGAATTATGGGTCTAAAAAGTGGGTGTGGCCGTTTCAGGGCCTTCCCCCACTTAATTTTTTGGGCTCCTTGCATTTTTTTGTTTATTAGGCCCTAAATGAACAGAAAAACATTGGCTCAAATGTTAATCATTTTTTGCAGCCATTTGCCCTAAACTGACCAGACTACATTGCATTTACATGCAATGCAATTAAGAAGAACAGTGATAATAGTCCATTGCATTTACATGCAATGCAATTATGTTACTTGTGTTTGTGTGTGCAGTGTATGCGTGTGCTTCTGGACAATTGAAAACAATTAACGTTAAGACAGGGTGGAATGAATTCCGCCACAACCCTAACTAATCATTAGTGCATGTGTATGTAACAACTGTTAAAAAATTGAAATATCAAAAAATATTATTGCATAATTTATTAACAATAATTCATAAACATATTTTAAATATAGGTTAAGTATTTTTATTAGAACTCACAAAATATTTATGAATTTACATTTCCAGCATATAACTAACTGAAAAATCATCACAATTTCACTTCAAACAGGGGATGCAAAAATGTGCTGCATATGATCTTTTTATACATTTACAAATTATGTATAAAAGGTGAGGCTAACTTCAACCATGAACCAAGGGAAAGCTAAACTGGTTAGTCTTTGTATAATACTCCTGGGTGCAGTGAATATAATTATTCAGTAAATGTTTACAAAGACCGTAATCATAATTTACTCTCAATATTCAACTATGCTGACAAGAATGTGAGGGAATGACTATACTTGAATGGTATGGAGCACCGTGCCACAGAGAATCTCAGGGGAGTAACCTGTGAGAGATAAGGAATTAAGTGTGCACAATCACTGAGACTATAACAATACGCACATAAGGGTGGGGTGTGACGTCTTCAGGGGCGTATCAAGCTTTTTAAAAGTGTGGGGGTTGTGGGATAGGAAAATGAAACAATCTTGCCAAATTATAAATAACTCCCTACAGGGACGTTGTAAGTATTTTCTGAGAGGGGTGCAGACTATATTGGTGTCCGGCAGTTTCTACCCCGAAAAAAAATGAAATTCTGATTGCTAAACACACCATTTTAATGCAGTTTGGGAGGGACAGAAGAAGCAGCGCCCCTCATATGTGTGGCTCATGTGACATGTAGGCCTACTGTACATGATCTACCTATCACTTCACTATTTGACACTACCCTACATGGAGACATATCTCATGTTATAAATCAAGAAATCATTTCAGAAATTATGTTTTATGGGTTAGCAGGCTACAATAAATTGCCCTAACAGACAGCAGCCTAATTTCGAGGTATCACTAATACCTAAATAAATATAATAATAAAGAATACAGAACTGTAAGCTTAAATTCAAAAACGTTTGAAGTCTACCCAAACATATGCAAAGGGAATATAAATAAATTGTGTTGCATATAGCCAGCTTAATTAATGTCAATTTAAAGATTATGATTAGCAGTTTCTTTTTCCATTAATAGTTACAGGAAGCCACGTTGTTGTTTAAGCTATTGTTGCTTCTAGCACACGTTACCTAGTTTCACTTGCTGCAGGGACACACACATTGCATGAGCGCTCATAAGCGTTCTATTTGAGTTCTACATGCTGGAAATCTTAGTTCTCAGATGTAGAACTCAAATGTGTCTTGACGCCTCCGTTTGTAAGATCAAAATAAGGTGTTCTAAATGGAACGCGATCGTATTTAAGATCTCCAGCACCGGCCATAACTTAATTTCGCGGCTACGTGGACCAGTAGGTTAATTGTTGAGGAGGCCCATAGTTTGAGAAAAGCTGCAGATCATAGACAGAGAAAGCAAAATGCTCTGAGAACAGTATAGTAGCCAAGGTCTTTCTGCACAAACAAGTGCCTTGGTGCGCGCACCCCCGCTTTCACTTTGACTCTCTGCATTTATACATTGTCAGTCAGACAGTGAATTTTGGTTTACTAAATTAGCATAATGCGGTAACAATTATCATTTCAATTCTACCTGAAATCTGCTCACTGCAGACTTTTTAATGCAGACCCAAGCAGCAGCACCTTGAAAGATGCACACTTTGAATTTGATCAGAGCGGCTCTGGTTCTTCACTGGCTAACTTGATGTGATTGGCTGGATGACCATTCAATCAAATCAACAGACCTATTTGTGTCTCTTTGTGTGTGCGTTATGGTAGATACGGTTCCAACTCTTTACGGGAGCGTTTATTTCCATATTTTACTTTCATTTTAATCTGACAAAAAGTGTGGGGGATAGAATCATGTTCCAGCAAAAGTGTGTACGTTATAACACCCACATCCCCCACGCTTGCTATGCGCCTGGACGTCTTATAGTAGACAATAGCCAAGCCTCTTGCTTGACCTATGTTTCTTTTTAATAAATTGAACAATAAAACCCCTCCCGGATGGTAGGATGAATATAAAAATGTAGGTATTTAGTTTCCCAGATTTTATTGTGACAGAGCTTTTTGTGTTTGTTTGTTTTCTTTTGTTTTGTTTTTTGAAAGGAGGAAAAACATATTTTTAAACAATATATTTTCTTTTTTATTGTATTCCCTATATGTACAGTATTGACAGTAAAACATATTATATATAACTATGTAACTACTATATGACTACTAAAACTATAAACATATTATAGACAATTATCAAGTATTAACCACTTGTAAAGCATGTAAATGTCTGGATGTCTCAAAATGTTATGCAGCTGAAAAAAGAAAAAACTGAAGTAATTATATATATATAGTTTGGTAAAAAGGAGGAAAGACTTCGGCTTGCCGCTCTTTCCTTGACTCTCTTTGGATGAAAGCAAAGGATACTGTTAAAAGTATTGGTGTATTAATTGACAGTGATTTAAATTTCAACAGCCACATGCAAGCGATAACTAAATCAGCTTTTTAGCACCTTAAAAATATTGCCTAACTTCAAGGGCTGATGTCAAAACATGACTTAGAAAAACTCATTCATGCATTTATCTCCTGCATAGTTGATTACTGCAATGAGCTTTTCGCAGGCCTTCCTAAAAAGATCATCAAACAGCTTCAGGTGATACAAAATGCAGCAGCTAGGGTTCTCACACAAACAAAAAAGAACCACGAACCACGAATCCACAATAATTAAAAAAGTTTTGTAGCGTAACATGTCCATATCCATAAATTGACCAAACATTGGTAAAAATGGAACTTGAAATCGGGCGGGTGGACTATATAGTCTATCTTAATGAAAACTTAACAGTTTCTGATTCATTGGCTGTTATGTAACACTATGTCACATAATGCAAACATATGTGAGTGCTTAGAAACATACCACATTTGTGTCTTACCCTAGATGTGATTAATCATCGGAGATGTTCCATTGATTTATGATTCTGTTGCATAATAAGCCTCACCCTGCTGAATGTCTCCGCTCTCTAAGGTGTTTCAATGTGTTACCGGTTGAAAGGTTTTGTGAAAGGTGTTGTTGCGATAGGATACAGAGCCAAGCCAAAACTAGATTGTGAAGATAGCTAAGATGTGTAGGAGTGGATAATTCGATGGGCAGACAGTGACAACGTCACTCAGAACCTGCATGATGTATTGAGGACGCAAAAGAGAACCAAAATAGAACAAGTCTGACAAACAGGAATGATGGGCAGGGAGCATCTTTTCGTATGAGATGGAGTATTAAATGGCCAGTATCCTCACCTCCTCACTCAGACAACTAGGACACTCAGAGAGGACAACAGGGTTACATTATACTCAGTGGCCTATTGACATAGGATTTTTCACCAAGGACTAAACTTTACAGGTAGGCTCTTGGTTGTCATTTCTTAGAGAGACATACTAAATATTTGATAAGACATAAGACATACGACTTTACATTACTTTCTTTAGATTAAGTTATTCAACATGGAAAATAAATACTTAATTACTCAAGTTGATAAACTCTTAAATTTCACCCAAATGGTTTACTCTTAACACAATTTTATTTCTGATAACTTATTTGTAATGCATGTATTTATTTAGTGATAAATTTGAGTTTGTAGAAATCTTTGTATACACACACACAGACAACGATATATATATCCTTGTGGTGCTGGTGCCTTAATTGGTTTGGTTGACTATTGTAGGTATTGTGGTGTATTGTAACCATGTCTTTCTAATTTCAGACAAACTGATACACATGGCTATCTATATGCTGTCCATAGGTCAGTGATATTTCTTGAACACTTTTTAATTCTATAACTGTTAGACAGCTAGGCTACATGCTGCAACACAGGTGAAGATGAAATATATTATGTCTTATTGACGTTGTTGTTTCAATGAACATGAATTGTAGTTTAGGCAACATCAACTTAGTCGAGGCATAAAGACCCCTGGATATCTTCATTAAGTACTTAAACATTTGAACCAGCTGATTAGCCTAATTAGTTCGCTTGCCACCACTGGCTAGACACTGCAGTCAAAAGGTTAGCGGTTTGGCCATCACGCCCCCAAAGCAAAATTTCGCTGGCCGGAATTCTCGAGGTGTTTCGCTGTGTGGAAACCCATCGTAAGACTTGTGCCATGATCTCAAGTAGACCTAGCTGTCTACCTCCACTGCTTGTCACCCTTCAATACGTTGATTGACATTATGTGGTCAATGTCCTCTGCATTGAAGCTTGTCCCCTATTTCATCCTGATGTATTTCTTAATTTCCATCAATAAGATAACTAACTGATTACTTCTTTCTGTACAGGTCTTGCCCTGCTACTAATGTGTTTTCCCATCAAGGGTTTACCAAGCCAGCGCAACTCCAACATTGAGTTCTACAGCGACCTAGAGCGGTCACACCTATTGCTAAGTGAAAGAGGCTCTCGCACTGTGTTAGACTCCAGAAACAATGGTCACACAGAGAATGGCCTGCTTGAGGAGGATTCTGAATTCATATTGGTCACTCCAACAAGCAGGTTCAGCCCCAAAAGTGAATTGCATGACCTTGCATCAAAGGAGGAAGGCCTATTTACCAAGAAGAAGTCTTCAGACACCCTGTCACGATTCCGGCGGGAAACTGTAGAAGGTTCAGGACAATCAGAAGGTAGCCAATCAAATATTTCTATACAAGTAAACTAAGGTGTTCATTTCCTAAGATACCCTCGTGCTTGTCAGTTTTTATTCTCGTTATTCTGTTTGCATTTACACTCATAAAAGTAAAAGTAGAAATCACACTGAAATCACTTTTTGATTTTTCAGGCACAACAACAGCTACAACAACAACAGCAGCGGCAACGACAACAACAACAACAGCAGCACCAACAACAACAACAGCAGCACCAATAACAACAACAACAACAGCAGCACCACCAACAACAACAGCAGCGGAAACGACAACAACAACAACAGCAGCACCAACAACAACAACAGCAGCGGAAACGACAACAACAACAACAGCAGCACCAACAACAACAACAGCAGCGGAAACGACAACAACAACAACAGCGGAAATGACGACACAAACAACAGCAGCGCCAACGACAACAACAACACCAACAACAGCAGCACCAACGACAACAACAACAACAGCAGCACCAACAACGACACCAACAACAGCAGCACCAACGACAACAGCAGTTGAAACGAAAACAACAACAGCAGCGCCAACAACAACAACAGCAGCACCAACAATGACACCAACAACAGCAGCACCAACAACAACAACAGCAGCACCAACAACAACAACAACAGCAGCGGCAACAACGACAGCGGAAACGACGACACCAACAACAGCAGCACCAACAACAACAACAGCAGCACCAACGACAACAACAACAGCAGCGGCAACAAAGACAACAACAACAACAGCAGCACCAACAACGACACCAACAACAGCAGCACCAACAACAACAGCAGCGGAAACGACAACAACAACAGCAGCGCCAACAACAACAACAGCAGCACCAAAAATGACACCAACAACAACAGCGCCTACAACAACAACAACAACAGCAGCGCCAACAACAACAACAACAACAGCAGCACCAACAACAACAACAGCAGCGGAAACGACAACAACAACAGCAGCGCCAACAACAACAACAGCAACATCAGCGCCAACAACAACAACAGTAGCACCAACAACGACAACAGCAGCGGAAATGACAACAACAATAACAGCAGCGCCAACAACAACAACAGCAACAGCAGCGCCAACAACAACAGCAGCGGAAACAACAACAACAGCAGCACCAAAAATGACACCAACAACAACAGCGCCAACAACAACAACAACAACAGCAGCGCCAACAACAACAACAACAACAGCAGCACCAACAACAACAACAGCAGCGGAAACGACAACAACAACAGCAGCGCCAACAACAACAACAGCAACATCAGCGCCAACAACAACAACAGTAGCACCAACAACGACAACAGCAGCGGAAATGACAACAACAATAACAGCAGCGCCAACAACAACAACAGCAACAGCAGCGCCAACAACAACAACAGTAGCACCAACAACGACAACAACAACAGCAGCACCAACAACAACAACAGCAGCGGAAACGACAACAACAACAACAGCAGCGCCAACAACAACAACAGCAGCAGTGCCAACAACAACAACAACAGCAGCGGAAACAACAACAACAACAGCAGCGCCAACAACAACAACAGCAGCACCAAAAATGACACCAACAACAACAGCGCCAACCACAACAACAACAACAGCAGCGCCAACAACAACAACAACAACAGCAGCACCAACAACAACAACAGCAGCGGAAACGACAACAACAACAGCAGCGCCAACAACAACAACAGCAACATCAGCGCCAACAACAACAACAGTAGCACCAACAACGACAACAGCAGCGGAAATGACAACAACAATAACAGCAGCGCCAACAACAACAACAGCAACAGCAGCGCCAACAACAACAACAGTAGCACCAACAACGACAACAACAACAGCAGCACCAACAACAACAACAGCAGCGGAAACGACAACAACAACAACAGCAGCGCCAACAACAACAACAGCAGCAGTGCCAACAACAACAACAACAGCAGCGCCAACAATGACAACAACAACAGCAGCGTCAACAACAACAACATCAACAGTAGCGTCTACAACGACACCAACAACAGCAGCACCAACGACAACAATAGCAGCGCCAACAACGACACCAACAACAGCGGCGCCAATAACAAATATTGCAGCGCCAACAACAACAACAACAACAGCAGCGGCAACAACAACAACAGCAGAGCTAACAACGACACCAACAACAGCAGCGCCAACAACAAATATAGCAGCGTCAACGACGACAACAACAACAGCAGCGCCAACAACAAATATAGCAGCGCCAACAACGACAACAACAACAGCAGCACCAATGACAACAACAACAACAGCAGCACCAACGACAACAACAACAGCAGCACCAATGACAACAACAACAGCAGCGCCAACGACACCAACAACAGCAGCGCCAACAACAAATATAGCAGCGCCAACGACGACAACAACAACAGCAGCACCAACGACAACAACAACAGCAGCACCAATGACAACAACAACAACAGCAGCGCCAACAACAACAACAACATCAGCGCAAACAACGACACCAACAACAGCAGCGCCAACAACAACAGCAGTGCCAACGACGACACCAACAACAGCAGCACCAACGACAACAACAACAACAGCAGCACCAACGACAACAACAACAACAGCAGCGCCAACAACGACAACAACAACAGCATCGCCAACAACAACAACAGCAGCGCTAACGACGACAACAACAACAGCAGCGCCAACGACAACAACAGCAGCATCTCCAATGACCACTCCACGTTACATAGTTACAATGAGCTTTGTGATGACCAAAACCTACATTGCTGATTACAGCAACCCCAAAACTGAAGCTTACCAGATGCTAGCTGCTTCCATTGTTAGCTGGGTAAGGCTAATTTACAATTCCTGTTTCAGTCACTTAAAGTCATTTGATTTGCCTAAAATACAAAAAATGTTTTACCTTTGAAAAGAAGACATTAAATCAGACATATATATATAATATATACATATAATAAGTAAGGGATAATGTATAGAACACCGGTCATTATTGGGAAAATAACTCCCGACAGGGCAACCGGACCACGACGCGCAGCAATGGCATTTGCTGAGAAACAAATAGTTTGGAACACCACACGCTGAACTTGACTCAAACATTCTTTAGAACACAGCGGATCAACTCTGCCAAAGTGCAGTAACTGCATTTTTTGTGAAATTCACTTTTTTACACCAATATAAAATGGCATATCCTCCGTTCAATCAAATTTTCGTAGATACTGCACGTTGGCTTTGTAGGGCAGAACTGTCTGCTTTCACTTTTGAATGAAGTTCCAGTTCTTGCGTAGTGATATGAAATACCTGAATTAGAAGCACAAACTCCGTTGCCATTGACAGCGGTCATTATTTTTTTCAGAGGTCCTTTCCTCGGAAATAATGACCGCTAGAACCCATTCAAGTCAATGGAGCGTTCTACTTGCCTTGTGAAGAGCCGTGTAATAAGACAGATAATATTGTTTGTAATGCTATAAGACTGGATTCGTTCCCAATAGCCTAATGATAATTCTGTGTTCACAGTCCACACCAATCTACCAAGCGAAATATGGGTCAAGGTTCTTCCGAGTCGTTGTCATATCGCTGAGGTAAGTTAGGCCCTACTCATTTTTTCCAGCAACAACCAGTTATTTTGCGTATGGTAATGGCCATGGCTATGATCAAAGTCGACCGTTCAACAAACACATTCATAATGAGTTTTATTTTCTCTCTTTTTCTAAAAAGGGCCGTGGCCCGTTATCGCGCAGACAACACAGAGGCAGAGATGAATGTGGAGTTTGATCAGTCTGTACCAGGCACTGTCCCTGACACAACGGAGGTGCTCGAGCAACTGAAAGAGCAGCCCAGCCCCGCCAACCTGTCTGTGGACACAAGCACAATCTCTGTTCTCCGTGAGTTTCTCGTTTTTTTTAACAAAGCTAAGTATCAAACATCAGACTGATCTTAACTGTAGCATTTTATGCTCACACACACACACACACACACAAACACACACACACACACACACACACACACACCACACACGTACAATTACTTACCACAGGTTATTTTGTTTCACAGACGAGCCACAGATGATTGCCAATGTTCCGTTCACCATCACCAATGAGTCTTCTGCCATTACTCTGGCCGCTGTCAACTCAACTGCCTACCGTGATACGACATCCAAAATTAAATCTGAGGTGAGTCTGCAATAATAAATTTATGACAAAATAGAAGATTGTATTGATTATACAATGTTTGTCTGGGAAAAGTACGAGTTAGTTAAGTCTAGGTCTAAAGCATATAGGTTACATATAGGCCAATACATTGTTGAAATCATTCTAAGAAGAACAAATTGAAATTCAAATCAAGTTGAAATCCTTTTAACTTGGTGCGTAATGATTCGGGTCACAAGTGGTTATTTCGTTGAATTTGGCTATATTAACATTACTTGGTCTCTTTTCACTAGTCGCTTGCAGTCTGAATGACGTTTAACTCTATTTGATTCCCCTTTTCAGCTGGAGCCCTTCTTTTTGGAAGATTACTCTACAAACTTTGTCTCTTTGAACCCCACAACATACACGTAATTATCTTTTAATGATCTTTTATTGATATTGTATAGATATGCTATCCCCAAAATATACACAGGTAACACTTATAAACCCAATACCCATTAATCATTATAAACACATTCATAAGAATGCTATAAAGCATTCATAACTATACATAAATAAACATGAAAGTAGCACTAGCATCAATGTTATTTTGACATGTTCTGAATTTATATTCAAATAAATTCCCCGATGGATTGTACTTAGTTGCTACTTGGTGTCAACCAATCAAGTGAAGCCCTTCTAATTAACCACGTTTTTTTTCCTCAGGGATGGGACAGTTTACGCAAACTCCTATGTAACCCAATCAAACCTCTACTTCACATACAACGCCACATTACCAAGTGCAACCGCCATATACAACACCATGGTGCGAGCAGCAGCAAGTGGCAACCTGACTATTAACATTGTCTCAGTGAATGGCACAGGTGAGTTTATTTGAACACTATATCCAATCCAATCATTTCTTAACTGACAGCCACCTCTAATTTCTTTGTGAGTGCTATATGGAGATATTTGGTACCAGCGGTCTAGATTTCTAATGTGACTGCATCTCTTTTTTGTGAAACAATGCTTGTTGTCAAATATTTTTTTAACTTATCTACCAATATTGCCCTGCCTAAACCATTAATGGGTGTTATTACATTGTGTTCTCGTCTGTCCTATTATGTGAACAAATGACGTTTTTACCTAATCTGGGTGTTGTCCACCTAACATTGTCCACTTAACATTGTTTGTCGCCCTGCAGCCGTCAGCTCAGGAGACATCACCAGCAGGATCAGTTTTGGAACCACCTTCAGCCTCACCCTCCTGGCCATCATTGCCACGCAGTCCTGGTAGACGCCCCGTGTACCTGCCCCCCCCCCCCCCCCACAATACTCCCCATCAACTCCCCATGAAGGAAATGTTTCCACTTTTGACATTTGACAGGCATTACATTTGCATAGCCCGGATTGACTGAAGGCCTGTAAACACAGGAAAAGGGGTTGCAATGGACTTTGTTTTTATTGAAATTACCAATAGTATAATTTTATGCTGTATCATTCATTATGTAGTGTCAGTGATTATTTATAACTTTATTTATCCATGTATTTATTGGACAAAGCATATAAGTTGTGAGGAATGTGAATATGTTGGAATAAGAGAGAACGTGTATGGTGTCTGTATGTAAGTGTGTGTGTGGTGTGCCTGTGTGTGTGTGTCTCTGTGTGTGTGTGTTTGTTTGTATGTATTTAACTTTATCTGTTGTACTAACCAGTTTGCATATCTTGTATAGAGGTTTCTGACAAAAATATGTATATCATAAAATAAAAAGATTAATGGCAAGAGCAAAATGATCCAGCTTTCCCACCTGTGCAATAATTATGACCGCCACTAGTGCAGCTAGTGTTTTTTACTTTTTTTCTTCCGTCATCTACTTCCGGAATTTTTGGTCAACGATTCCCGGGACACCGAAACACCAGGGCACATGAAACTTGGTGGGCATGTAGCCCCACTAGGCTTTTACATAAAGAAAACGTTTGGACCCCGGGGGCCACCCCTCCCCCAATAACCATATAATATAGCCCATAACCAGTCATTTGTGATTTGTGTATGATTAACTTGACATCCTCTGGAGGTATGCCAAGTTTCGTGGAATTTCATCCATGGGGGGCTATACAATAAATTAATGCATGTGTACATTTAGTGACTGTACAGCCATCGGCCTGTAGATGGTGGTGTTGAGTGAATGGCTGCTGGTAGAGGATGATACTGTCTCACACACACACACACACACACGCGCACACACACATGCGCACGTAACTGATAATTTGTAAAATGTTTCGCTTGCATAAAGGGGGAGTCATTAAGCATAAACTGCTCACAATGTAGTTTGTGGGAATGTACAGAACAAAACCTCTTTTATTCGTACTATTCTTTCTATTCTATACCACTAAACAAATTACTGTATATGAAGAGCCTTTCATTAGGAAACTCGATAGTTAGACCAATTCAAATACCTAATGCCCATCTTGATTAGAACCTTGTTATGGGAGAACATACATAACTAACGGACAAATTGACACACACATGCACACACACACATCCACATGCAGACACACACACATGCACACACACACACATCCACACACACACAAACATGCACACAGGCAGGCACACACACACGCATGCACACACGCGCACACACAAACCGGCATGCACATACATACCAGGGACCATTTGAAAAAGAGACTATAGTCTCAATATGACCCCTCTGGTTAAATAAAGGAAAATAAAATAAAATAAAAGCATACACAAAAGTTTCAAGAGTGGGGGATGGAGTAGATGGAGACAAATTGAATTTTTGCGGAACGGATATACAGGACTGAGCGGCGGTCATATTTTGTACCGCTATACGGTACATCTAGCTTTTTCACACACACACACATCCACTTCATTCACACTTTCCTTGATTCAAGCAGATGCGTGAAATGTATTACAACTTATCGACTCAAAATGAGTATAACCAAATTTGGCGAAATCTTGAATTTTTTCTCTTTCCACTTTGCGCAGTCATTTTATTAAATCCAATCGGAGGAAAGAAAGACACATGCAGTTTTCTTGTTTAATTAATCGGAGTGTCTAACCCTGCTACGAATAGCCTTGTACACTACGAGCGCTATCTTAACAATCTGAAACGCAAGTATCAAACGCAAAGCGCAAGCAGCTTTGTGGGCGGATCTTGGGCGCTGTTGCTATTTTACCAGCAGAATAAGAGATAAGAAGAATAAATGACTGTTGCGCCCGACACAAATCTAAAATGGGGTGGTCTGAAGTAGCTACATTACTCATGGGTGTGGTTTGGGCGTAACGTGCTGTAAACCAATCAGTGCATCATCTCACATTCCCTTTAACAACAGGCACGCTTGTTCCATAGCTGATTGCTATTAAGATGGCGGATTTGCCAAGCGCAACCAGGAGCGGTTCAGCGCTATATGGTCTGTTCAGTTGGCAAGAATTTGCTATTGACTTTTCTTCTTGACAAAATGTAATACAGAAATGTCAAAAAGACATACTTTCTGATGTTTTGGGATCACTCTCACTGAATCACGAGGTTATGAATGCATGGTGATATTTTTGCAATGTAATCTCACATTACCTCACTATAGACGATGCAGCTCTTCTGTCAGATAAGCTCTCCTCTCCCGTACTGCTGCTGGGGCATTTGGGTTAAATGGCTTCGACATGCAGTTCAACATGCAGTTCTCCTTAAGTCCTCTAATATTTCCTAATTTATGTTATCAACACATCCATGATTCGTGGAAATGTGTACGCTAGATTTATGCCTATTTTTTCACATCTTAATATTACCACAATAATTTCCCTCGTGTGGTAATATTTTTCCTTGTAATTATGTAGGGTTTGCAGAAATGGAAACTACTGCGTCCGTATAGATGAAAGGAGCAAAGCGTGCGTATTGCAGCACACGCTACATTAGTGTACTACAGCCGTACCTTACCATCAGGCAACTAAACAACAAGAAACAATTTCCTCTGTGTGTATTCACACCAAGTTGGCCTAACTTTCCAACTCTGCACAGTATGCCATTAACTGCATGACAGTCGGCTATTTACAATATTTTCTGTAAAGCAGAGTTTGTAAACACGTCATCATCAACTTAATGCACGTACAACTTTTGCTTGAGAAGGAGAGAGAATAACAAGGCATGGATGCAGCAACTACAGAAATTGTAGCCAAGGCTACTTGCAGCTTTCTTTTACTATCTATGGTTGCAGGTTGAATATAAGCTGATTTAAGCTAATTCACTAACTCAAGACTTCAAGGCCATCATGGAACAAAGCAAAGCTTGGAGTTATTTTAGATGGGTAACAACAAGGTAGGACAAATTGTAGTGCTTGTCAAAACCTTAGCGCAGCTGGAATAATGCTTTCTGTAGGCTACTTTTTAGGTGACCAATGCACGGACAAAACCGGGAAATGGACAAATATTATTAAGGCTTTGAATGTTTCGCTGTGTGCATGGGGGTGTCTGTAGATTGGTGTGCATAGCATTCATTCCTGCAGGTGCCCCTGTCGCCATGCATGCACCCTTAAAATAGCATCTGAATTTGCACCACTGACTTTAGACCAGGATTTTCCTGGTCTGTGGCGGAATTGTTTCCTGAAAACTGCAAAATATCAGCAGGGAACGTCTGCGCCGGAACATGCCTCCTCTTTTCGCTGAACCGGCCCGTGGGCGCAATTGCATTCCCTAATTTACTGACGTCTGCTTGTGGAGGGAAAATTCCAATATGCGCTGAATGCAATGAGCATACTCATGCCTCATACTCTCAGAACTCTACACACAAATCCAAAAACACACACACAATGAGCAAAGCAAAACCTCTCAAATCTCCTGCAAAATGAAACTTTACATTCAAAACAATGTTATTTCTTCTCAAAATGGTATTTTGTTTTCAAATGACACAAACATTCATATAAATAGACATTTATAAGAACCAGTTGAACAACGTGTGCTCAATGTAAAACACTATGATGAATGGAAAACCCTTCTTCTCCATTCATCATAATGACTAAGGCCTTTTATTGTTCAGTGTTACACTTACTACAGACAGTACATACATAAGTGTGTTGTAAAATATTTTAGAATATTGTTTTTATACACAGAACACACAAATATACGGTAAGAAATATATTTTATTTTCCCGACAAAAAAACAATGTACACAGTGTACATCTCAACCAACACAAAGATGCACATACAGTGGTCTACATACAAAGCAACAGAAGAATGTACTGTATACTGTTACAGTAAAAAAAAATCCTCTCCACTCTTCTGCATCCTCTCTTCTGTTTCGGTCTGGCCACAGCACCTCTTCCACATCACAAGCATTATGCTAAAGCTCTGATTGCTAATTGTAAAACTGTGACAGGTGTTTGCCCATGTGATGAGTCAGAATGCATAGTAGGGCAATTAACTTTAGAATTTGAGTGGCAGTATTTTCCTTGTGAAAACAAGACATTTTTTTCATGAAAATTGTGCCAAATGCAGAGAATTGTGTGTAGTGTTTTGAAAAAAGTGTGTTTTAGAACTGCAATTTGAGTGTAAAGCAGGAATTGTGCTTGTAGTTTAGCAGAATTGGTTCAGGGGGTTGGTGCACGAGTTACATGTTGTAACTGGTATTCAAGTACCAGTATTTGTGTGTAAACAATTGAGAAAAACTGTAAAGCAACACGCTAACATTGTGGGAACTGAGCTCATTTGCCGTCTCCCCCACAGTTAGATAAGATAATACATACCCTTCTCATCTGTGTGTGTGTGTGTGTGTGTATAAGAATGACGCACCCACCATTAGCCTAGCTTAGCATAGCTCATTAAGGTTGTTGGAATCAAACCCTCTCACAAAGCATCTGTAATATGAAGCTAGCCCAAGAAAACTCTGCACCTCAGTCTGACTAGTGGGAACAGGCCACTCCCTTACTGTCTGCACCTTAGCTGGATCTAGCATTACCCCTTCAGCAGAGATAACATGTCTGAGATAGGGCTGGGCGATATGGCAAAAAATAATATTGCGATATTTTTAGTCTATTTCACGATATACGATATGTAAATGTACATCAAATATAAATCAGGTTTGTATACTTGTGAATACAAGGAATTTGGTCTCTGCATTTATCCCATCTGTGAATTAGTGAACACACAGAGCACACAGAGAACACACAGTGAGGTGAAGCACACACTTACCCGGAGCAGTGAGCTGCCTTGCTACAGTGGCGCTCGGGGAGCAGTTAGGAGTTAGGTGCCTTGCTCAAGGGCACTTCAGCCGTTCCCACTGGTCGGGGATCGAACCGGCAACCCTTCGGTTCCAAGCCCGAAGCCCTAACCAGTAGGCCACGACTGCCCCCAAATAAATGATCCCAAATGTGCTTTCGCTCTATTTACTGCCACCTTCAACACTAATTCGCTCAGACTACGAGGAAAGGGAAGAAGTGACTTTGGTGGTACTCTAGATGCACTGTGAGCCCATCTCTTTGTGAGCATCAAAGGAGACATACGTTGCCTTCCACCAACTAAAGATGCTTTCATATCCTCCTGAGAACCAATCCATAGACCTATGTCCTCTGTAGTGGACATAAGTTCTAGAAGCATACCCCTTTACCCCTTTGAGCTATTCTATCAATTCCTGTGGTCTTTTAAAGAGGACATCCTGGACTTTCTAATGATATATCATGTGATTGGCTGGGTTGCTGGGAACCTCCTCTTCCTGGTTCTCAAAAATGGTTGACATCAAAACAAGCAAATTTTATGGAAGGAGGAGAGATAAGTCAAATAGTGTCTTCTTATTAAGCATTCATTATGATGGCAATATATGGTCTTGTTAATGAAAATGTCAGGAATCATATGATTCATTTTGAAAGAAGTTAAGTTATTTACATTTTGAAATAATAGTGACTTTATGAATGTCCATTATAATGGACACCAGGACCAATATATTTAGATTTTTTTGAAAATTTAGGAGATAATTTGTATGGGATGAATGAGGGGGGGTCAGATTTGGAGCTCTCAGGTGATGAGTTCTTGGTTCCCAGGAGGCTATTACACCTTCGCTGAGCCCTGCATCAGTTGGCTGTGATTAAGGGTTAGCCAACCTATCCAGCTGCCATTGATTTTGGGAGACAACTTGTCAAAGGCAAATTGGTGACAACCATGATGCTGAAAGAGGCAAAACCTTCTGAACTCAAACATAGCAAATACTGTCGCTGCAAAAAAACACATGTGTGCCCGAGGATGCTCCTGTGCAAGAGCCAATGTGAAATGTGCCCAGTGGCGTAGCCAGGATTATTTTATAGGGGCGGCCAGCTGGGTCCAGACTTTTTATTGGGGTGGGGTGGCACTTGGGAATCAAAACTACTATTTGAAAACTACTCAAAAAGTTTTGAATATCAGGATAGCCTATTTTAATAATGGCAATAAATTGCGTAAAGCCAACACTGATACACAGGTCAGTTTGTTGTCCACTCCAACACATTTACCATAAATAGGCCAATGCTTTAAAAAGTACATTATGATAATGCACCTTACTTAATCAGTCTTATTCAAATGATGTTAAAGAACAATAATAAATACTACAAATATTGTATGCAGATATTTAATCTTATACTGATGGCTAAACTATATTTCTTTCTGATCTCCACTCCAAGTACTTGGCTGTAAGTAACATGGCTCTGAATTAAGAAATTAACCCTTAGAACCCTAGACTGTTTTAAGGGCTTTTTGACTACCTTTAGTTAGAAGCATTTATCCTGGTCAATGTAAGCGCCATACACACATGCTATAATTTTTTTTCAGCAGAGTCTAGGCTACCCAGATCTGCCACAATTTCATGTTTTAATACTTGCATTGATTTAATTTAGATTTTTAAATAATAAAAATACAAAAAGTGTATTATAAAAATTATATTTTGACATGTATCTCACCACTGCAACCTGTCAGCTAGCTCATACGAGTGTAGGGCAGACTGTCCTGAATCTGGCAATATCATTGCCATGGTGGAGGGATTCTCTGGGGCTGAGCAAATGTGAAAAAATATGTGGTGTGTGCCTTACGGAAATAAATGCCATTTTTTTTATTTAGCCCTATGAGCCCTACTCTATTTTTGGCCATTCTCACTACCTTATTTTAGGTAGTTATATTAGTTATAAGCATTTATCCTGGTCATTGTAAGTGCCATTTACACATGCTATATTTTTTCAGAACAGTCTAAGTTACCCAGATCTGTCACCAATTCATATTAATACTTGCATTGATTGAATTTTGATTTTAAATAATACAAAGACAAAAAGCATATTATACCATTCTTATTTTGAAATGTATCTCTGTCAGCTGGACATGACTTTCATGTATGTGTAGGGCAGACTGTCCTGATTCTGGCAATATAAGAACTATGGTGGAGGGGGGCTTTGGGGCTAAGCAATTTACAGACATGTGGTGGGCGCCTTACAGAAATAAATGCCATTTTTTAATTTAGTAATGAAAAATGCCCTTTCTGCGTTCCATATCTGTGACACGAACTGATCTGACCAGACTGAGTTTGGGTGTTCTGTGTGTACACTCATGATGATTCTAAAACAACTTTTTACTGCATTGTCATGAACAAAGTGAAGGCAAAAAGGTGTTTCTTTGTCGAATAAATTCGGATGCAATGTGAGTCTCGAATTGGATGCCATGCAGGAATTTGCTGGGATCTCAAAACCGCATTATGAACATACTTTGCCATAGAGAAACACATGATAGCGTTGGATTATGAACATGCCTTGCCACCACAAAACCCTCAAAAACGTGGGGTAAGTCGAAGCTATATGAAGTTATTATTTTGATGTCATTTCGACTGTTTTATAACCCAGAAGGATGTACTTGGTATCAAATGATAGCTATCTGATCACGGGTTCGTGAGTAGGGCCTAATTCAAACAAGAGTAATGGGTGTGCAGCGTTGGTTTTTGTACATGATGTTATTTTGCAGTCACGTTGTCTGTTTTTATTGCCCAGAAGCATCGATATACTTGGTACCAATAGATACCCCTTTGTCTCCTCTTTCTTCTGATATGCTTGCTATATCTATGCGATCACGGGTTCGCAAGTAATCCAAACGAGAGTAATGGGTGCGCAGGTGAACTGTAAATATGAATCAATTTGATTTAATTTCATGATTTTTTAAATTTTCATACTTGATCGCACGAGACTAATGCATCGGCAAGTGTTAGTCTCGTTGGAAAGCCCAACTTATGCTCTGTCACGCAATTAAGGGTTCATCTCACTGCGATGAACAGTTCTGGAGCAATGTAATAAAGAACTCAGGCAAAGCAGCCTGCCTCTGCATGACCAGCCATGGCAAGAACCACACGCAGTCAGCCAATTATGTTTTTTATAAAGTAGCCTAGGCTAAGCCCTATTAGCCTACTTTTATTGGAGCCATCCGGAGATATGTGCCTAATAACATGCTTGCATTTCACCCTAATTTTATTGAAATATTTTTGTAACAACGTTACCGCGGGCATGCGATTATTTCTGTTTAGCCCCACACGTCAATGTCAGAGCCTACCTAAGGACAGCCCAACACAGCTCACTTGGCTATGATTCGTGACACATTCTAACATCTTATAGCATTAATGTTGCTGCTGCTGCTGCTGCACTAGGCCTAGCCTACTCACGATTTGATCACAACCATGGGCTACACTTACTGGGCCAATGGTCGTAGATAGAGTGCAGTAATTAGTTCAGTCCCTGCTTTGCAAAGTGCCGTCGAAAACGGTAGACATTCTTTTTTTTACTTTTCACTGAACAGAGCTGGGGGGGCCAGCAGGGTGGCCAAGCTTTGACAAGTGGTGGCCGTGGACCCTCTGGCCACCACGTAGCTCCGCCCCTGAGTGTGGCATTGCATGTCTCTGCACCGGGGACCCCAACAGATATTCTGTTACGATTGTGGACTTTTTTCCTCTAGCTACCTCTAGAGGTCGCAAAAAATCTAGTTATTCCCTTTGCTGTGGTTTTTCCTACCTAATTAACCTGTTAACTGACCCACCTGTTCTCTGTTTATCAGCCATGTGACTTGTTTAGCCAATTCCCTCACAGTATTTAAGCTGTTTTTTTCACATTGTCTTTGTTGAGTCTTCTCTTACGTGAGTAACTTTGTAGTTTTGTCTGCTGAGACCTGTATTCTGACTGCTTTGCCTGTTTTTTGACCCTGGACTGTTGCTACTTTGTTGTTTTTCCTTTGGATTACCCTGTGGATTTGTTGGCCTTTCCTGGATTGCTCTTGTTGCTAACTGCCTGTCCTTTTGACCCTGACTTCGGATTACCCTTTGGATTGTTCTGCCTGAATTCTCTGCCTCGTTGGAGGAATTAAGAACTGACATTTTTGTTTTGGAATTGTGTACACTATCTTCTGTGCTTTTTGGCACTATACCTGTTTTGTAGAATAAACTCTTTAACTATACTTTCTGCTGCTTCGCAATTGAGTCACACTCAGTTCCTGGTAGTTCAGGGGATTGTTCCAGGGCTACCACACCGGAGACCCAGGTTCAAGACCCGAGTGTAACAGAAGACTCAACCATGACCGACTCAGTGGAAACATCAGCAAGTGCACCTACTACTATTAATGTGGCCGCTTCTGAATTTGAAAAGATAATGGCAGCTCTCAATAGTTTCGGTGCTACTATGGATACTCATGGGCAGGTGCTTACTCGTCAGCAACAGACTCTAGCCTACCATGACCATCTTCTTCAGCAGCTCGTTCAGTCAGTGCAGAATTCTGGACCCAGAAACCCTCCAGACACAGGTGGGCAGCCCTTACCCTTTGTTCCTCCGGACCCGCTTCAACCCGTATCACCGCCACCTCCACATCATGGCACTGAGCCACATTAGTAGCAGGGCAAGACCTGCACAGAAAGAAGTAATCAGTTAGTTATCTTATTGATGGAAATCAAAAAAAATACATCAGGATGAAATAGGGGACAAGCTTCGATGCAGAGGACATTGACCACATAATGTCAATCAAAGTATTGAAGGGTGACAAGCACTGGAGGTAGACAGCTAGGTGTACTTGAGATTATGCCATAATTATGGATTATGGATTAAGTCTTAGGCCTGCTATGCTTATCTAAAGTAGTAAAACTATAGCACATTACATTTTTCCAACTGTGCAGAACACATATTTTTAACAATTAAAGTTGGCAGCTAAATAGTCCATGAATCCAGAACTAGTGAGAACATAAATCCTGTGTCAAACCCTGAGGGGCCCTATCTCGGTAATCTAAAACGCATTGTCACCCGCGAATAGCTTAGGGGTTTGTTCACTCCACATTGGGGGTGGTTTTCTCATCAAATGCAACAAGGCGGTTCTTATGTTTCTTAATCAGTCATTTCTATCAGAAAGACTCAGGGAAGTATAATGAAAGTTAACACATGTTTTAATCCATCAAAGGATACACAAAATACATAAGTAACAATAATATAGTCTTTGGCGTAGGCCTCGTCCTCGGTCCAGGTCACTGAATGTGCAGACTCTTGAAGATCCTGCCGGAATGCGACGGCAGGTGGCGGAGCCTACCCCCCGGACGTCTGGACAAGGCCAAACTGGTGGTGGTTAGGGAGGGAGGGAACATCGAAAATCAGCACCTGAAAGCAACAGGCAGGTGCAAAGTAATGTCATTATAAAGACTGATGGAGACAGGTGATTGGACGGAAGTAATGAATGATGAGTGACCAATTAAGTCTTCCTGACAGAACTAACGCTTACGCTTCCATGGGTGTGTTTTGGGCGCAACTTCAAACAGAGCATCGGTATTTTGATAGTCAGCGAGGAATCTGCTTGCACACAATACCGTATGGAACAGGCATTCCCCTACTAAAATCTAGCAGAGTATAGCCTATACGCATCTGCACTCATCTACTATTTGAACTCATTGGCAAAGTGAAACTAACTTTACCGTTGTGTCATTTACCCCAATAATATTCAAATGACTGAATAAAAAACCTAAGGACATTTATCCTGCAGAGGAGTTGCTGCTTACATCTTGTGACAGTGTGTCTTCAGCTGTGCTTAACATGCGCCTTTCACTATAGACAAGGTTTTTCTTGGTCAGTGGCGTAATGCTTTTTAGATAGTGTAAAATAGCGATTTTTTGATAATGCGCCAAGACCACACCTAAGGCCATTAATTGCCATACCCCTGAATGCATTGCTCAATAAAAAAGACGGGCAGGGCGAAAAACTTGAGTGTACAATAGGAATATGCTTTGCGTCATGATGAGAATACGCTTTTGACCATCATAATAGTGCCTGAGGTCATCTTCAAATTTTACTCTCTGTGCTTACAACTGTGTATACAAAGTGTAACGATCCTGTGTTCCCTGTCCCTCCTTTGTTTACCTCCTGTGCCATGTGCTCCTGTGTTTACTTCCTGTCCCTGTGTTTTAGTTCCTGTCAGCCATGTGCTCCTTTGTTTGTCTTGCCATGTCTCAGTTCCCTGTGTCTCCGCCCCTCACCTGTTCCTCATTATTAGTCTGCTAGTTTAATTATGATTTCCAGCCCTGTGTTCACCTGTCTCTTGTTTCTTGTCCACTTGTGCCTTGTTAGCCTTGTTTAACCCCTGTGTATTTAAACCCTCTGTCTCCCCTCAGTCCCCTGTCGGTCATTGTTGTTGTTTCGTGGTTGTAGTGTGCATTCGCATTAAAGATTCCTGTTCTCAAGTTTAAGTGTGCCTCGTTCTCGACTTGCCCTGCGCCTCGGTCCAGCTCTCCATACTGCAACCCTGACACAAAGGTGCAAAACGCACCTAGTGGTTGGTCCAGATTGTAGGAATGCCCTAACAGCTGCCAACTATGTAAACAAAGTGTTTTGGGAGGTTGCCAATGCTAATTTACCAGAGATAAGTTCAATGTCTTTAACGGTCACACAGAGAAAAGTAACAAAAGGAAAGTCTTTTCTATTCCTGCCTTCAGGCAATATTAACACATTATTATTATTATTATTATTAACAAAATTTTTCTATACCATAGTTTCATGGATCAGATAGATTAAGTTAATGAATTAAAAAGTGGTCAAGAAATATCACTGACCTATGGACAGCATATAGATAGCCATGTGTATCAGTTTGTCTGAAATTAGAAAGATATGGTTACAATACACCACAATGTATACAATACCAACATTACCAATTAAGACACCAGCACCACAAGCACCAAAATATTACTGTGTGTGTATGTGTGTGTGTCTGTATAAAAACATTTCTACAAACTCAAATTGATCATTAAATAAATCAATACAGTACATTCATTACAAATAAGTTACCAGAAATAAAATAGTGTTACGAGTAAACCATTTGGGTGAAAGTTTACCAACTTGAGTAATTGAGTATTTATTTTCCATGCCAAATAACTTTATCTAAAAATAAAAATTTGACCATTCAAAAGTAATGTAAAGTTGTATGTCTTATGTCTTATAAAACATTTAGTATGTCTCTCAAACATTTAAAATGACAACCAAGAGCCTACCTGTAAAGTTTAGTCCTTGGTGAAAAATCCTTTATGTCAATAGGCCACTGAGTATAATGTGCCACTGTTATCCTCTCTGAGTGTCCTAGTTGTCTGAGTGAGGAGGTGAGGATACTGGCCATTTAATGCTCCATCTCATACGAAAAGATGCTCCCTGCCCATCATTCCTGTTCGTCAGACAAAACAAAACAAAAGAAAACAAACAAACATAAAAAACTCTGTTGTAATGGAATCTGGGAAACCTATAAATAATTACCCTCTAAATACCTAGAAAGAGGCTTGGCTATTGTCTACTATAAGACGTCACACCCCAGCCTCTGTACATTGTCATAGACTCAGTGATTGTGGACACTTAGTTCCTTATCTCTCACAGGTTACTCCCCTGAGATTCTCTGTGGCACGGTGCTCCATCCATACCATTCAAGTATAGTCATTCCCTCTCATTCTTTTGGGTCAAGTCAGCATAGTTGAATATTGAGAGCCCCCCAAGTATATTATGATTATGGTCTTTGTAAACATTTAATGAATAGTGATATTCACTGCACCCAGGAGTATTATACAAAGACTAACCAGTTTAGCTTTCCCTTGGTTCATGGTTGAAATTAGCCTCACCTCTTATACATAATTTTTAAATGTGTAAAGAGATCATATGCAGCACATTTTTGCATCCCCTGTTTGAAGTGAAATTGTGATTATTTTTAAGTTGTAACAGTTCTATGCTGGAAATATAAATTCATAAATATTTTGTGAGTTCTAATAAAAATTATTTGTAACTCCTTTAGTAGTACGGAGCCCAGGAAGTGGCATTGCAATATATATCTGTGTATCTAGAGAATTTTTGTAAATTGTGGTCTCATTTTATTTCTTTTTTATTTCTATATTGTCTGCACAATTTAGTATATTGTGTGCTCATTTTACTAAACTGTGTGAGCACCTTTTACTAATAATGCACTCATTTTACTAAATATTGAACGCGCCTACTGAAATTTCTTAAATACTTTGTGGAAAAGCCTTTATTTACAGCTTACAGCTTCCAAAAAATCATTAATAATCGCAAATAACTGAGAGTTACAGAAAAAAGTATGATTTTGGGGTCTGACCCCTGACCTAAACTCCGCAGAAATACAGTGGGGTGATATGGGGTATATATATATATATATACACACACACACACACTGAATGGCTTAGAAACAATTAATAATTTAGCAACAAATTGTTTTCAAATGGTGTACTAATCATTCTTAAATTATATAAACTAATAGTTTATTTCATAGTTTATATAGCATTTCTTAATAATTTGGTTCATGATTTATGCCTTTAATGCAACAGGATAGTGGAGAATGACAGGAAGTGAGTGGGAGAGAGTCAGGGTGGGATCCGGAAAGGACCACGGGGCGGGAATCGAACCCGGGTCGCCGGCGTACGGTGTGCCCCAGCCAGTTGCGCATTTGTTACTTATTAGTTAATGGTTTGTTCATCATTAGTCATTTATACATAATTTATCATCAGTAAAGCATTTGTTCACACAGTTATAAATGGTTTGTTCATAGTAAATAAGCCTATCTAAAAACATGTTTAAGTACATGATTTACTTAATAAATAATGAAACAACGACTTATACATGAAATCATTTTCCCATTATAAAGGAGTTGCAAACTATTACAAAATGCTTTGTTCATTATTTGTAACGCATTTCACCTATGTTAATTCTCATAAATAAAGTATTTGTACACACAGTATAAATGGTTTGTTCATAGTAAATAAGCCTATATCTAAAATATGTTTATAAATTACTGTTAATACTTAATAAATGATGCAAAAATATTTTGTTGATGAAGTAATATTTCCATTATTTAAAGGTGCTCTAAGCGATGCTGGGTAACGTCACTTCTGTTGAATTTCAAACAAAACAGAGAGCAAGTTACTTCCTCCTCCTCCCTCCCGTGCTGCTCCCATGCAATTGAAACTCTCCTAAACGCACATCTCATCTGTGATTTGCTGGAACAGTTTGTTATGTTTTATGGGCTAGGTTTGGCCAGGTTGTTTTTGGAGCCTGGGCTGTCCACAGAGATCACATTTTTTTTACACTGTATTCAGGACACAGACAGCTAGCGGTTGGTTAGGTGATGTTTGCAGTAAGTGACATAAAATATTTTAGCCTTAAAAGCCTTTAAAAATGCATGCCATTGCTTAGAGCACCTTTAACAGTTGTTACATACACATGCACTAATGATTAGTTAGGGTGAGGATACATATTTTATAAACCACTTCCTAATAGTATAATTCATAATTAACTCAGCAGTTACAAGTGGTTAGTTAATGATATTTTGTGAGCTCATCTAAAGTGAGGACGTTGTATGCCTTGCAACACATTTACTAATGAGTTATAATGTTTACATTTGCATCAAATTAACTCTTAAAGAGTGGATGGAACTTAACACTCCAAATTTGACATCAGTGGTTTTAATTATGTAACATAATATAAGTACATATAAATAAATATGGCTACAACCGTGAAATAAACATAGTAGCCTAAAAATTACATGTCAAATGTCAAATGTGTACAGTTACATTTTGTCATAGAAAGTAAGAAACATTTGTAAGTATATCCGGGATCAAGTATTGTTCCTGGAATGCTACTGGTAAGTAAAGCATAATCATTTAGGCTTCCCACTTGTCCAATCGGCGCCAAAATGCAACCATTATTGACGGAAGTAATAATAATGATTATTGTTAATTATTTATTACTGAAAACTGTAACATTACAGTTGTCATGCCAATGGCTACAACTCATAGCAATACATCTCTTGTGACAGATCATGTTATGTCAGCTTTTCTATTAAGGTTCTATTAAAAACGTATCAGAGAAACCATGGATCGATCAGATATTGTTAGCATTTGTAAAAAAAAAGAGACACAAATCATGAAATGATTGCTTGTTCTTGTCTATATAAGGACAGCCATCTGAAACAACAAAAGAGAGACAAAAGTACTATTTACATATGTCCTATTGTGAATGCTTACGGAATGGAAATCCAACAAGATTAACAAGATACTTACTAAGGTGTGTGAGTTGACGTGCAGCATTCCTATTACAGCACTATACCTGAAAAGCGTGAAGCATAGCTCAGTATCTCCTTTACAGGCACTTATCGGAATATCAAGTCCTGTGCTTCGTTTCCAACCCGTTTCATACTACATCACCACCTAACATACTATGCGTATTGTTCTTTTTGATTTAGAATAGAATAGATTTATTTCCTTTTTTACTGTTGACAGTAGGCCTATCATGCCATAAATGGCATGTGTGAAGTGAAGAGGTTTCAAAACATAGCTACAATATATTAAAACAAGAGAAAGTTGGCTACAATATTATATATAGTATTTAACATAATCTGGAATAAAATTGCCTTGACTAAATCTGATACCAAGTCGGTCTACTCATTGCTCTGCTTTCCACTCACCTGATGCTGATGAATTGTTCTCACATTCTATTTTTCCAGTGAACCAAGCAGAGCCTTTCCCGCACCTTTGTAATCTAAGGATGTCTTCACCAACAGATATGTTCCACCACCTCCTTTTCTTGCTCTCCGGTAAGTGTCTAAATCCTGTTAATTGAAACTTATTTTGTTACAATTTGTAACAGTATAATGACACCTAATCCTATACACCAGAGGTCGTCAAATGGCGGACCGCTGTCCGAGTCCGGACCCTGACGTGATCGATCCTATCCGGACCATAATAATTTAGATTTGGGTAAGGCTATTTGCACCCCTGGTACAATTAGCAGTGTATACTATTCATACCCTGGTGCAATTAGCAGTGTATGCTATTCGTACCCTGGTGCAATTAGAAGTAAATTCTATTCTTACCCTGGTGCACACAGCAATGTGTCCTATTAGTACCCCGTCTGGTACAAATATCAGTGTATGCTATTTGCACCCCTGTGCATTTATTCTGGCATATTGATCACACAATGTAATAATAATTTTAAAAAAAACAAGCAACCTGTTTTTTTGTTGTTACGTAACAGGGTGTGAATAGCTCAGCTGTGTAATAGACACTCTGAATAAGGTATGCTGTTTGCATTAATGTATAGTTAGAAGTGGATGCTATTCGTACCCTGGAGTATATAGTAATGTATGCTATTTACACCCTGGTGCATGAACTAGCTAATTGTTGCAATCAAAACTTCCGTTTGAGAACCGATTTCTTGTTCAAATTGCGCGCCTTCTCTCCAGAGACTTTGGTACACATGCACACTCACTCTGCCAAAAAATCATCACACAGAATTCGAACTCCAGTCTCCCACATGCTAAACCATGTCTGTGACCACTGCACTATCTTCTTCCACAACTAGATGGTGTTTGCAGGTAAACTTATAGTTTATAGGCCTGAATGTCATATTCACAAAATTGTTGTTGACTAACAGACTGACTTGTATGTGGTTGTATGTGTTCACTAAACCAAGATTATGAAAATAAAACTCAACTTCAATCTAAAACTTAATCTGAACAGATATTAGTGGCGAAACCTTTCAGAATTCTTCACTTTCTGCTGACGAAAAAACGAATGTCCGCCATGTTTTTTGTGCACGTGAGCAACATCTTTTTGTTGTTATGTCACAGGGTGTGAATAGCTCAGCTGTGTGGCCAAGGCTATTCGTACCAGGGGTGTAAATAGACACTCCGTTTAGATTTTCACGGACGATTTCAAAGCTGCGCTAAATGTTTCGTAGGTTAGGATAACAGCATTTAGGCCTACTTCAGTAGCTTCAGGAACCATCATTTCGCTTGCTGCTATTCAGCCAGTGAAATCTGTGTATTCTGATAAAGTCGAGTCAGTGAGTAGGCCTAGGCCTAAAGTTAATATGTTGAAGAGACTCACTTATAGCCTGACAGGGAAAACGAGCGAGGAGAGGAGACGGGACGAGAAACAATCAGATGGATATGTAAGTTAGCGATAAGTAAGGGGAGAAAGCTAGACAGCGAGAACAGAGCTTTATATAACGATCGTGGGCAATTACCACGCAAAACTGTCACGTCCATAAGTAAGGGATAACGGACGCCGAGGTGTCCTGTTATACGGAATTAATGGACGAGGGCGAGGGGCAAAGAACTCCCCGACACACATGATGGTAATAGCCTCTATATGCACTTTTTCTTTTTTAATTGAAGCACTAAGGAAGCACTTTAAGAACTTTTAAAACTTTTATAACTACTACTATGTGATGAATGAGGATATGTGGTGTGTATTGTGTGATTGTCCAGTGTGCCTGTGAAATATGTGTTGGTTGATTGTATAGTATGCGTGCTGGTTATGTTGTTGATTGTGTCCGTTGTCCCTTGAATATTGAATAAGCTACTGTAATGTACCCTTTTAAATTGTCCCTTGGGGACAAATAAAGTGCTTTGAATTGAATTTGAATTGAATTGAATCAAAAGAATAATTGTTTTGATCTTTTTTAACATTTGTATGAAAAATGGCATGTCCAAAATTAATCATACCCTTTTTAAATAATCAATGGAAACATCTTTATTTGCTATCAAAGCTCTCAAAATGGTTCTTATATTACCTACCAAGCCTCTCCATGTCTCCACAATGATTGTAGACCGCACCTTTTTAGCAGCAATCTGGGCCTTGTGCCAACTTTTTTGACCGATTGAGGTCTGGACTCTGGCTGGGCCACTCTACAATTTTGACATTGATCTTTGTTAACCATTTCTTGCCTTATTTGGCTGTATGTTTTGGACCATTGTATGGTTTAATGGTCTAATGATGCCTATTGGGGCAGTTCTCTTGGCACACTGCCTGATCTTTCCTCCAGAGTCTCAGTGTAGCCTATTTTTCATACCAATCTCAGGCCATGTCGCTGGGTAAAAAAACAAATCCAGCAAAAGCTAAATTCTTTGTTCAGGTGTGCCTGATTACCAAGTGGTCCATTTTGAGGGAGTGAAAATTTCAACCACCAAAACACCATCCACATTGTGGAGAATACCCATAGGGAATCCAAAAATGACAACTTTTTCATGTACAATCTGTATAGTGCTTTACATTCTCAGATTAATTTTATTATGTCTCAATTAAATTTGATCCAAAATGCTCCCCCTCCCCCTCCTCCGCTTTTGGTGATACCCTGACTTCTGGCTGCTGGCTGCAGTGTAGCTGCAGCACAATACGTAGATGCCTCATATTGGGTACTGAAACATTCACAAGAATACATAGAAATTGAATCTTCATGTTGTATTATCCAATATTAGTTGTACAGATGTATAGTCTCTTATACACACTTATTGAACCAACAAAGTAAATGCAAAAATAGAGACTTTTTTGTAATTATTCCATATTGTGTAGTCAGTCTATATCAGAACACCTGACATACAATCTAAATAGTCCACAAGAAACCTCAAAGTGTTACCTTTCATTTGAGACCAGGATTATGCTTCTACACAAACGGCTCCCACACACAGCTGCGTGCTTCGCGTTGCTGGAGACGCATCCCATTCACTTTACATGGGCTCACGTGATCCGTTGCCGAACTGAATTGTGGGTCCGTCGCGTCGCGTTTCTCCCGCCGCTCGCGTTGAGGAGTTCAGCTGTTGCTGCACCGACAGACGGCACCGGCCAATCAAGCCAATCTACGGACGGCACCAACCAATCACATTACGGTTTTACTTCAAGTCATTTGCATAGCTACCGTCGGGAACACCCACTGGCATGCATTGACGGAACGCAGCTGTGTGTGGGAGCCGAAAGGGGTTCATGTGCAGTAAGCATTTGATTGTCAGTATGCATTTTGGATAACAAAAAGTCCTATGGGGAGTATCCATAGGCATTTTACAAAACGCATGGGCATACCTTGGCAAATAATAGTCTAAAGCACTCATATTTTCATTCTATATTGATCAACTTTTGCACACAGCTTCACAAGACCTGGTGCTAGGGCTCAGTCGTGTTTCTAAGGGATATCAAGTGACCTAGAGGGCTGAAATGTGATCAGTTCAGGGATGCTTGTAATCCGGCAGAAAGAAAAAACTATATTCTAGCCTCTGTAGCTCTTTCATCGTACATCACACAGTTATTGTGACTGCTTCCTACAAAAGCTACAGGTTCTCAGCTTTCTATAGAGGTCCAGCACTTGATGGTTGACCCCAAAAGAGGTGGGAATAATGCCCTTGTAAATAGGCACAGTGCAATTTCAGGCAAAAACTTGAATTTTTTACTGAGAACTATTAAAAAGGGTATGAATAATTCTGGACATGGCATTTTTCAAAATGTTAAAAAAGATGAAAACACTTTTTTTAATTCCATGTTTCTCCTCCCACATTGTCTTTTGCCATTGTCTAAACTTTTGGCATGTGACTGTCATTTTCAGTCAGAACAAACATATTGATCAAGAGAAAATCAGCATTAAATCAATATTTGCCAGGGGTATGACTAATTTTGTTCTTAACTGTAGATATGCATGTTTACTATAAACAAACCATTTTAACTGTGTGTAAACATGATTTACAGATGAGAATCAATGTAGGAATAATGCTTTACAAAAGAAGAATACAGCATTTAATAATAGTTTACAGATGTTTAATAAATGCTTAACAGTGTGTAGTAGAAGAAAACAGAAACTCTTGCATGGTTGTAGGTGTTTTTATCTGGGCCAAGGTAGTGTAGTGGATAAGGTGCTGGACTAGCATGCAGTAGCCTGAAAAGTTGGGGGCTCGATTCCTGGCTTTCACTGTTGTGTCAATTGCTTTTAATTTAATTGACATGTGTACATCACTTGTCTGCTAAATTAATTAAAGTGAATGTCATCTTTACAACTCTGAAAATGTGTTGCAAGGCATAGAAAGTCCTCATTTCACATAAACTCACAAAATATCATTAACTAACCACTTGTAATTCCTGGGTTAATCATGTATAGTATTAGTAAGTGTTTTATAAAATATGTATCCTCACCCTGTAACGGCGCTAAGGGCACTAAGAAAAAGCAAGTTCAGGCGCCAGGCAGGCCTATCAATCCTGCCACTAAATAATAATTAAACAAAGCTACCGCCAGCCATATCAAATAATATTAAAAATAAACAGACAATAACCAAGGTTTAGGTTTCAAGCCACACGTCTTTACTCCTTACCAAATCAACCAAAAATAGACGTGCATCCGACAACAACACAAATACACACCAGCCGTGCCGGTTATCCACAACAGAAAATAAACAATATAGGCTACAACACAAAAGTCCAAAGTCTCTAGCTCACTCGTCAGTAAGATACCCCAAAAATTAAACAAAAGTTATCAGTGTGCGTGTATGTAGAAGAAAAGGATATCAGTTAGTTTGAACTGTATGTAGGTTATGTTGCGGGAGTGGAGCTGTTTTGGGTGTGTGTGTGTGGAGGAGAGGAGCAGAGCGAGGGATTTAAGCTCCACTGCAGCGTGGAGAGTCACTCAGGGCCAGTTCAACCGAGCAGCAAGGAAAAGTAGGATTCGACTCACAGTTTCTGGAGGGGCTGTTTTGGTCTGTCCGGGAAAGGCTAGGCTACTTCGCTCGGCTCGAAAACAACAGACCGGGCCATTGACTTGTGTGTTGTATGTTGCTCGTCTTGGAATCTCCCCAGAGTATTACTCCTTAAGGCTCTCGATACTCCTTTTGGCGCTGGTGCTCTCGCTGCTTTTTGGGCCGCGTTAATTCCGCTTCTCACTTTACTCGATGCTCTCCCCCCCAACTATGCTACTGGCATCTAAACCAAATGCCGGCTTACGGCCACCCCCCCTCCCCTCAATCAGTCTCGCTACAGGTGCTTCTCATTCCAGAGCAAATGAAATGATTAAGGAGCGTCAACTAGAAAATGCAATTCCAGGGAATTACCATTGCATGTGAATGCAAAAAAGCTGCTGTGTATAACATTATATTACTTACAGTATGATTATTCAGATTACATAGTCTTACAGTATTCTTGAAAACCACTTACTTGGTTAGATGTTAGCTTAGAGTATATGACAAGTCAGTAAAAATAAATTGTCAATTCAGTATTGATCAACATTCTTTGTTTTAATACAACAGAATGATACTCAGAATACACTAATGAACACTTACCAATGTAAGCTTGAAGTAAAAATCACAGTTGTGTATATATACAGAACTTGATAATGCCAATCATATTATCCTAAGACAGATATATTTATCAGTGGTAAATCTGAACTGGCAGCAACAGCTAGAGGCCTCAGTTAATGGTATTAGGTCAAATTTGATGGTGATGTATACACTGAAGAATAAAAGTCAGCCCTTCAGATGATCAGTTTTAGACAGAACTTAGGTTAGAATCTTATTTTTCACACAGCACAGCTCAGGTCTAAAAAGAGAGATCTAACAGCACAGCTATGTTTTACAGTTGTTACAGCACAGGTATGATTCAGAGGTATGAATGATTCACAAGTATACAAGTTACAATGTCTTAGTGTAGATCTCAGATAAGTCTCAGTATGATTAAATGGTATGTGCACAGATATGTTGAGATATGGTCACATGTTTGTAAGAATGTATTGTAGCGATCTCACCCTCAGACAAGATTCACCTTTGGCCAGGACGGCCATTTATTGGAACAGGAAGACTCAAACACAATCAGACAACTACATAGGCCAACACAGGGGTAGTCTCAGCCGCACATGCAACACACAACAAGGGTTCACGACACACATCAACAAGAGGATAAGCACATGAGGTACAACCAAAGAGACTAACACGCTAACAAATACACAACATGGTAAACGTAACTACAACTATTACAACCGACATTACACATTCTAGCATTCACTCGCACTGCATTCTGGGAGACACTCATTCAACGTTAAACATGTACATCCACCGACGCTACATAACCCCCTCCCGAGCCATTGTCGTCCCCAGCAATGACAGCTCAGCTCACCGCTCGCGGCTGCGTCGGTGTCAGTCCCAGTGCTTAGTCCAAGTGACCGGAAAGCCTCCGGCTGCACGATAACCCCTCCCGACTGGAAGGGCTCTCGGCTGCCTCTGTCACGTCAGTTCTCCCCCGAACAAGACCCTCCCAGCAGGCTCGGGACACACAGGAACTCACACAAAACATGAAAAACATTGCGCAGACTTGTGTCGAACGTGCGCACTTCAAACTTCAAACAGTCCACAAGACGATAGCTCCCAAGGTCGATGTTACCCTCTTGGTCACTAGCTGGAGCACCGCAAGCTCCCGAACTAGCAGCTATGACTCCATCACACTCTCGACCGGCAGCTGATGCTCTGGAAGTTCTTCAGTAGCTGGCGGTGTAAACCCGACCGCTGTGGTCGTGTTCCAAGGTCGTCAGAGAGTTTGCGCTCTCTATGGATGAGATGGTTATGGTTATGGTTATGGATATGGATTTAGCAGACGCCTTTGTCCAAAGCGACACATACAAAACAACATAATAATATTTAAAATTGAACAGGGAACAGATTAGAATGTAGGTCAAATATAGTAAGGAGAATAGTTATAGTACACAATAGTATCAATTCAATCAATAGCCTAATAAAAAAGCAATGAAAAAAAAAGGGGAAAGGCAATGATAAACAATAATGTCCATTCAATCAATAATATAAAAACAATGACATGCTAAGACTACATTAAGGAGAATATCAATAATAAACAATAATGTCAAATTAATTAACAGCCCAATTAAAATAAAACAACATTATACAAACCATAACACATAAGCGCTTAAACAACTAAGTATATGTTGAATAGGAATGTCTTTAGACCCCTCTTAAACGACCCAAAACTACCACAGGAACGGAGAGCATTGGGCAATTCATTCTACCAACATGGAACCACTGAAGAAAAGAGTCTGGAATTAGACCCAGTTTTCATGACTGGTCGACACAACATGCGCTCACCAGAAGACCGCAGTGGGCGGTTGGGGATGTAAGGCTTGATTATTGAATTAAAATAACTAGGAGCAGATCTAGTTAGTGTCCTATAGGCCAAAGTGAGAGATTTAAATTTAATTCTGGCTACTATAGGGAGCCAATGGAGAGTAACTAGGAGAGGAGTTACATGTGTCCTCTTTGGCTGATTGAAGACCAGGCGTGCTCCAGCATTCTGAATCAGCTGTAATGATCTTGTTACACAAGCGGGTAAGCCAGCTAATAGTGAATTACAATAGTCCAGCTTAGAGATGACCATGGTCTGAACAAGAAGTTGTGTGGAATCTTGTGTCAGATAAGGTCTGATCTTCCTAATGTTGTAAAGCATAAACCGACATGATTTTGCGGGGATTTTGGGGTCAGTGAAGTTGAGTCAAGCTGGATGTTAATCTGTTGGGGAATAGCTGTTTTAGCTGGAAACACCAAAAACTCTGTTTTTGAGAGATTAAGCTGAAGGTGCCGATCTTTCATCCAGGCTGAAATATCCTTAAGGCATGCAGAAATCCGGTGGGAAACACTAGAGTCATCAGGTGGGAAAGACAGGTAAAGTTGAGTGTCGTCTGCATAACAGTGATAGTCAAATCCATGGGAGCGAATGGTATCACCTAAGGAAGTGGTGTAAATAGAGAAAAGCAAGGGTCCTAATACTGATCCCTGAGGCACACCTGTGGTGAGGTCATGAGACTTAGATACCTGTCCCTGCCAAGACACGTTGAAAGAACGCCCTTTAAGGTAAGATTCAAACCAGTCAAGAGCTTTTCCAGAAATTCCCAGTTCAGATAGTATAGATAGGAGAATGTCATGGTTAACAGTATCAAAGGCTGC
The DNA here is from genome assembly GCF_046254945.1 of Alosa pseudoharengus. Taxonomy (NCBI): domain Eukaryota; kingdom Metazoa; phylum Chordata; class Actinopteri; order Clupeiformes; family Clupeidae; genus Alosa; species Alosa pseudoharengus. The sequence continues at coordinate 16,736,335 of NW_027468640.1, forward strand.
AGATAAATCTAGTAGAATTAATACTGATGACTGAGCAGAGGACTTAGCTACTCTCAATGCTTCAGTCACAGACAGAAGAGCAGTTTCAGTAGAATGACCACTCTTGAAACCAGACTGCATAGGGTCTAGTAGATTATTCTGATGAAGAAAGTCACAAACTTGCTTGAAGACCACTTTCTCCAAAACCTTTGACAAGAAAGGAAGGAGGAAGAATGAAGATCCTCGGATGACGGCAGCTTCGACATCGGCGTCGAGCCGGGAACTTCTTGCCAGCCACGGACACTTCTGCGACATCAGCCGGGGCCGCTTCCTCCAGTGCTGGCAGCTCTCGTCGGCTGTGCAGGGCTGGTCCCGCTGGTCGCCTGCACAGGTCCCGCGCCGGGCCGGAAGGTCCTCCATCCTCCGCAGTGGCGAGCTCAGCGAGCTGGCTAGTCCTTAAAAGTACCATTGGAACATCCGCTAAGGTTCGCCGCCATCTTGCTGGTCTGGTCTTCGGCCTTCTTCTCCATCTTGATCTGGCGTAGATCTTCGCGCCCCGGGAGGGGCCCATCCCACTTCTGACACCAATGTAGCGATCTCACCCTCTGACAAGATTCACCTTTGGCCAGGACGGCCATTTATTGGACACACGTAATGTCATACACTGTCATCACCACTGGTCTGGTCTGGAACCTAAACGACAAAAGCAAACAAGTTTAACAGTTATACCAAAACAATACAAGGAATGTCTGCAATTGTACAACTGTTCAATACAACTCATTTATTTAAGTGAAGTTGTTACATTACATTAGGCTGACACATTTTTAACCTAACGACTAACATCGTAAACAGTTTAAGCTTTAAACAATTCTCTCAACAATTCTAGGACAATAAAAATAGGTAGAGTATAATCCAATTGTTGTAGCCTACCATCAAGCTACTGGTAGTTAAGCTTAAATACTAGCCTATAGTATTAAATTGCAAACAAAGCAGAATTCTGTGTTTTATTGTTTTCAGTTTAAGGATAGTTGATAGCTAATCATATTTTTTACATATAAAACGTTAACAGCTTAGAAAACTTTGCAGGCAATGGGTTTGTTGTTGCTGTTGATAATCATATGAGTAAGGACGGATCATTCTGATACTAAGTATCTTGATAACCAACTGCTATAACTTGAACAGCTTGCTAGGTCTGTCAGCCACATTTTTTCCTACAGATTACAATGTACTACAACTGGAAAGCTTGATTCTCGGGCCAGGCTACACTTTAATTTATAGACCAGAACAATGCAGAAATGAGTAGGCTAAGTAAACATTGTAGCCTATGTTGACAACACAAACATTATAGCTCAACTTATGTAGTGTGTTTTAACAAGACTTTAGTAGTATGGTCCATTTCCTAACAGTAGCCTATTCATGGCTTTCATAAGGTCCCTTTCCACAGGAGTATTAATAAAGCACCAATGCATTCATAATCTAGGTGCTTGATTGTATACACATGTGGAAAGGGACCTGATGAAACCCATCAATAGACGAACTATAGCATACCGTGATAGTGTTTACTTAGGCTACGTAAGAATCAGGAGCGTAGAATGAAAACGTAGCCTGGCCTATTTGATAGGCTACACAAACAAGCGGTGTACAACGTTAAACATTTGTTGAAATAAAAACAGGAGCATATTTGCTACGTTATGACCATCAACAAGTAGCTAACGTTAGCCTATTCATGCCATGAATGAAACCCATGATGGGTTTCATCAGGTCCCTTACAGTAGCCTAGGCTAAAATCAATGCAGTCTGCATTCATAAGCTATTCTAGGTGCTTGATTCTGCCGAAAGTGACCTGATAGAACCAGAGCCTAGTATCTATATGCCTAACGTTACTTCTCTGGTTTACGTTAACGTTGTAGTTAAAACGCTGATGGTTAGTAGGCCTATGAACTAATGCACTAATTAGTGCATTACGTTTGATTGTCGTTCGCTATCGAAACCTACAGCTAAGGGACCGTTCGTTATTTATAAACGGGGTCACCGGAGGAAAATAGGGGAGGGTCATGTCTTTTTATTCTTTGTTGAGGGGAGGGTCACCTAACTTTTTTTTGTCTAGGAGGGAGGGTCACCCATCTTTTGTATTAATGAAAACAGCAAAAAATCAAAGTGGCTTGTTTGATTGTTGATTTCTGTCGCCATATAACGTTCTCTTTCGTTCCATAGCTCTGTCAACATTGAGCAATGAAAATAAGGGAGATTTCCTGGGTTTACGCAAAATACGGAAAATGTCAACATTCGTCCCCATTAACGTAGGAAGGGTTGGAGCAACAAAGTAGCCTACTTTATTCACGCCTAACAGCCTATATCCATTTGGTCAACTTTATCCAGCCCTAAAAAAGCTAAATTTAACTTTGGTTTACTTGTAGTTTACCTAACTTTAAACAGTGTGCATGCTTAACATAAAGCATATGTGCTTCATTCACATCCAGCTCTAACGTTTTGACAAGCATTTCTACAAATTGACCTTGTTCCTGCCCATCTCTAGCTTTGCTGTCTCCATCCTTTCTGTTTTTGTTGTTTGCAAAAAAATATATATTATTTATTGGTAACCAGCAACAAGTGCAATTTGTTATTCGCTGTCATTCTCTCTCCTGCCAACAAAAATGTGTTACGTTCCAAGTAGCAGTGCGTAATTCTGCTTCATAAAGTTGAACAAATACATTTGGTCATATAAATAGCCAGTTTATGGTCTACAGTGTAGTTGGTAAGTTATGGTAGGCCAACTTGGAGTGAATATACAGGGGGAATTCTTTGTCTAGCTGAGTAGCCTGCCAGGTGCGCACGTAGGCATAGCCTACGGCCGAACACTGCAAGCGCTAATAATTCGTGCTCTCACGACAACCACGTCGTTAACTTAAATAGGCCTAGGTTAACGTCACTCTGAGTTTGCATTCAAGCAAGCAAAACGATGATTTGAATACATCTGTTTCTCTGGAAGGGCAAGGGGTAACAACAGGACAACACAGAGACAGGCCAGAATGCAGGACTAAGGAGTATTACACGAATATGGGATATTCTACGGGAAAATATATTAAAACGGCAAGACAGCGGGGAAACGTTAAAATGATAAACCCGGAAAAAGTTGGCATGTTAGGTATTTTTCGGTCCCTGTGATTATTTGTGAAATTGTGCATCACGGCCTTTTCAAGTCATTTGAGAAGGAAGGAGTGTAGCAAGCTCCCAAATTGACGCTCGTCTGAGAAATTGAGTTTTGGATAATGTTCAGCTTCGGCAGCTTTACAATGACTGAGGAAGCCTAGAGACGAGTCCATAGCAACAAGTTCATGTGTTGAATTTGTTATTACCCAGTGTACTTTGTTGAATGGTCTCAATGCTTTATTGTTTTATTTCATGTGAATAATTACTAGAGGAATAACTTTTCAAGTAGGCTAATGCAGTTGCAGGAAGTGTGCATTTAGTTTCCATTGTGTTTCCACAACAATGTTAGTGAGTAAATCTACTGAAATGGCCACCATCTTGGTGAAGTGTGATGTGTAAGATCAGAAAGCAGAGGTTGGTTATAAAGCGGTGGCTTATGTTGATGGGTTATCATAGCATAGCATAGCGCGTAATAGCGTCGGCGGAAGACATCGACAATTGGTCAGGGAGGGTCATGTCATTTTTGAAAATGCTGATGGAGGGTCGTTGAAAATTATATAGCAGGCAGGGGAGGGTCATGCAACTTTTGATCGAAGCACTTAAAATGCCTCCGGTGATCCCGTTTATAACGAACGGTCCCTAATCGGTCATTGTAAAGTTGACGACATATTAACGTTGATTAACATTTGGTTTCTTTACATAATACATATAAACGTAGCAAGGTGCTAACGTCAACTATTTCACTAACGTTACCTAACGTTAGTTTAGTTATTTGTGACCCATCATTTCATACGCTAACGTTACATAATGTTTGACGACATAAATGACTCAAATACCAAAAAACCGGAACACTTACCTTGTCTCTAATTAGAGAAATGTGCCTCTGAAGGTTTACGAGCAAATAAGTGACCACGGCAGCGGTAGCTTGCATTCAGCTGTTAATTGTTTTCAGCTGCAGGTCACGTCATAATGCTTAAAGTTGCCGCCATGGAGGTCAATGTTAAGTCAATGGGAATTTATTGCTCTTTTATCGTAAATATCTCAAAAAGTATAAAGTTTACAAATGTAAAAATGACATTGTACAATTGTCCGTTACAAGACCTTTGTAGGAGTGTTTGAATGACGTCAAACGGTTCAGTGGTTTTAGTGTCATTAAATGTCAAATTCGGTCGGAAGAAGAATAATAATATTAAGAAGAACAGTGATAATAGTCCATTAGTAGTCTGGTCAGTTTGGGGCAAAAATGGGGACAAGGCTGCAAATTATGATTAACATTTGAGCCAATGTTTTTCTGTTCATTTAGGGCCAAATAAAGAAAAAAATGCAAGGAGCCCAAAAAATTAGGTGGAGGAAGGCCCTGAAACGGCCACGCCCACGCCCACTTTTTTGACCTGGAATTTTCTATCTCGGCTCCTGAAGGTCGCAGAGAGTTGGTCTTCGGCTTAAAAGATGCGGAAATGTCACATTTATATTAGTGTTATGAAGAAACATAAAACCTTTAATTTCTGAGATATTTGTGAAAAACCTTTTATCACTGAATCAATCAGCGCCCAAGCCACCTTTTTCTGTAAATCTGCTCATGAAAGCAATGCAGTTTGTTTGGGCAAAAGCTCTAAATCTACTCATGGGGCCTACTAATGCTTAAGTTGATTAAGGCTCTTTGTTAGAAGATGAGGACCCCAACAACCTTCTAAGAAACAATGTAAACAAAGTGAAAGTCCAAAAATGATAGGTTTTTGTAAGGTGACAGCAGTTATCACACGTGATGAAGACCATGGAGCGCCTGGTCTTGTGCATACTAAGACCCCAGGTACGCCATGCACTAGACCCGCTACAGTTTGCATACTAGGAGAAAGTGGGCGTGGACGATGCCATCACATATCTCCTACACAGGACGCATTCTCACCTGGACAAGGGGAAAAGTGCTGTGAGAATCATGTTCTTTGACGTTTCTAGTGCTTTTAACACCATCCAACCCCTCAGACTGGGTGACAATCTCCTGCAGATGGGTGGGGATGCTCAACTAGTATCCTGGATTGACAGCCTACCTGACAGAGCGGCCACAGTTCGTCAGACTGAAGAACTGCCTCTGACACTGTGATCAGCAGCACCGGAGCTCCACAGGGAACTGAGCTCTCTCCAGTCCTGTTCACCCTGTACACGTCAGACTTCTGCTACAACACTGAGTCATGCCACATGCAGAAGTTTTTGGATAATACTGCAATTGTGGGGTGTATCAGGGATGGGCAAGAGGAGGAATACAGGAGCCTGGTGGAGGAATGGTGCAAACTCAACCACCCACAACTCAACACTGCTAAGACCAAGGGGATGGTGGTGGATTTCTGGAGGTCTAAGCCTGCTCTGCTGCCAGTCACCATTGAGGGGGTCAATGTGGAGGTGGTAAACACTTACAAATATCTACACCTGGACAATGAACTGGACTGGTCATTCAACACTGAAGCACTCTACAGGAAAGGGCAGAGCAGGTTGTACTTCCTGAGGAGGCTGCGGTCCTTCAATGTCTGCAGCAAGCTCCTCCCCTGGATGTCTTACCAGTCTGACTCTGTTGTTGCCGTTGCCTCTGCTATGCTGTTGTATGGGGAGGAAGCACTAACAAGAGGGATGCTGGGCGACAAGACAGGCTGGTAAGGAAAGCTGGCTCTGTTGTGGGAGCTGAACTGGAGTGCATCACTTCAATATCAGACAAAAGGACCCTAAACAAACTAATCAACATCTTAGACAATGACTGTCATCCACTCCACAGCACTATCATGAAGCAGAAGAGCTTGACCAGTTGGAGACTACGCTCACTGGCATGCACAACTGACAGACTGAGGAAGTAATTTGTCCCCAGGGCCATACAACTCTTCAATGCTTCACGAAAGGGAAGTGAAGAGATCGACTTCTCTGCTTAGTCTATCTGCCTCTCCACCCTCTTCTACACTTTTATGACCTCCTATAACAATGTTGTGTACGGACTGTCCACTCACCCACAATGTTACTGCTTACACTGTCTACACTGTTTACAGGCTATACTAGCCCACATGCACAACCCCTCCCTCCACTGTGGACTGTGGTCTAACTTCATACTTGACCAATGGCTGATATCCTATCACTTCAAACCTATCCTTGCACTGCTGCTATAATTCTTATATTACTATGCTTACATTTATCTCTTATATTGTCCGTATTTAATGCTGGTCTCTTGACTCTAGACTATCACTCCACTGTTTTTGCACTTATTTGCACTATCACCATGACACACACCTCATAGAGCAAGAGTTACGCAAGAGATTCATGCTTATACATCCTTCGTACATTCACGTGGATCCTTGATTTAGGGGCAGCCGTGGCCTACTGGTTAGCACCTCGGACCTGTCACCGGAGGGTTGCCGGTTCGAACCCTGACCAGTAGGCACGGCTGAAGTGCCCTTGAGCAAGGCACCTAACCCCTCACTGCTCCCCGAGCGCCGCTGTTGATGCAGGCAGCTCACTGCGCCGGGATTAGTGTGTGCTTCACCTCACTGTGTGCTGTGTGTGTTTCACTAATTCACGGATTGGGATAAATGCAGAGACCAAATTTCCCTCACGGGATCAAAAGAGTATATATACTATACTTGATTTAGTATCTTTTACTGTCCTTATGATAAAAAGTGGAGTTGTTATTTTATCATCCTGTTTATGTTGTAGTGTATGTTGTGATGTTTTAAGTTGGGACCTTGAATTTCCCATTAGGGGATCAATAACTTATATCTATCAATCTATCTGTTATGTACCTTCCTCCAAGTTCCTGTGGTGGATTAAAAATGAAAACGTTGGACACATTTACATGACATTTTTCATGTCAAGCACATGCCAGTTCAGTCAAATGGAGATCATCAAATCAGGGAACAGCAGAACTTTGGGGGCCTCAGCAGAACACTGATTTTTTAGTACACAAGTTAAACACAAATATAGTCTGATAAACAATACAATACAGTTGTTTCGAACAAAAATTCAACAGTAGAGGCCAACTACATTTCTTCTATCCCAGATTCATCTGATCCATCCAAGTTAATTTGGTAACTAAATTCCATAGATTTAGGTGGTTCTCAAAGCTAAAATACAGATTTTTGCGACAGTTCTTATTAATTTTTTGCATCAATATTTAAAATAAATTAAGGTCATTTAGGGAGTTTGGTGGTTCATAACATTGATATAAGATGAGATTCATACCTAATAAAAACTTAATATGATTCTCTGCAACCTTCAGGAGCTGATACATGAAACGTGGCCTGTGCACCATGCAAAAACTAGTTTTTCGTGAATATCTCAAAAAGTAAAGGTTTTACGGCTTATGCTTGTTCATAACACTAATATAAACGTGGTGTTTCTGCATCTTTTAAGCCCAAAACCAACTCTTTGTGACCTTCAGGAGCCGAGATACAGAATTATGGGTCTAAAAAGTGGGTGTGGCCGTTTCAGGGCCTTCCCCCACTTAATGTTTTGGGCTCCTTGCATTTTTTTGTTTATTAGGCCCTAAATGAACAGAAAAACATTGGCTCAAATGTTAATCATTTTTTGCAGCCATTTGCCCTAAACTGACCAGACTACATTGCATTTACATGCAATGCAATTAAGAAGAACAGTGATAATAGTCCATTGCATTTACATGCAATGCAATTATGTTACTTGTGTTTGTGTGTGCAGTGTATGCGTGTGCTTCTGGACAATTGAAAACAATTAACGTTAAGACAGGGTGGAATGAATTCCGCCACAACCCTAACTAATCATTAGTGCATGTGTATGTAACAACTGTTAAAAAATTTAAATATCAAAAAATATTATTGCATAATTTATTAACAATAATTCATAAACATATTTTAAATATAGGTTAAGTATTTTTATTAGAACTCACAAAATATTTATGAATTTACATTTCCAGCATATAACTAACTGAAAAATCATCACAATTTCACTTCAAACAGGGGATGCAAAAATGTGCTGCATATGATCTCTTTATACATTTACAAATTATGTATAAAAGGTGAGGCTAACTTCAACCATGAACCAAGGGAAAGCTAAACTGGTTAGTCTTTGTATAATACTCCTGGGTGCAGTGAATATAATTATTCAGTAAATGTTTACAAAGACCGTAATCATAATTTACTCTCAATATTCAACTATGCTGACAAGAATGTGAGGGAATGACTATACTTGAATGGTATGGAGCACCGTGCCACAGAGAATCTCAGGGGAGTAACCTGTGAGAGATAAGGAATTAAGTGTGCACAATCACTGAGACTATAACAATACGCACATAAGGGTGGGGTGTGACGTCTTCAGGGGCGTATCAAGCTTTTTAAAAGTGTGGGGGTTGTGGGATAGGAAAATGAAACAATCTTGCCAAATTATAAATAACTCCCTACAGGGACGTTGTAAGTATTTTCTGAGAGGGGTGCAGACTATATTGGTGTCCGGCAGTTTCTACCCCGAAAAAAAATGAAATTCTGATTGCTAAACACACCATTTTAATGCAGTTTGGGAGGGACAGAAGAAGCAGCGCCCCTCATATGTGTGGCTCATGTGACATGTAGGCCTACTGTACATGATCTACCTATCACTTCACTATTTGACACTACCCTACATGGAGACATATCTCATGTTATAAATCAAGAAATCATTTCAGAAATTATGTTTTGTGGGTTAGCAGGCTACAATAAATTGCCCTAACAGACAGCAGCCTAATTTCGAGGTATCACTAATACCTAAATAAATATAATAATAAAGAATACAGAACTGTAAGCTTAAATTCAAAAACGTTTGAAGTCTACCCAAACATATGCAAAGGGAATATAAATAAATTGTGTTGCATATAGCCAGCTTAATTAATGTCAATTTAAAGATTATGATTAGCAGTTTCTTTTTCCATTAATAGTTACAGGAAGCCACGTTGTTGTTTAAGCTATTGTTGCTTCTAGCACACGTTACCTAGTTTCACTTGCTGCAGGGACACACACATTGCATGAGCGCTCATAAGCGTTCTATTTGAGTTCTACATGCTGGAAATGCTTAGTTCTCAGATGTAGAACTCAAATGTGTCTTGACGCCTCCGTTTGTAAGATCAAAATAAGGTGTTCTAAATGGAACGCGATCGTATTTAAGATCTCCAGCACCGGCCATAACTTAATTTCGCGGCTACGTGGACCAGTAGGTTAATTGTTGAGGAGGCCCATAGTTTGAGAAAAGCTGCAGATCATAGACAGAGAAAGCAAAATGCTCTGAGAACAGTATAGTAGCCAAGGTCTTTCTGCACAAACAAGTGCCTTGGTGCGCGCACCCCCGCTTTCACTTTGACTCTCTGCATTTATACATTGTCAGTCAGACAGTGAATTTTGGTTTACTAAATTAGCATAATGCGGTAACAATTATCATTTCAATTCTACCTGAAATCTGCTCACTGCAGACTTTTTAATGCAGACCCAAGCAGCAGCACCTTGAAAGATGCACACTTTGAATTTGATCAGAGCGGCTCTGGTTCTTCACTGGCTAACTTGATGTGATTGGCTGGATGACCATTCAATCAAATCAACAGACCTATTTGTGTCTCTTTGTGTGTGCGTTATGGTAGATACGGTTCCAACTCTTTACGGGAGCGTTTATTTCCATATTTTACTTTCATTTTAATCTGACAAAAAGTGTGGGGGATAGAATCATGTTCCAGCAAAAGTGTGTACGTTATAACACCCACATCCCCCACGCTTGCTACGCGCCTGGACGTCTTATAGTAGACAATAGCCAAGCCTCTTGCTTGACCTATGTTTCTTTTTAATAAATTGAACAATAAAACCCCTCCCGGATGGTAGGATGAATATAAAAATGTAGGTATTTAGTTTCCCAGATTTTATTGTGACAGAGCTTTTTGTGTTTGTTTGTTTTCTTTTGTTTTGTTTTTTGAAAGGAGGAAAAACATATTTTTAAACAATATATTTTCTTTTTTATTGTATTCCCTATATGTACAGTATTGACAGTAAAACATATTATATATAACTATGTAACTACTATATGACTACTAAAACTATAAACATATTATAGACAATTATCAAGTATTAACCACTTGTAAAGCATGTAAATGTCTGGATGTCTCAAAATGTTATGCAGCTGAAAAAAGAAAAAACTGAAGTAATTATATATATATAGTTTGGTAAAAAGGAGGAAAGACTTCGGCTTGCCGCTCTTTCCTTGACTCTCTTTGGATGAAAGCAAAGGATACTGTTAAAAGTATTGGTGTATTAATTGACAGTGATTTAAATTTCAACAGCCACATGCAAGCGATAACTAAATCAGCTTTTTAGCACCTTAAAAATATTGCCTAACTTCAAGGGCTGATGTCAAAACATGACTTAGAAAAACTCATTCATGCATTTATCTCCTGCATAGTTGATTACTGCAATGAGCTTTTCGCAGGCCTTCCTAAAAAGATCATCAAACAGCTTCAGGTGATACAAAATGCATCAGCTAGGGTTCTCACACAAACAAAAAAGAACCACGAACCACGAATCCACAATAATTAAAAAAGTTTTGTAGCGTAACATGTCCATATCCATAAATTGACCAAACATTGGTAAAAATGGAACTTGAAATCGGGCGGGTGGACTATATAGTCTATCTTAATGAAAACTTAACAGTTTCTGATTCATTGGCTGTTATGTAACACTATGTCACATAATGCAAACATATGTGAGTGCTTAGAAACATACCACATTTGTGTCTTACCCTAGATGTGATTAATCATCGGAGATGTTCCATTGATTTATGATTCTGTTGCATAATAAGCCTCACCCTGCTGAATGTCTCCGCTCTCTAAGGTGTTTCAATGTGTTACCGGTTGAAAGGTTTTGTGAAAGGTGTTGTTGCGATAGGATACAGAGCCAAGCCAAAACTAGATTGTGAAGATAGCTAAGCTGTGTAGGAGTGGATAATTCGATGGGCAGACAGTGACAACGTCACTCAGAACCTGCATGATGTATTGAGGACGCAAAAGAGAACCAAAATAGAACAAGTCTGACAAACAGGAATGATGGGCAGGGAGCATCTTTTCGTATGAGATGGAGTATTAAATGGCCAGTATCCTCACCTCCTCACTCAGACAACTAGGACACTCAGAGAGGACAACAGGGTTACATTATACTCAGTGGCCTATTGACATAGGATTTTTCACCAAGGACTAAACTTTACAGGTAGGCTCTTGGTTGTCATTTCTTAGAGAGACATACTAAATATTTGATAAGACATAAGACATACGACTTTACATTACTTTCTTTAGATTAAGTTATTCAACATGGAAAATAAATACTTAATTACTCAAGTTGATAAACTCTTAAATTTCACCCAAATGGTTTACTCTTAACACAATTTTATTTCTGATAACTTATTTGTAATGCATGTATTTATTTAGTGATAAATTTGAGTTTGTAGAAATCTTTGTATACACACACACAGACAACGATATATATATCCTTGTGGTGCTGGTGCCTTAATTGGTTTGGTTGACTATTGTAGGTATTGTGGTGTATTGTAACCATGTCTTTCTAATTTCAGACAAACTGATACACATGGCTATCTATATGCTGTCCATAGGTCAGTGATATTTCTTGAACACTTTTTAATTCTATAACTGTTAGACAGCTAGGCTACATGCTGCAACACAGGTGAAGATGAAATATATTATGTCTTATTGACGTTGTTGTTTCAATGAACATGAATTGTAGTTTAGGCAACATCAACTTAGTCGAGGCATAAAGGCCCCTGGATATCTTCATTAAGTACTTAAACATTTGAACCAGCTGATTAGCCTAATTAGTTCGCTTGCCACCACTGGCTAGACACTGCAGTCAAAAGGTTAGCGGTTTGGCCATCACGCCCCCAAAGCAAAATTTCGCTGGCCGGAATTCTCGAGGTGTTTCGCTGTGTGGAAACCCATCGTAAGACTTGTGCCATGATCTCAAGTAGACCTAGCTGTCTACCTCCACTGCTTGTCACCCTTCAATACGTTGATTGACATTATGTGGTCAATGTCCTCTGCATTGAAGCTTGTCCCCTATTTCATCCTGATGTATTTCTTAATTTCCATCAATAAGATAACTAACTGATTACTTCTTTCTGTACAGGTCTTGCCCTGCTACTAATGTGTTTTCCCATCAAGGGTTTACCAAGCCAGCGCAACTCCAACATTGAGTTCTACAGCGACCTAGAGCGGTCACACCTATTGCTAAGTGAAAGAGGCTCTCGCACTGTGTTAGACTCCAGAAACAATGGTCACACAGAGAATGGCCTGCTTGAGGAGGATTCTGAATTCATATTGGTCACTCCAACAAGCAGGTTCAGCCCCAAAAGTGAATTGCATGACCTTGCATCAAAGGAGGAAGGCCTATTTACCAAGAAGAAGTCTTCAGACACCCTGTCACGATTCCGGCGGGAAACTGTAGAAGGTTCAGGACAATCAGAAGGTAGCCAATCAAATATTTCTATACAAGTAAACTAAGGTGTTCATTTCCTAAGATACCCTCGTGCTTGTCAGTTTTTATTCTCGTTATTCTGTTTGCATTTACACTCATAAAAGTAAAAGTAGAAATCACACTGAAATCACTTTTTGATTTTTCAGGCACAACAACAGCTACAACAACAACAGCAGCGGAAACGACAACAACAACAACAGCAGCACCAACAACAACAACAGCAGCACCAATAACAACAACAACAACAGCAGCACCACCAACAACAACAGCAGCGGAAACGACAACAACAACAACAGCAGCACCAACAACAACAACAGCAGCGGAAACGACAACAACAACAACAGCAGCACCAACAACAACAACAGCAGCGGAAACGACAACAACAACAACAGCGGAAATGACGACACAAACAACAGCAGCGCCAACGACAACAACAGCAGCACCAACAACAACAACAACAGCAGCGGCAACAACAACACCAACAACAGCAGCACCAACGACAACAACAACAACAGCAGCACCAACAACGACACCAACAACAGCAGCACCAACGACAACAGCAGTTGAAACGAAAACAACAACAGCAGCGCCAACAACAACAACAGCAGCACCAACAATGACACCAACAACAGCAGCACCAACGACAACAGCAGTTGAAACGAAAACAACAACAGCAGCGCCAACAACAACAACAGCAGCACCAACAATGACACCAACAACAGCAGCACCAACGACAACAACAAAAGCAGCGGCAACAACGACAGCGGAAACGACGACACCAACAACAGCAGCACCAACAACAACAACAGCAGCACCAACGACAACAACAACAGCAGCGGCAACAAAGACAACAACAACAACAGCAGCACCAACAACGACACCAACAACAGCAGCACCAACAACAACAGCAGCGGAAACGACAACAACAACAGCAGCGCCAACAACAACAACAGCAGCACCAAAAATGACACCAACAACAACAGCGCCAACAACAACAACAACAACAGCAGCGCCAACAACAACAACAACAACAGCAGCACCAACAACAACAACAGCAGCGGAAACGACAACAACAACAGCAGCGCCAACAACAACAACAGCAACATCAGCGCCAACAACAACAACAGTAGCACCAACAACGACAACAGCAGCGGAAATGACAACAACAATAACAGCAGCGCCAACAACAACAACAGCAACAGCAGCGCCAACAACAACAGCAGCGGAAACGACAACAACAACAGCAGCGCCAACAACAACAACAGCAGCACCAAAAATGACACCAACAACAACAGCGCCAACAACAACAACAACAACAGCAGCGCCAACAACAACAACAACAACAGCAGCACCAACAACAACAACAGCAGCGGAAACGACAACAACAACAGCAGCGCCAACAACAACAACAGCAACATCAGCGCCAACAACAACAACAGTAGCACCAACAACGACAACAGCAGCGGAAATGACAACAACAATAACAGCAGCGCCAACAACAACAACAGCAACAGCAGCGCCAACAACAACAACAGTAGCACCAACAACGACAACAACAACAGCAGCACCAACAACAACAACAGCAGCGGAAACGACAACAACAACAACAGCAGCGCCAACAACAACAGCAGCAGTGCCAACAACAACAATAACAGCAGCGGAAACGACAACAACAACAGCAGCGCCAACAACAACAACAGCAGCACCAAAAATGACACCAACAACAACAGCGCAAACCACAACAACAACAACAGCAGCGCCAACAACAACAACAACAACAGCAGCACCAACAACAACAACAGCAGCGGAAACGACAACAACAACAGCAGCGCCAACAACAACAACAGCAACATCAGCGCCAACAACAACAACAGTAGCACCAACAATGACAACAGCAGCGGAAATGAAAACAACAATAACAGCAGCGCCAACAACAACAACAGCAACAGCAGCGCCAACAACAACAACAGTAGCACCAACAACGACAACAACAACAGCAGCACCAACAACAACAACAGCAGCGGAAACAACAACAACAACAACAGCAGCGTCAACAACAACAACATCAACAGTAGCGTCTACAACGACACCAACAACAGCAGCACCAACGACAACAATAGCAGCGCCAACAACGACACCAACAACAGCGGCGCCGATAACAAATATTGCAGCGCCAACAACAACAACAACAACAGCAGAGCTAACAACGACACCAACAACAGCAGCGCCAACAACAAATATAGCAGCGTCAACGACGACAACAACAACAGCAGCGCCAACAACAAATATAGCAGCGCCAACAACGACAACAACAACAGCAGCACCAATGACAACAACAACAACAGCAGCACCAACGACAACAACAACAGCAGCACCAATGACAACAACAACAACAGCAGCGCCAACGACACCAACAACAGCAGCGCCAACAACAAATATAGCAGCGCCAACGACGACAACAACAACAGCAGCACCAACGACAACAACAACAGCAGCACCAATGACAACAACAACAACAGCAGCGCCAACAACAACAACAACATCAGCGCAAACAACGACACCAACAACAGCAGCGCCAACAACAACAGCAGTGCCAACGACGACACCAACAACAGCAGCACCAACGACAACAACAACAACAGCAGCACCAACGACAACAACAACAACAGCAGCGCCAACAACGACAACAACAACAGCATCGCCAACAACAACAACAGCAGCGCTAACGACGACAACAACAACAGCAGCGCCAACGACAACAACAGCAGCATCTCCAATGACCACTCCACGTTACATAGTTACAATGAGCTTTGTGATGACCAAAACCTACATTGCTGATTACAGCAACCCCAAAACTGAAGCTTACCAGATGCTAGCTGCTTCCATTGTTAGCTGGGTAAGGCTAATTTACAATTACTGTTTCAGTCACTTAAAGTCATTTGATTTGCCTAAAATACAAAAAATGTTTTACCTTTGAGAAGAAGACATTAAATCAGACATATATATATAATATATACATATAATAAGTAAGGGATAATGTATAGAACACCGGTCATTATTGGGAAAATAACTCCCGACAGGGCAACCGGACCACGACGCGCAGCAATGGCATTTGCTGAGAAACAAATAGTTTGGAACACCACACGCTGAACTTGACTCAAACATTCTTTAGAACACAGCGGATCAACTCTGCCAAAGTGCAGTAACTGCATTTTTTGTGAAATTCACTTTTTTACACCAATATAAAATGGCATATCCTCCGTTCAATCAAATTTTCGTAGATACTGCACGTTGGCTTTGTAGGGCAGAACTGTCTGCTTTCACTTTTGAATGAAGTTCCAGTTCTTGCGTAGTGATATGAAATACCTGAATTAGAAGCACAAACTCCGTTGCCATTGACAGCGGTCATTATTTTTTTCAGAGGTCCTTTCCTCGGAAATAATGACCGCTAGAACCCATTCAAGTCAATGGAGCGTTCTACTTGCCTTGTGAAGAGCCGTGTAATAAGACAGATAATATTGTTTGTAATGCTATAAGACTGGATTCGTTCCCAATAGCCTAATGATAATTCTGTGTTCACAGTCCACACCAATCTACCAAGCGAAATATGGGTCAAGGTTCTTCCGAGTCGTTGTCATATCGCTGAGGTAAGTTAGGCCCTACTCATTTTCTCCAGCAACAACCAGTTTTTTTGCATATGGTAATGGCCATGGCTATGATCAAAGTCGACCGTTCAACAAACACATTCATACTGAGTTTTATTTTCTCTCTTTTTCTAAAAAGGGCCGTAGCCCGTTATCGCGCAGACAACACAGAGGCAGAGATGAATGTGGAGTTTGATCAGTCTGTACCAGACACTGTCCCTGACACAACGGAGGTGCTCGAGCAACTGAAAGAGCAGCCCAGCCCCGCCAACCTGTCTGTGGACACAAGCACAATCTCTGTTCTCCGTGAGTTTCTCGTTTTTTTAACAAAGCTAAGTATCAAACATCAGACTGATCTTAACTGTAGCATTCTATGCTCACACACACACACACACACACAAACACACACACACACACACACACACACACACCACACACGTACAATTACTTACCACAGGTTATTTTGTTTCACAGACGAGCCACAGATGATTGCCAATGTTCCGTTCACCATCACCAATGAGTCTTCTGCCATTACTCTGGCCGCTGTCAACTCAACTGCCTACCGTGATACGACATCCAAAATTAAATCTGAGGTGAGTCTGCAATAATAAATTTATGACAAAATAGAAGATTGTATTGATTATACAATGTTTGTCTGGGAAAAGTACGAGTTAGTTAAGTCTAGGTCTAAAGCATATAGGTTACATATAGGCCAATACATTGTTGAAATCATTCTAAGAAGAACAAATTGAAATTCAAATCAAGTTGAAATCCTTTTAACTTGGTGCGTAATGATTCGGGTCACAAGTGGTTATTTCGTTGAATTTGGCTATATTAACATTACTTGGTCTCTTTTCACTAGTCGCTTGCAGTCTGAATGACGTTTAACTCTATTTGATTCCCCTTTTCAGCTGGAGCCCTTCTTTTTGGAAGATTACTCTACAAACTTTGTCTCTTTGAACCCCACAACATACACGTAATTATCTTTTAATGATCTTTTATTGATATTGTATAGATATGCTATCCCCAAAATATACACAGGTAACACTTATAAACCCAATACCCATTAATCATTATAAACACATTCATAAGAATGCTATAAAGCATTCATAACTATACATAAATAAACATGAAAGTAGCACTAGCATCAATGTTATTTTGACATGTTCTGAATTTATATTCAAATAAATTCCCCGATGGATTGTACTTAGTTGCTACTTGGTGTCAACCAATCAAGTGAAGCCCTTCTAATTAACCACGTTTTTTTTCCTCAGGGATGGGACAGTTTACGCAAACTCCTATGTAACCCAATCAAACCTCTACTTCACATACAACGCCACATTACCAAGTGCAACCGCCATATACAACACCATGGTGCAAGCAGCAGCAAGTGGCAACCTGACTATTAACATTGTCTCAGTGAATGGCACAGGTGAGTTTATTTGAACACTATATCCAATCCAATCATTTCTTAACTGACAGCCACCTCTAATTTCTTTGTGAGTGCTATATGGAGATATTTGGTACCAGCGGTCTAGATTTCTAATGTGACTGCATCTCTTTTTTGTGAAACAATGCTTGTTGTCAAATATTTTTTTAACTTATCTACCAATATTGCCCTGCCTAAACCATTAATGGGTGTTATTACATTGTGTTCTCGTCTGTCCTATTATGTGAACAAATGACGTTTTTACCTAATCTGGGTGTTGTCCACCTAACATTGTCCACTTAACATTGTTTGTCGCCCTGCAGCCGTCAGCTCAGGAGACATCACCAGCAGGATCGATCAGTTTTGGAACCACCTTCAGCCTCACCCTCCTGGCCATCATTGCCACGCAGTCCTGGTAGACGCCCCGTGTACCTGCCCCCCCCCCCCCCACAATACTCCCCATCAACTCCCCATGAAGGAAATATTTCCACTTTTGACATTTGACAGGCATTACATTTGCATAGCCCGGATTGACTGAAGGCCTGTAAACACAGGAAAAGGGGTTGCAATGGACTTTGTTTTTATTGAAATTACCAATAGTATAATTTTATGCTGTATCATTCATTATGTAGTGTCAGTGATTATTTATAACTTTATTTATCCATGTATTTATTGGACAAAGCATATAAGTTGTGAGGAATGTGAATATGTTGGAATAAGAGAGAACGTGTATGGTGTCTGTATGTAAGTGTGTGTGTGGTGTGCCTGTGTGTGTGTGTCTCTGTGTGTGTGTGTTTGTTTGTATGTATTTAACTTTATCTGTTGTACTAACCAGTTTGCATATCTTGTATAGAGGTTTCTGACAAAAATATGTATATCATAAAATAAAAAGATTAATGGCAAGAGCAAAATGATCCAGCTTTCCCACCTGTGCAATAATTATGACCGCCACTAGTGCAGCTAGTGTTTTTTACTTTTTTTCTTCCGTCATCTACTTCCGGAATTTTTGGTCAACGATTCCCGGGACACCGAAACACCAGGGCACATGAAACTTGGTGGGCATGTAGCCCCACTAGGCTTTTACATAAAGAAAACGTTTGGACCCCGGGGGCCACCCCTCCCCCAATAACCATATAATATAGCCCATAACCAGTCATTTGTGATTTGTGTATGATTAACTTGACATCCTCTGGAGGTATGCCAAGTTTCGTGGAATTTCATCCATGGGGGGCTATACAATAAATTAATGCATGTGTACATTTAGTGACTGTACAGCCATCGGCCTGTAGATGGTGGTGTTGAGTGAATGGCTGCTGGTAGAGGATGATACTGTCTCACACACACACACACACACGCGCACACACACATGCGCACGTAACTGATAATTTGTAAAATGTTTCGCTTGCATAAAGGGGGAGTCATTAAGCATAAACTGCTCACAATGTAGTTTGTGGGAATGTACAGAACAAAACCTCTTTTATTCGTACTATTCTTTCTATTCTATACCACTAAACAAATTACTGTATATGAAGAGCCTTTCATTAGGAAACTCGATAGTTAGACCAATTCAAATACCTAATGCCCATCTTGATTAGAACCTTGTTATGGGAGAACATACATAACTAACGGACAAATTGACACACACATGCACACACACACATCCACATGCAGACACACACACATGCACACACACACACATCCACACACACACAAACATGCACACAGGCAGGCACACACACACGCATGCACACACGCGCACACACAAACCGGCATGCACATACATACCAGGGACCATTTGAAAAAGAGACTATAGTCTCAATATGACCCCTCTGGTTAAATAAAGGAAAATAAAATAAAATAAAAGCATACACAAAAGTTTCAAGAGTGGGGGATGGAGTAGATGGAGACAAATTGAATTTTTGCGGAACGGATATACAGGACTGAGCGGCGGTCATATTTTGTACCGCTATACGGTACATCTAGCTTTTTCACACACACACACATCCACTTCATTCACACTTTCCTTGATTCAAGCAGATGCGTGAAATGTATTACAACTTATCGACTCAAAATGAGTATAACCAAATTTGGCGAAATCTCGAATTTTTTCTCTTTCCACTTTGCGCAGTCATTTTATTAAATCCAATCGGAGGAAAGAAAGACACATGCAGTTTTCTTGTTTAATTAATCGGAGTGTCTAACCCTGCTACGAATAGCCTTGTACACTACGAGCGCTATCTTAACAATCTGAAACGCAAGTATCAAACGCAAAGCGCAAGCAGCTTTGTGGGCGGATCTTGGGCGCTGTTGCTATTTTACCAGCAGAATAAGAGATAAGAAGAATAAATGACTGTTGCGCCCGACACAAATCTAAAATGGGGTGGTCTGAAGTAGCTACATTACTCATGGGTGTGGTTTGGGCGTAACGTGCTGTAAACCAATCAGTGCATCATCTCACATTCCCTTTAACAACAGGCACGCTTGTTCCATAGCTGATTGCTATTAAGATGGCGGATTTGCCAAGCGCAACCAGGAGCGGTTCAGCGCTATATGGTCTGTTCAGTTGGCAAGAATTTGCTATTGACTTTTCTTCTTGACAAAATGTAATACAGAAATGTCAAAAAGACATACTTTCTGATGTTTTGGGATCACTCTCACTGAATCACGAGGTTATGAATGCATGGTGATATTTTTGCAATGTAATCTCACATTACCTCACTATAGACGATGCAGCTCTTCTGTCAGATAAGCTCTCCTCTCCCGTACTGCTGCTGGGGCATTTGGGTTAAATGGCTTCGACATGCAGTTCAACATGCAGTTCTCCTTAAGTCCTCTAATATTTCCTAATTTATGTTATCAACACATCCATGATTCGTGGAAATGTGTACGCTAGATTTATGCCTATTTTTTCACATCTTAATATTACCACAATAATTTCCCTCGTGTGGTAATATTTTTCCTTGTAATTATGTAGGGTTTGCAGAAATGGAAACTACTGCGTCCGTATAGATGAAAGGAGCAAAGCGTGCGTATTGCAGCACACGCTACATTGGTGTACTACAGCCGTACCTTACCATCAGGCAACTAAACAACAAGAAACAATTTCCTCTGTGTGTATTCACACCAAGTTGGCCTAACTTTCCAACTCTGCACAGTATGCCATTAACTGCATGACAGTCGGCTATTTACAATATTTTCTGTAAAGCAGAGTTTGTAAACACGTCATCATCAACTTAATGCACGTACAACTTTTGCTTGAGAAGGAGAGAGAATAACAAGGCATGGATGCAGCAACTACAGAAATTGTAGCCAAGGCTACTTGCAGCTTTCTTTTACTATCTATGGTTGCAGGTTGAATATAAGCTGATTTAAGCTAATTCACTAACTCAAGACTTCAAGGCCATCATGGAACAAAGCAAAGCTTGGAGTTATTTTAGATGGGTAACAACAAGGTAGGACAAATTGTAGTGCTTGTCAAAACCTTAGCGCAGCTGGAATAATGCTTTCTGTAGGCTACTTTTTAGGTGACCAATGCACGGACAAAACCGGGAAATGGACAAATATTATTAAGGCTTTGAATGTTTCGCTGTGTGCATGGGGGTGTCTGTAGATCGGTGTGCATAGCATTCATTCCTGCAGGTGCCCCTGTCGCCATGCATGCACCCTTAAAATAGCATCTGAATTTGCACCACTGACTTTAGACCAGGATTTTCCTGGTCTGTGGCGGAATTGTTTCCTGAAAACTGCAAAATATCAGCAGGGAACGTCTGCGCCGGAACATGCCTCCTCTTTTCGCTGAACCGGCCCGTGGGTGCAATTGCATTCCCTAATTTACTGACGTCTGCTTGTGGAGGGAAAATTCCAATATGCGCTGAATGCAATGAGCATACTCATGCCTCATACTCTCAGAACTCTACACACAAATCCAAAAACACACACACAATGAGCAAAGCAAAACCTCTCAAATCTCCTGCAAAATGAAACTTTACATTCAAAACAATGTTATTTCTTCTCAAAATGGTATTTTGTTTTCAAATGACACAAACATTCATATAAATAGACATTTATAAGAACCAGTTGAACAACGTGTGCTCAATGTAAAACACTATGATGAATGGAAAACCCTTCTTCTCCATTCATCATAATGACTAAGGCCTTTTATTGTTCAGTGTTACACTTACTACAGACAGTACATACATAAGTGTGTTGTAAAATATTTTAGAATATTGTTTTTATACACAGAACACACAAATATACGGTAAGAAATATATTTTATTTTCCCGACAAAAAAACAATGTACACAGTGTACATCTCAACCAACACAAAGTTGCACATACAGTGGTCTACATACAAAGCAACAGAAGAATGTACTGTATACTGTTACAGTAAAAAAAAATCCTCTCCACTCTTCTGCATCCTCTCTTCTGTTTCGGTCTGGCCACAGCACCTCTTCCACATCACAAGCATTATGCTAAAGCTCTGATTGCTAATTGTAAAACTGTGACAGGTGTTTGCCCATGTGATGAGTCAGAATGCATAGTAGGGCAATTAACTTTAGAATTTGAGTGGCAGTATTTTCCTTGTGAAAACAAGACATTTTTTTCATGAAAATTGTGCCAAATGCAGAGAATTGTGTGTAGTGTTTTGAAAAAAGTGTGTTTTAGAACTGCAATTTGAGTGTAAAGCAGGAATTGTGCTTGTAGTTTAGCAGAATTGGTTCAGGGGGTTGGTGCACGAGTTACATGTTGTAACTGGTATTCAAGTACCAGTATTTGTGTGTAAACAATTGAGAAAAACTGTAAAGCAACACGCTAACATTGTGGGAACTGAGCTCATTTGCCGTCTCCCCCACAGTTAGATAAGATAATACATACCCTTCTCATCTGTGTGTGTGTGTGTGTGTATAAGAATGACGCACCCACCATTAGCCTAGCTTAGCATAGCTCATTAAGGTTGTTGGAATCAAACCCTCTCACAAAGCATCTGTAATATGAAGCTAGCCCAAGAAAACTCTGCACCTCAGTCTGACTAGTGGGAACAGGCCACTCCCTTACTGTCTGCACCTTAGCTGGATCTAGCATTACCCCTTCAGCAGAGATAACATGTCTGAGATAGGGCTGGGCGATATGGCAAAAAATAATATTGCAATATTTTTAGTCTATTTCACGATATACGATATGTAAATGTACATCAAATATAAATCAGGTTTGTATACTTGTGAATACAAGGAATTTGGTCTCTGCATTTATCCCATCTGTGAATTAGTGAACACACAGAGCACACAGAGAACACACAGTGAGGTGAAGCACACACTTACCCGGAGCAGTGAGCTGCCTTGCTACAGTGGCGCTCGGGGAGCAGTTAGGAGTTAGGTGCCTTGCTCAAGGGCACTTCAGCCGTTCCCACTGGTCGGGGATCGAACCGGCAACCCTTCGGTTCCAAGCCCGAAGCCCTAACCAGTAGGCCACGACTGCCCCCAAATAAATGATCCCAAATGTGCTTTCGCTCTATTTACTGCCACCTTCAACACTAATTCGCTCAGACTACGAGGAAAGGGAAGAAGTGACTTTGGTGGTACTCTAGATGCACTGTGAGCCCATCTCTTTGTGAGCATCAAAGGAGACATACGTTGCCTTCCACCAACTAAAGATGCTTTCATATCCTCCTGAGAACCAATCCATAGACCTATGTCCTCTGTAGTGGACATAAGTTCTAGAAGCATACCCCTTTACCCCTTTGAGCTATTCTATCAATTCCTGTGGTCTTTTAAAGAGGACATCCTGGACTTTCTAATGATATATCATGTGATTGGCTGGGTTGCTGGGAACCTCCTCTTCCTGGTTCTCAAAAATGGTTGACATCAAAACAAGCAAATTTTATGGAAGGAGGAGAGATAAGTCAAATAGTGTCTTCTTATTAAGCATTCATTATGATGGCAATATATGGTCTTGTTAATGAAAATGTCAGGAATCATATGATTCATTTTGAAAGAAGTTAAGTTATTTACATTTTGAAATAATAGTGACTTTATGAATGTCCATTATAATGGACACCAGGACCAATATATTTAGATTTTTTTGAAAATTTAGGAGATAATTTGTATGGGATGAATGAGGGGGGGTCAGATTTGGAGCTCTCAGGTGATGAGTTCTTGGTTCCCAGGAGGCTATTACACCTTCGCTGAGCCCTGCATCAGTTGGCTGTGATTAAGGGTTAGCCAACCTATCCAGCTGCCATTGATTTTGGGAGACAACTTGTCAAAGGCAAATTGGTGACAACCATGATGCTGAAAGAGGCAAAACCTTCTGAACTCAAACATAGCAAATACTGTCGCTGCAAAAAAACACATGTGTGCCCGAGGATGCTCCTGTGCAAGAGCCAATGTGAAATGTGCCCAGTGGCGTAGCCAGGATTATTTTATAGGGGCGGCCAGCTGGGTCCAGACTTTTTATTGGGGTGGGGTGGCACTTGGGAATCAAAACTACTATTTGAAAACTACTCAAAAAGTTTTGAAGATCAGGATAGCCTATTTTAATAATGGCAATAAATTGCGTAAAGCCAACACTGATACACAGGTCAGTTTGTTGTCCACTCCAACACATTTACCATAAATAGGCCAATGCTTTAAAAAGTACATTATGATAATGCACCTTACTTAATCAGTCTTATTCAAATGATGTTAAAGAACAATAATAAATACTACAAATATTGTATGCAGATATTTAATCTTATACTGATGGCTAAACTATATTTCTTTCTGATCTCCACTCCAAGTACTTGGCTGTAAGTAACATGGCTCTGAATTAAGAAATTAACCCTTAGAACCCTAGACTGTTTTAAGGGCTTTTTGACTACCTTTAGTTAGAAGCATTTATCCTGGTCAATGTAAGCGCCATACACACATGCTATAATTTTTTTTCAGCAGAGTCTAGGCTACCCAGATCTGCCACAATTTCATGTTTTAATACTTGCATTGATTTAATTTAGATTTTTAAATAATAAAAATACAAAAAGTGCATTATAAAAATTATATTTTGACATGTATCTCACCACTGCAACCTGTCAGCTAGCTCATGCGAGTGTAGGGCAGACTGTCCTGAATCTGGCAATATCATTGCCATGGTGGAGGGATTCTCTGGGGCTGAGCAAATGTGAAAAAATATGTGGTGTGTGCCTTACGGAAATAAATGCCATTTTTTTTTATTTAGCCCTATGAGCCCTACTCTATTTTTGGCCATTCTCACTACCTTATTTTAGGTAGTTATATTAGTTATAAGCATTTATCCTGGTCATTGTAAGTGCCATTTACACATGCTATATTTTTTCAGAACAGTCTAAGTTACCCAGATCTGTCACCAATTCATATTAATATTTGCATTGATTGAATTTTGATTTTAAATAAT
This sequence comes from Alosa pseudoharengus, assembly GCF_046254945.1. Classification (NCBI taxonomy): domain Eukaryota; kingdom Metazoa; phylum Chordata; class Actinopteri; order Clupeiformes; family Clupeidae; genus Alosa; species Alosa pseudoharengus. The sequence continues at coordinate 16,761,437 of NW_027468640.1, forward strand.
ACAAAGACAAAAAGCATATTATACCATTCTTATTTTGAAATGTATCTCTGTCAGCTGGACATGACTTTCATGTATGTGTAGGGCAGACTGTCCTGATTCTGGCAATATAAGAACTATGGTGGAGGGGGGCTTTGGGGCTAAGCAATTTACAGACATGTGGTGGGCGCCTTACAGAAATAAATGCCATTTTTTAATTTAGTAATGAAAAATGCCCTTTCTGCGTTCCATATCTGTGACACGAACTGATCTGACCAGACTGAGTTTGGGTGTTCTGTGTGTACACTCATGATGATTCTAAAACAACTTTTTACTGCATTGTCATGAACAAGTGAAGGCAAAAAGGTGTTTCTTTGTCAAATAAATTCGGATGCAATGTGAGTCTCGAATTGGATGCCATGCAGGAATTTGCTGGGATCTCAAAACCGCATTATGAACATACTTTGCCATAGAGAAACACATGATAGCGTTGGATTATGAACATGCCTTGCCACCACAAAACCCTCAAAAACGTGGGGTAAGTCGAAGCTATATGAAGTTATTATTTTGATGTCATTTCGACTGTTTTATAACCCAGAAGGATGTACTTGGTATCAAATGATAGCTATCTGATCACGGGTTCGTGAGTAGGGCCTAATTCAAACAAGAGTAATGGGTGTGCAGCGTTGGTTTTTGTACATGATGTTATTTTGCAGACACGTTGTCTGTTTTTATTGCCCAGAAGCATCGATATACTTGGTACCAATAGATACCCCTTTGTCTCCTCTTTCTTCTGATATGCTTGCTATATCTATGCGATCACGGGTTCGCAAGTAATCCAAACGAGAGTAATGGGTGCGCAGGTGAACTGTAAATATGAATCAATTTGATTTAATTTCATGATTTTTTAAATTTTCATACTTGATCGCACGAGACTAATGCATCGGCAAGTGTTAGTCTCGTTGGAAAGCCCAACTTATGCTCTGTCACGCAATTAAGGGTTCATCTCACTGCGATGAACAGTTCTGGAGCAATGTAATAAAGAACTCAGGCAAAGCAGCCTGCCTCTGCATGACCAGCCATGGCAAGAACCACACGCAGTCAGCCAATTATGTTTTTTATAAAGTAGCCTAGGCTAAGCCCTATTAGCCTACTTTTATTGGAGCCATCCGGAGATATGTGCCTAATAACATGCTTGCATTTCACCCTAATTTTATTGAAATATTTTTGTAACAACGTTACCGCGGGCATGCGATTATTTCTGTTTAGCCCCACACGTCAATGTCAGAGCCTACCTAAGGACAGCCCAACACAGCTCACTTGGCTATGATTCGTGACACATTCTAACATCTTATAGCATTAATGTTGCTGCTGCTGCTGCTGCACTAGGCCTAGCCTACTCACGATTTGATCACAACCATGGGCTACACTTACTGGGCCAATGGTCGTAGATAGAGTGCAGTAATTAGTTCAGTCCCTGCTTTGCAAAGTGCCGTCGAAAACGGTAGACATTCTTTTTTTTACTTTTCACTGAACAGAGCTGGGGGGGCCAGCAGGGTGGCCAAGCTTTGACAAGTGGTGGCCGTGAACCCTCTGGCCACCACGTAGCTCCGCCCCTGAGTGTGGCATTGCATGTCTCTGCACCGGGGACCCCAACAGATATTCTGTTACGATTGTGGACTTTTTTCCTCTAGCTACCTCTAGAGGTCGCAAAAAATCTAGTTATTCCCTTTGCTGTGGTTTTTCCTACCTAATTAACCTGTTAACTGACCCACCTGTTCTCTGTTTATCAGCCATGTGACTTGTTTAGCCAATTCCCTCACAGTATTTAAGCTGTTTTTTTCACATTGTCTTTGTTGAGTCTTCTCTTACGTGAGTAACTTTGTAGTTTTGTCTGCTGAGACCTGTATTCTGACTGCTTTGCCTGTTTTTTGACCCTGGACTGTTGCTACTTTGTTGTTTTTCCTTTGGATTACCCTGTGGATTTGTTGGCCTTTCCTGGATTGCTCTTGTTGCTAACTGCCTGTCCTTTTGACCCTGACTTCGGATTACCCTTTGGATTGTTCTGCCTGAATTCTCTGCCTCGTTGGAGGAATTAAGAACTGACATTTTTGTTTTGGAATTGTGTACACTATCTTCTGTGCTTTTTGGCACTATACCTGTTTTGTAGAATAAACTCTTTAACTATACTTTCTGCTGCTTCGCAATTGAGTCACACTCAGTTCCTGGTAGTTCAGGGGATTGTTCCAGGGCTACCACACCGGAGACCCAGGTTCAAGACCCGAGTGTAACAGAAGACTCAACCATGACCGACTCAGTGGAAACATCAGCAAGTGCACCTACTACTATTAATGTGGCCGCTTCTGAATTTGAAAAGATAATGGCAGCTCTCAATAGTTTCGGTGCTACTATGGATACTCATGGGCAGGTGCTTACTCGTCAGCAACAGACTCTAGCCTACCATGACCATCTTCTTCAGCAGCTCGTTCAGTCAGTGCAGAATTCTGGACCCAGAAACCCTCCAGACACAGGTGGGCAGCCCTTACCCTTTGTTCCTCCGGACCCGCTTCAACCCGTATCACCGCCACCTCCACATCATGGCACTGAGCCACATTAGTAGCAGGGCAAGACCTGCACAGAAAGAAGTAATCAGTTAGTTATCTTATTGATGGAAATCAAAAAAAATACATCAGGATGAAATAGGGGACAAGCTTCGATGCAGAGGACATTGACCACATAATGTCAATCAAAGTATTGAAGGGTGACAAGCACTGGAGGTAGACAGCTAGGTGTACTTGAGATTATGCCATAATTATGGATTATGGATTAAGTCTTAGGCCTGCTATGCTTATCTAAAGTAGTAAAACTATAGCACATTACATTTTTCCAACCGTGCAGAACACATATTTTTAACAATTAAAGTTGGCAGCTAAATAGTCCATGAATCCAGAACTAGTGAGAACATAAATCCTGTGTCAAACCCTGAGGGGCCCTATCTCGGTAATCTAAAACGCATTGTCACCCGCGAATAGCTTAGGGGTTTGTTCACTCCACATTGGGGGTGGTTTTCTCATCAAATGCAACAAGGCGGTTCTTATGTTTCTTAATCAGTCATTTCTATCAGAAAGACTCAGGGAAGTATAATGAAAGTTAACACATGTTTTAATCCATCAAAGGATACACAAAATACATAAGTAACAATAATATAGTCTTTGGCGTAGGCCTCGTCCTCGGTCCAGGTCACTGAATGTGCAGACTCTTGAAGATCCTGCCGGAATGCGACGGCAGGTGGCGGAGCCTACCCCCCGGACGTCTGGACAAGGCCAAACTGGTGGTGGTTAGGGAGGGAGGGAACATCGAAAATCAGCACCTGAAAGCAACAGGCAGGTGCAAAGTAATGTCATTATAAAGACTGATGGAGACAGGTGATTGGACGGAAGTAATGAATGATGAGTGACCAATTAAGTCTTCCTGACAGAACTAACGCTTACGCTTCCATGGGTGTGTTTTGGGCGCAACTTCAAACAGAGCATCGGTATTTTGATAGTCAGCGAGGAATCTGCTTGCACACAATACCGTATGGAACAGGCATTCCCCTACTAAAATCTAGCAGAGTATAGCCTATACGCATCTGCACTCATCTACTATTTGAACTCATTGGCAAAGTGAAACTAACTTTACCGTTGTGTCATTTACCCCAATAATATTCAAATGACTGAATAAAAAACCTAAGGACATTTATCCTGCAGAGGAGTTGCTGCTTACATCTTGTGACAGTGTGTCTTCAGCTGTGCTTAACATGCGCCTTTCACTATAGACAAGGTTTTTCTTGGTCAGTGGCGTAATGCTTTTTAGATAGTGTAAAATAGCGATTTTTTGATAATGCGCCAAGACCACACCTAAGGCCATTAATTGCCATACCCCTGAATGCATTGCTCAATAAAAAAGACGGGCAGGGCGAAAAACTTGAGTGTACAATAGGAATATGCTTTGCGTCATGATGAGAATACGCTTTTGACCATCATAATAGTGCCTGAGGTCATCTTCAAATTTTACTCTCTGTGCTTACAACTGTGTATACAAAGTGTAACGATCGATCCTGTGTTCCCTGTCCCTCCTTTGTTTACCTCCTGTGCCATGTGCTCCTGTGTTTACTTCCTGTGCCTGTGTTTTAGTTCCTGTCAGCCATGTGCTCCTTTGTTTGTCTTGCCATGTCTCAGTTCCCTGTGTCTCCGCCCCTCACCTGTTCCTCATTATTAGTCTGCTAGTTTAATTATGGTTTCCAGCCCTGTGTTCACCTGTCTCTTGTTTCTTGTCCACTTGTGCCTTGTTAGCCTTGTTTAACCCCTGTGTATTTAAACCCTCTGTCTCCCCTCAGTCCCCTGTCGGTCATTGTTGTTGTTTCGTGGTTGTAGTGTGCATTCGCATTAAAGATTCCTGTTCTCAAGTTTAAGTGTGCCTCGTTCTCGACTTGCCCTGCGCCTCGGTCCAGCTCTCCATACTGCAACCCTGACACAAAGGTGCAAAACGCACCTAGTGGTTGGTCCAGATTGTAGGAATGCCCTAACAGCTGCCAACTATGTAAACAAAGTGTTTTGGGAGGTTGCCAATGCTAATTTACCAGAGATAAGTTCAATGTCTTTAACGGTCACACAGAGAAAAGTAACAAAAGGAAAGTCTTTTCTATTCCTGCCTTCAGGCAATATTAACACATTATTATTATTATTATTATTATTATTAACAAAATTTTTCTATACCATAGTTTCATGGATCAGATAGATTAAGTTAATGAATTAAAAAGTGGTCAAGAAATATCACTGACCTATGGACAGCATATAGATAGCCATGTGTATCAGTTTGTCTGAAATTAGAAAGATATGGTTACAATACACCACAATGTATACAATACCAACATTACCAATTAAGACCCCACACCACAAGCACCAAAATATTACTGTGTGTGTATGTGTGTGTGTCTGTATAAAAACATTTCTACAAACTCAAATTGATCATTAAATAAATCAATACAGTACATTCATTACAAATAAGTTACCAGAAATAAAATAGTGTTACGAGTAAACCATTTGGGTGAAAGTTTACCAACTTGAGTAATTGAGTATTTATTTTCCATGCCAAATAACTTTATCTAAAAATAAAAATTTGACCATTCAAAAGTAATGTAAAGTTGTATGTCTTATGTCTTATAAAACATTTAGTATGTCTCTCAAACATTTAAAATGACAACCAAGAGCCTACCTGTAAAGTTTAGTCCTTGGTGAAAAATCCTTTATGTCAATAGGCCACTGAGTATAATGTGCCACTGTTATCCTCTCTGAGTGTCCTAGTTGTCTGAGTGAGGAGGTGAGGATACTGGCCATTTAATGCTCCATCTCATACGAAAAGATGCTCCCTGCCCATCATTCCTGTTCGTCAGACAAAACAAAACAAAAGAAAACAAACAAACATAAAAAACTCTGTTGTAATGGAATCTGGGAAACCTATAAATAATTACCCTCTAAATACCTAGAAAGAGGCTTGGCTATTGTCTACTATAAGACGTCACACCCCAGCCTCTGTACATTGTCATAGACTCAGTGATTGTGGACACTTAGTTCCTTATCTCTCACAGGTTACTCCCCTGAGATTCTCTGTGGCACGGTGCTCCATCCATACCATTCAAGTATAGTCATTCCCTCTCATTCTTTTGGGTCAAGTCAGCATAGTTGAATATTGAGAGCCCCCCAAGTATATTATGATTATGGTCTTTGTAAACATTTAATGAATAGTGATATTCACTGCACCCAGGAGTATTATACAAAGACTAACCAGTTTAGCTTTCCCTTGGTTCATGGTTGAAATTAGCCTCACCTCTTATACATAATTTGTAAATGTGTAAAGAGATCATAAGCAGCACATTTTTGCATCCCCTGTTTGAAGTGAAATTGTGATTATTTTTAAGTTGTAACAGTTCTATGCTGGAAATATAAATTCATAAATATTTTGTGAGTTCTAATAAAAATTATTTGTAACTCCTTTAGTAGTACGGAGCCCAGGAAGTGGCATTGCAATATATATCTGTGTATCTAGAGAATTTTTGTAAATTGTGGTCTCATTTTATTTCTTTTTTATTTCTATATTGTCTGCACAATTTAGTATATTGTGTGCTCATTTTACTAAACTGTGTGAGCACCTTTTACTAATAATGCGCTCATTTTACTAAATATTGAACGCGCCTACTGAAATTTCTTAAATACTTTGTGGAAAAGCCTTTATTTACAGCTTACAGCTTCCAAAAAATCATTAATAATCGCAAATAACTGAGAGTTACAGAAAAAAGTATGATTTTGGGGTCTGACCCCTGACCTAAACTCCGCAGAAATACAGTGGGGTGATATGGGGTATATATATATATATATATATATATATATATATATATATATATATATATATATATAGATATATATATATATATATATACATACACACACACACACACACACACACACACTGAATGGCTTAGAAACAATTAATAATTTAGCAACAAATTGTTTTCAAATGGTTTACTAATCATTCTTAAATTATATAAACTAATAGTTTATTTCATAGTTTATATAGCATTTCTTAATAATTTGGTTCATGATTTATGCCTTTAATGCAACAGGATAGTGGAGAATGACAGGAAGTGAGTGGGAGAGAGTCAGGGTGGGATCCGGAAAGGACCACGGGGCGGGAATCGAACCCGGGTCGCCGGCGTACGGTGTGCCCCAGCCAGTTGCGCATTTGTTACTTATTAGTTAATGGTTTGTTCATCATTAGTCATTTATACATAATTTATCATCAGTAAAGCATTTGTTCACACAGTTATAAATGGTTTGTTCATAGTAAATAAGCCTATCTAAAAACATGTTTAAGTACATGATTTACTTAATAAATAATGAAACAACGACTTATACATGAAATCATTTTCCCATTATAAAGGAGTTGCAAACTATTACAAAATGCTTTGTTCATCATTTGTAACGCATTTCACCTATGTTAATTCTCATAAATAAAGTATTTGTACACACAGTATAAATGGTTTGTTCATAGTAAATAAGCCTATATCTAAAATATGTTTATAAATTACTGTTAATACTTAATAAATGATGCAAAAATATGTTGTTGATGAAGTAATATTTCCATTATTTAAAGGTGCTCTAAGCGATGCTGGGTAACGTCACTTCTGTTGAATTTCAAACAAAACAGAGAGCAAGTTACTTCCTCCTCCTCCCTCCCGTGCTGCTCCCATGCAATTGAAACTCTCCTAAACGCACATCTCATCTGTGATTTGCTGGAACAGTTTGTTATGTTTTATGGGCTAGGTTTGGCCAGGTTGTTTTTGGAGCCTGGGCTGTCCACAGAGATCACATTTTTTTACAGTGTATTCAGGACACAGACAGCTAGCGGTTGGTTAGGTGATGTTTGCAGTAAGTGACATAAAATATTTTAGCCTTAAAAGCCTTTAAAAATGCATGGCATTGCTTAGAGCACCTTTAACAGTTGTTACATACACATGCACTAATGATTAGTTAGGGTGAGGATACATATTTTATAAACCACTTCCTAATAGTATAATTCATAATTAACTCAGCAGTTACAAGTGGTTAGTTAATGATATTTTGTGAGCTCATCTAAAGTGAGGACGTTGTATGCCTTGCAACACATTTACTAATGAGTTATAATGTTTACATTTGCATCAAATTAACTCTTAAAGAGTGGATGGAACTTAACACTCCAAATTTGACATCAGTGGTTTTAATTATGTAACATAATATAAGTACATATAAATAAATATGGCTACAACCGTGAAATAAACATAGTAGCCTAAAAATTACATGTCAAATGTCAAATGTGTACAGTTACATTTTGTCATAGAAAGTAAGAAACATTTGTAAGTATATCCGGGATCAAGTATTGTTCCTGGAATGCTACTGGTAAGTAAAGCATAATCATTTAGGCTTCCCACTTGTCCAATCGGCGCCAAAATGCAACCATTATTGACGGAAGTAATAATAATGATTATTGTTAATTATTTATTACTGAAAACTGTAACATTACAGTTGTCATGTCAATGGCTACAACTCATAGCAATACATCTCTTGTGACATATCATGTTATGTCAGCTTTTCTATTAAGGTTCTATTAAAAACGTATCAGAGAAACCATGGATCAGATATTGTTAGCATTTGTAAAAAAAGAGACACAAATCATGAAATGATTGCTTGTTCTTGTCTATATAAGGACAGCCATCTGAAACAACAAAAGAGAGACAAAAGTACTATTTACATATGTCCTATTGTGAATGCTTACGGAATGGAAATCCAACAAGATTAACAAGATACTTACTAAGGTGTGTGAGTTGACGTGCAGCATTCCTATTACAGCACTATACCTGAAAAGCGTGAAGCATAGCTCAGTATCTCCTTTACAGGCACTTATCGGAATATCAAGTCCTGTGCTTCGTTTCCAACCCGTTTCATACTACATCACCACCTAACATACTATGCGTATTGTTCTTTTTGATTTAGAATAGAATAGATTTATTTCCTTTTTTACTGTTGACAGTAGGCCTATCATGCCATAAATGGCATGTGTGAAGTGAAGAGGTTTCAAAACATAGCTACAATATATTAAAACAAGAGAAAGTTGGCTACAATATTATATATAGTATTTAACATAATCTGGAATAAAATTGCCTTGACTAAATCTGATACCAAGTCGGTCTACTCATTGCTCTGCTTTCCACTCACCTGATGCTGATGAATTGTTCTCACATTCTATTTTTCCAGTGAACCAAGCAGAGCCTTTCCCGCACCTTTGTAATCTAAGGATGTCTTCACCAACAGATATGTTCCACCACCTCCTTTTCTTGCTCTCCGGTAAGTGTCTAAATCCTGTTAATTGAAACTTATTTTGTTACAATTTGTAACAGTATAATGACACCTAATCCTATACACCAGAGGTCGTCAAATGGCGGACCGCTGTCCGAGTCCGGACCCTGACGTGATCCTATCCGGACCATAATAATTTAGATTTGGGTAAGGCTATTTGCACCCCTGGTACAATTAGCAGTGTATACTATTCATACCCTGGTGCAATTAGCAGTGTATGCTATTCGTACCCTGGTGCAATTAGAAGTAAATTCTATTCTTACCCCGGTGCACACAGCAATGTGTCCTATTAGTACCCCGTCTGGTACAAATATCAGTGTATGCTATTTGCACCCCTGGGCATTTATTCTGGCATATTGATCACACAATGTAATAATAATTTTTAAAAAAAACAAGCAACCTGTTTTTTTGTTGTTACGTAACAGGGTGTGAATAGCTCAGCTGTGTAATAGACACTCTGAATAAGGTATGCTGTTTGCATCAATGTATAGTTAGAAGTGGATGCTATTCGTACCCTGGAGTATATAGTAATGTATGCTATTTACACCCTGGTGCATGAACTAGCTAATTGTTGCAATCAAAACTTCCGTTTGAGAACCGATTTCTTGTTCAAATTGCGCGCCTTCTCTCCAGAGACTTACAGAGGTACACATGCACACTCACTCTGCCAAAAAATCATCACACAGAATTCGAACTCCAGTCTCCCACATGCTAAACCATGTCTGTGACCACTGCACTATCTTCTTCCACAACTAGATGGTGTTTGCAGGTAAACTTATAGTTTATAGGCCTGAATGTCATATTCACAAAATTGTTGTTGACTAACAGACTGACTTGTATGTGGTTGTATGTGTTCACTAAACCAAGATTATGAAAATAAAAATAAATGAAAATAAATGAAAATAAAACTCAACTTCAATCTAAAACTTAATCTGAACAGATATTAGTGGCGAAACCTTTCAGAATTCTTCACTTTCTGCTGACGAAAAAACGAATGTCCGCCATGTTTTTTGTGCACGTGAGCAACATCTTTTTGTTGTTATGTCACAGGGTGTGAACAGCTCAGCTGTGTGGCCAAGGCTATTCGTACCAGGGGTGTAAATAGACACTCCGTTTAGATTTTCACGGACGATTTCAAAGCTGCGCTAAATGTTTCGTAGGTTAGGATAACAGCATTTAGGCCTACTTCAGTAGCTTCAGGAACCATCATTTCGCTTGCTGCTATTCAGCCAGTGAAATCTGTGTATTCTGATAAAGTCGAGTCAGTGAGTAGGCCTAGGCCTAAAGTTAATATGTTGAAGAGACTCACTTATAGCCTGACAGGGAAAACGAGCGAGGAGAGGAGACGGGACGAGAAACAATCAGATGGATATGTAAGTTAGCGATAAGTAAGTTATTTTCAAGGGAGAAAGCTAGACAGCGAGAACAGAGCTTTATATAACGATCGTGGGCAATTACCACGCAAAACTGTCACGTCCATAAGTAAGGGATAACGGACGCCGAGGTGTCCTGTTATACGGAATTAATGGACGAGGGCGAGGGGCAAAGAACTCCCCGACACACATGATGGTAATAGCCTCTATATGCACTTTTTCTTTTTTAATTGAAGCACTAAGGAAGCACTTTAAGAACTTTTAAAACTTGTATAACTACTACTATGTGATGAATGAGGATATGTGGTGTGTATTGTGTGATTGTCCAGTGTGCCTGTGAAATATGTGTGTTGGTTGATTGTATAGTATGCGTGCTGGTTATGTTGTTGATTGTGTCCGTTGTCCCTTGAATATTGAATAAGCTACTGTAATGTACCCTTTTAAATTGTCCCTTGGGGACAAATAAAGTGCTTTGAATTGAATTTGAATTGAATTGAATCAAAAGAATAATTGTTTTGATCTTTTTTAACATTTGTATGAAAAATGGCATGTCCAAAATTAATCATACCCTTTTTAAATAATCAATGGAAACATCTTTATTTGCTATCAAAGCTCTCAAAATGGTTCTTATATTACCTACCAAGCCTCTCCATGTCTCCACAATGATTGTAGACCGCACCTTTTTAGCAGCAATCTGGGCCTTGTGCCAACTTTTTTGACCGATTGAGGTCTGGACTCTGGCTGGGCCACTCTACAATTTTGACATTGATCTTTGTTAACCATTTCTTGCCTTATTTGGCTGTATGTTTTGGACCATTGTATGGTTTAATGGTCTAATGATGCCTATTGGGGCAGTTCTCTTGGCACACTGCCTGATCTTTCCTCCAGAGTCTCAGTGTAGCCTATTTTTCATACCAATCTCAGGCCATGTCGCTGGGTAAAAAACAAATCCAGCAAAAGCTAAATTCTTTGTTCAGGTGTGCCTGATTACCAAGTGGTCCATTTTGAGGGAGTGAAAATTTCAACCACCAAAACACCATCCACATTGTGGAGAATACCCATAGGGAATCCAAAAATGACAACTTTTTCATGTACAATCTGTATAGTGCTTTACATTCTCAGATTAATTTTATTATGTCTCAATTAAATTTGATCCAAAATGCTCCCCCTCCCCCTCCTCCGCTTTTGGTGATACCCTGACTTCTGGCTGCTGGCTGCAGTGTAGCTGCAGCACAATACGTAGATGCCTCATATTGGGTACTGAAACATTCACAAGAATACATAGAAATTGAATCTTCATGTTGTATTATCCAATATTAGTTGTACAGATGTATAGTCTCTTATACACACTTATTGAACCAACAAAGTAAATGCAAAAATAGAGACTTTTTTGTAATTATTCCATATTGTGTAGTCAGTCTATATCAGAACACCTGACATACAATCTAAATAGTCCACAAGAAACCTCAAAGTGTTACCTTTCATTTGAGACCAGGATTATGCTTCTACACAAACGGCTCCCACACACAGCTGCGTGCTTCGCGTTGCTGGAGACGCATCCCATTCACTTTACATGGGCTCACGTGATCCGTTGCCGAACTGAATTGTGGGTCCGTCGCGTCGCGTTTCTCCCGCCGCTCGCGTTGAGGAGTTCAGCTGTTGCTGCACCGACAGACGGCACCGGCCAATCAAGCCAATCTACGGACGGCACCAACCAATCACATTACGGTTTTACTTCAAGTCATTTGCATAGCTACCGTCGGGAACACCCACTGGCATGCATTGACGGAACGCAGCTGTGTGTGGGAGCCGAAAGGGGTTCATGTGCAGTAAGCATTTGATTGTCAGTATGCATTTTGGATAACAAAAAGTCCTATGGGGAGTATCCATAGGCATTTTACAAAACGCATGGGCATACCTTGGCAAATAATAGTCTAAAGCACTCATATTTTCATTCTATATTGATCAACTTTTGCACACAGCTTCACAAGACCTGGTGCTAGGGCTCAGTTGTGTTTCTAAGGGATATCAAGTGACCTAGAGGGCTGAAATGTGATCAGTTCAGAGATGCTTATAATCCGGCAGAAAGAAAAAACTATATTCTAGCCTCTGTAGCTCTTTCATCGTACATCACACAGTTATTGTGACTGCTTCCTACAAAAGCTACAGGTTCTCAGCTTTCTATAGAGGTCCAGCACTTGATGGTTGACCCCAAAAGAGGTGGGAATAATGCCCTTGTAAATAGGCACAGTGCAATTTCAGGCAAAAACTTGAATTTTTTACTGAGAACTATTAAAAAGGGTATGAATAATTCTGGACATGGCATTTTTCAAAATGTTAAAAAAGATGAACACTTTTTTTAATTCCATGTTTCTCCTCCCACATTGTCTTTTGTCATTGTCTAAACTTTTGGCATGTGACTGTCATTTTCAGTCAGAACAAACATATTGATCAAGAGAAAATCAGCATTAAATCAATATTTGCCAGGGGTATGACTAATTTTGTTCTTAACTGTAGATATGCATGTTTACTATGAACAAACCATTTTAACTGTGTGTAAACATGATTTACAGATGAGAATCAATGTAGGAATAATGCTTTACAAAAGAAGAATACAGCATTTAATAATAGTTTACAGATGTTTAATAAATGCTTAACAGTGTGTAGTAGAAGAAAACAGAAACTCTTGCATGGTTGTAGGTGTTTTTATCTGGGCCAAGGTAGTGTAGTGGATAAGGAGCTGGACTAGCATGCAGTAGCCTGAAAAGTTGGGGGCTCGATTCCTGGCTTTCACTGTTGTGTCAATTGCTTTTAATTTAATTGACATGTGTACATCACTTGTCTGCTAAATTAATGAAAGTGAATGTCATCTTTACAACTCTGAAAATGTGTTGCAAGGCATAGAAAGTCCTCATTTCACATAAACTCACAAAATATCATTAACTAACCACTTGTAATTCCTGGGTTAATCATGTATAGTATTAGTAAGTGTTTTATAAAATATGTATCCTCACCCTGTAACGGCGCTAAGTCGGGCACTAAGAAAAAGCAAGTTCAGGCGCCAGGCAGGCCTATCAATCCTGCCACTAAATAATAATTAAACAAAGCTACCGCCAGCCATATCAAATAATATTAAAAATAAACAGACAATAACCAAGGTTTAGGTTTCAAGCCACACGTCTTTACTCCTTACCAAATCAACCAAAAATAGACGTGCATCCGACAACAACACAAATACACACCAGCCGTGCCGGTTATCCACAACAGAAAATAAACAATATAGGCTACAACACAAAAGTCCAAAGTCTCTAGCTCACTCGTCAGTAAGATACCCCAAAAATTAAACAAAAGTTATCAGTGTGCGTGTATGTAGAAGAAAAGGATATCAGTTAGTTTGAACTGTGTACTGTATGTAGGTTATGTTGCGGGAGTGGAGCTGTTTTGGGTGTGTGTGTGTAGGGGAGAGAAACAGAGTAAGGGTGGGTGTGTGTGTGTGTGTGTGTGTGTGTGTGTGTGTGTGTGTGTGTGGAGGAGAGGAGCAGAGCGAGGGATTTAAGCTCCACTGCAGCGTGGAGAGTCACTCAGGGCCAGTTCAACCGAGCAGCAAGGAAAAGTAGGATTCGACTCACAGTTTCTGGAGGGGCTGTTTTGGTCTGTCCGGGAAAGGCTAGGCTACTTCGCTCGGCTCGAAAACAACAGACCGGGCCATTGACTTGTGTGTTGTATGTTGCTCGTCTTGGAATCTCCCCAGAGTATTACTCCTTAAGGCTCTCGATACTCCTTTTGGCGCTGGTGCTCTCGCTGCTTTTTGGGCCGCGTTAATTCCGCTTATCACTTTACTCGATGCTCTCCCCCCCAACTATGCTACTGGCATCTAAACCAAATGCCGGCTTACGGCCACCCCCCCCTCAATCAGTCTCGCTACAGGTGCTTCTCATTCCAGAGCAAATGAAATGATTAAGGAGCGTCAACTAGAAAATGCAATTCCAGGGAATTACCATTGCATGTGAATGCAAAAAAGCTGCTGTGTATAACATTATATTACTTACAGTATGATTATTCAGATTACATAGTCTTACAGTATTCTTGAAAACCACTTACTTGGTTAGATGTTAGCTTAGAGTATATGACAAGTCAGTAAAAATAAATTGTCAATTCAGTATTGATCAACATTCTTTGTTTTAATACAACAGAATGATACTCAGAATACACTAATGAACACTTACCAATGTAAGCTTGAAGTAAAAATCACAGTTGTGTATATATACAGAACTTGATAATGCCAATCATATTATCCTAAGACAGATATATTTATCAGTGGTAAATCTGAACTGGCAGCAACAGCTAGAGGCCTCAGTTAATGGTATTAGGTCAAATTTGATGGTGATGTATACACTGAAGAATAAAAGTCAGCCCTTCAGATGATCAGTTTTAGACAGAACTTAGGTTAGAATCTTATTTTTCACACAGCACAGCTCAGGTCTAAAAAGAGAGATCTAACAGCACAGCTATGTTTTACAGTTGTTACAGCACAGGTATGATTCAGAGGTATGAATGATAAACAAGTATACAAGTTACAATGTCTTAGTGTAGATCTCAGATAAGTCTCAGTATGATTAAATGGTATGTGCACAGATATGTTGAGATATGGTCACATGTTTGTAAGAATGTATTGTAGCGATCTCACCCTCAGACAAGATTCACCTTTGGCCAGGACGGCCATTTATTGGAACAGGAAGACTCAAACACAATCAGACAACTACATAGGCCAACACAGGGGTAGTCTCAGCCGCACATGCAACACACAACAAGGGTTCACGACACACATCAACAAGAGGATAAGCACATGAGGTACAACCAAAGAGACTAACACGCTAACAAATACACAACATGGTAAACGTAACTACAACTATTATAACCGACATTACACATTCTAGCATTCACTCGCACTGCATTCTGGGAGACACTCATTCAACGTTAAACATGTACATCCACCGACGCTACATAACCCCCTCCCGAGCCATTGTCGTCCCCAGCAATGACAGCTCAGCTCACCGCTCGCGGCTGCGTCGGTGTCAGTCCCAGTGCTTAGTCCAAGTGACCGGAAAGCCTCCGGCTGCACGATAACCCCTCCCGACTGGAAGGGCTCTCGGCTGCCTCTGTCACGTCAGTTCTCCCCCGAACAAGACCCTCCCAGCAGGCTCGGGACACACAGGAACTCACACAAAACATGAAAAACATTGCGCAGACTTGTGTCGAACGTGCGCACTTCAAACTTCAAACAGTCCACAAGACGATAGCTCCCAAGGTCGATGTTACCCTCTTGGTCACTAGCTGGAGCACCGCAAGCTCCCGAACTAGCAGCTATGACTCCATCACACTCTCGACCGGCAGCTGATGCTCTGGAAGTTCTTCAGTAGCTGGCGGTGTAAACCCGACCGCTGTGGTCGTGTTCCAAGGTCGTCAGAGAGTTTGCGCTCTCTATGGATGAGATGGTTATGGTTATGGTTATGGATATGGATTTAGCAGACGCCTTTGTCCAAAGCGACACATACAAAACAACATAATAATATTTAAAATTGAACAGGGAACAGATTAGAATGTAGGTCAAATATAGTAAGGAGAATAGTTATAGTACACAATAGTATCAATTCAATCAATAGCCTAATAAAAAAGCAATGAAAAAAAAAGGGGAAAGGCAATGATAAACAATAATGTCCATTCAATCAATAATATAAAAACAATGACATGCTAAGACTACATTAAGGAGAATATCAATAATAAACAATAATGTCAAATTAATTAACAGCCCAATTAAAATAAAACAACATTATACAAACCATAACACATAAGCGCTTAAACAACTAAGTATATGTTGAATAGGAATGTCTTTAGACCCCTCTTAAACGACCCAAAACTACCACAGGAACGGAGAGCATTGGGCAATTCATTCCACCAACATGGAACCACTGAAGAAAAGAGTCTGGAATTAGACCCAGTTTTCATGACTGGTCGACACAACATGCGCTCACCAGAAGACCGCAGTGGGCGGTTGGGGATGTAAGGCTTGATTATTGAATTAAAATAACTAGGAGCAGATCTAGTTAGTGTCCTATAGGCCAAAGTGAGAGATTTAAATTTAATTCTGGCTACTATAGGGAGCCAATGGAGAGTAACTAGGAGAGGAGTTACATGTGTCCTCTTTGGCTGATTGAAGACCAGGCGTGCTCCAGCATTCTGAATCAGCTGTAATGATCTTGTTACACAAGCGGGTAAGCCAGCTAATAGTGAATTACAATAGTCCAGCTTAGAGATGACCATGGTCTGAACAAGAAGTTGTGTGGAATCTTGTGTCAGATAAGGTCTGATCTTCCTAATGTTGTAAAGCATAAACCGGCATGATTTTGCGGGGATTTTGGGGTCAGTGAAGTTGAGTCAAGCTGGATGTTAATCTGTTGGGGAATAGCTGTTTTAGCTGGAAACACCAAAAACTCTGTTTTTGAGAGATTAAGCTGAAGGTGCCGATCTTCATCCAGGCTGAAATATCCTTAAGGCATGCAGAAATCCGGTCATCAGGTGGGAAAGACAGGTAAAGTTGAGTGTCGTCTGCATAACAGTGATAGTCAAATCCATGGGAGCGAATGGTATCACCTAAGGAAGTGGTGTAAATAGAGAAAAGCAAGGGTCCTAATACTGATCCCTGAGGCACACCTGTGGTGAGGTCATGAGACTTAGATACCTGTCCCTGCCAAGACACGTTGAAAGAACGCCCTTTAAGGTAAGATTCAAACCAGTCAAGAGCTTTTCCAGAAATTCCCAGTTCAGATAGTATAGATAGGAGAATGTCATGGTTAACAGTATCAAAGGCTGCAGATAAATCTAGTAGAATTAATACTGATGACTGAGCAGAGGACTTAGCTACTCTCAATGCTTCAGTCACAGACAGAAGAGCAGTTTCAGTAGAATGACCACTCTTGAAACCAGACTGCATAGGGTCTAGTAGATTATTCTGATGAAGAAAGTCACAAACTTGCTTGAAGACCACTTTCTCCAAAACCTTTGACAAGAAAGGAAGGAGGAAGAATGAAGATCCTCGGATGACGGCAGCTTCGACATCGGCGTCGAGCCGGGAACTTCTTGCCAGCCACGGACACTTCTGCGACATCAGCCGGGGCCGCTTCCTCCAGTGCTGGCAGCTCTCGTCGGCTGTGCAGGGCTGGTCCCGCTGGTCGCCTGCACAGGTCCCGCGCCGGGCCGGAAGGTCCTCCATCCTCCGCAGTGGCGAGCTCAGCGAGCTGGCTAGTCCTTAAAAGTACCATTGGAACATCCGCTAAGGTTCGCCGCCATCTTGCTGGTCTGGTCTTCGGCCTTCTTCTCCATCTTGATCTGGCGTAGATCTTCGCGCCCCGGGAGGGGCCCATCCCACTTCTGACACCAATGTAGCGATCTCACCCTCTGACAAGATTCACCTTTGGCCAGGACGGCCATTTATTGGACACACGTAATGTCATACACTGTCATCACCACTGGTCTGGTCTGGAACCTAAACGACAAAAGCAAACAAGTTTAACAGTTATACCAAAACAATACAAGGAATGTCTGCAATTGTACAACTGTTCAATACAACTCATTTATTTAAGTGAAGTTGTTACATTACATTAGGCTGACACATTTTTAACCTAACGACTAACATCGTAAACAGTTTAAGCTTTAAACAATTCTCTCAACAATTCTAGGACAATAAAAATAGGTAGAGTATAATCCAATTGTTGTAGCCTACCATCAAGCTACTGGTAGTTAAGCTTAAATACTAGCCTATAGTATTAAATTGCAAACAAAGCAGAATTCTGTGTTTTATTGTTTTCAGTTTAAGGATAGTTGATAGCTAATCATATTTTTTACATATAAAACGTTAACAGCTTAGAAAACTTTGCAGGCAATGGGTTTGTTGTTGCTGTTGATAATCATATGAGTAAGGACGGATCATTCTGATACTAAGTATCTTGATAACCAACTGCTATAACTTGAACAGCTTGCTAGGTCTGTCAGCCACATTTTTTCCTACAGATTACAATGTACTACAACTGGAAAGCTTGATTCTCGGGCCAGGCTACACTTTAATTTATAGACCAGAACAATGCAGAAATGAGTAGGCTAAGTAAACATTGTAGCCTATGTTGACAACACAAACATTATAGCTCAACTTATGTAGTGTGTTTTAACAAGACTTTAGTAGTATGGTCCATTTCCTAACAGTAGCCTATTCATGGCTTTCATAAGGTCCCTTTCCACAGGAGTATTAATAAAGCACCAATGCATTCATAATCTAGGTGCTTGATTGTATACACATGTGGAAAGGGACCTGATGAAACCCATCAATAGACGAACTATAGCATACCGTGATAGTGTTTACTTAGGCTACGTAAGAATCAGGAGCGTAGAATGAAAACGTAGCCTGGCCTATTTGATAGGCTACACAAACAAGCGGTGTACAACGTTAAACATTTGTTGAAATAAAAACAGGAGCATATTTGCTAGCTTTAACTAAAATGTGAACGGTAGAAGCTATAACGTTATGACCAACAAGTAGCTAACGTTAGCCTATTCATGCCATGAATGAAACTCATGATGGGTTTCATCAGGTCCCTTACAGTAGCCTAGGCTAAAATCAATGCAGTCTGCATTCATAAGCTATTCTAGGTGCTTGATTCTGCCGAAAGTGACCTGATAGAACCAGAGCCTAGTATCTATATGCCTAACGTTACTTCTCTGGTTTACGTTAACGTTGTAGTTAAAACGGTGATGGTTAGTAGGCCTATGAACTAATGCACTAATTAGTGCATTACGTTTGATTGTCGTTCGCTATCGAAACCTACAGCTAAGGGACCGTTCGTTATTTATAAACGGGGTCACCGGAGGAAAATAGGGGAGGGTCATGTCTTTTTATTCTTTGTTGAGGGGAGGGTCACCTAACTTTTTTTTGTCTAGGAGTGAGGGTCACCCATCTTTTGTATTAATGAAAACAGCAAAAAATCAAAGTGGCTTGTTTGATTGTTGATTTCTGTCGCCATATAACGTTCTCTTTCGTTCCATAGCTCTGTCAACATTGAGCAATGAAAATAAGGGAGATTTCCTGGGTTTACGCAAAATACGGAAAATGTCAACATTCGTCCCCATTAACGTTGGAAGGGTTGGAGCAACAAAGTAGCCTACTTTATTCACGCCTAACAGCCTATATCCATTTGGTCAACTTTATCCAGCCCTAAAAAAGCTAAATTTAACTTTGGTTTACTTGTAGTTTACCTAACTTTAAACAGTGTGCATGCTTAACATAAAGCATATGTGCTTCATTCACATCCAGCTCTAACGTTTTGACAAGCATTTCTACAAATTGACCTTGTTCCTGCCCATCTCTAGCTTTGCTGTCTCCATCCTTTCTGTTTTTGTTGTTTGCAAAAAAATATATATTATTTATTGGTAACCAGCAACAAGTGCAATTTGTTATTCGCTGTCATTCTCTCTCCTGCCAACAAAAATGTGTTACGTTCCAAGTAGCAGTGCGTAATTCTGCTTCATAAAGTTGAACAAATACATTTGGTCATATAAATAGCCAGTTTATGGTCTACAGTGTAGTTGGTAAGTTATGGTAGGCCAACTTGGAGTGAATATACAGGGGGAATTCTTTGTCTAGCTGAGTAGCCTGCCAGGTGCGCACGTAGGCATAGCCTACGGCCGAACACTGCAAGCGCTAATAATTCGTGCTCTCACGACAACCACGTCGTTAACTTAAATAGGCCTAGGTTAACGTCACTCTGAGTTTGCATTCAAGCAAGCAAAACGATGATTTGAATACATCTGTTTCTCTGGAAGGGCAAGGGGTAACAACAGGACAACACAGAGACAGGCCAGAATGCAGGACTAAGGAGTATTACACGAATATGGGATATTCTACGGGAAAATATATTAAAACGGCAAGACAGCGGGGAAACGTTAAAATGATAAACCCGGAAAAAGTTGGCATGTTAGGTATTTTTCGGTCCCTGTGATTATTTGTGAAATTGTGCATCACGGCCTTTTCAAGTCATTTGAGAAGGAAGGAGTGTAGCAAGCTCCCAAATTGACGCTCGTCTGAGAAATTGAGTTTTGGATAATGTTCAGCTTCGGCAGCTTTACAATGACTGAGGAAGCCTAGAGACGAGTCCATAGCAACAAGTTCATGTGTTGAATTTGTTATTACCCAGTGTACTTTGTTGAATGGTCTCAATGCTTTATTGTTTTATTTCATGTGAATAATTACTAGAGGAGTAACTTTTCAAGTAGGCTAATG
Organism: Alosa pseudoharengus; assembly: GCF_046254945.1. Classification (NCBI taxonomy): domain Eukaryota; kingdom Metazoa; phylum Chordata; class Actinopteri; order Clupeiformes; family Clupeidae; genus Alosa; species Alosa pseudoharengus. Next base: position 16,782,043 of record NW_027468640.1, read on the forward strand.
CAGTTGCAGGAAGTGTGCATTTAGTTTCCATTGTGTTTCCACAACAATGTTAGTGAGTAAATCTACTGAAATGGCCACCATCTTGGTGAAGTGTGATGTGTAAGATCAGAAAGCAGAGGTTGGTTATAAAGCGGTGGCTTATGTTGATGGGTTATCATAGCATAGCATAGCATAGCGCGTAATAGCGTCGGCGGAAGACATCGACAATTGGTCAGGGAGGGTCATGTCATTTTTGAAAATGCTGATGGAGGGTCGTTGAAAATTATATAGCAGGCAGGGGAGGGTCATGCAACTTTTGATCGAAGCACTTGAAATCCCTCCGGTGATCCCGTTTATAACGAACGGTCCCTAATTGGTCATTGTAAAGTTGACGACATATTAACGTTGATTAACATTTGGTTTCTTTACATAATACATATAAACGTAGCAAGGTGCTAACGTCAACTATTTCACTAACGTTACCTAACGTTAGTTTAGTTATTTGTGACCCATCATTTCATACGCTAACGTTACATAATGTTTGACGACATAAATGACTCAAATACCAAAAAACCGGAACACTTACCTTGTCTCTAATTAGAGAAATGTGCCTCTGAGCAAATAAGTGACCACGGCAGCGGTAGCTTGCATTCAGCTGTTAATTGTTTTCAGCTGCAGGTCACGTCATAATGCTTAAAGTTGCCGCCATGGAGGTCAATGTTAAGTCAATGGGAATTTATTGCTCTTTTATCGTAAATATCTCAAAAAGTATAAAGTTTACAAATGTAAAAATTACATTGTACAATTGTCCGTTACAAGACCTTTGTAGGAGTGTTTGAATGACGTCAAACGGTTCAGTGGTTTTAGTGTCATTAAATGTCAAATTCGGTCGGAAGAAGAATAATAATATTAAGAAGAACAGTGATAATAGTCCATTAGTAGTCTGGTCAGTTTGGGGCAAAAATGGGGACAAGGCTGCAAATTATGATTAACATTTGAGCCAATGTTTTTCTGTTCATTTAGGGCCAAATAAAGAAAAAAATGCAAGGAGCCCAAAAAATTAGGTGGAGGAAGGCCCTGAAACGGCCACGCCCACGCCCACTTTTTTGACCTGGAATTTTCTATCTCGGCTCCTGAAGGTCGCAGAGAGTTGGTCTTCGGCTTAAAAGATGCGGAAATGTCACATTTATATTAGTGTTATGAAGAAACATAAAACCTTTAATTTCTGAGATATTTGTGAAAAACCTTTTATCACTGAATCAATCAGTGCCCAAGCCACCTTTTTCTGTAAATCTGCTCATGAAAGCAATGCAGTTTGTTTGGGCAAAAGCTCTAAATCTACTCATGGGGCCTACTAATGCTTAAGTTGATTAAGGCTCTTTGTTAGAAGATGAGGACCCCAACAACCTTCTAAGAAACAATGTAAACAAAGTGAAAGTCCAAAAATGATAGGTTTTTGTAAGGTGACAGCAGTTATCACACGTGATGAAGACCATGGAGCGCCTGGTCTTGTGCATACTAAGACCCCAGGTACGCCATGCACTAGACCCGCTACAGTTTGCATACTAGGAGAAAGTGGGCGTGGACGATGCCATCACATATCTCCTACACAGGACGCATTCTCACCTGGACAAGGGGAAAAGTGCTGTGAGAATCATGTTCTTTGACGTTTCTAGTGCTTTTAACACCATCCAACCCCTCAGACTGGGTGACAATCTCCTGCAGATGGGTGGGGATGCTCAACTAGTATCCTGGATTGACAGCCTACCTGACAGAGCGGCCACAGTTCGTCAGACTGAAGAACTGCCTCTGACACTGTGATCAGCAGCACCGGAGCTCCACAGGGAACTGAGCTCTCTCCAGTCCTGTTCACCCTGTACACGTCAGACTTCTGCTACAACACTGAGTCATGCCACATGCAGAAGTTTTTGGATAATACTGCAATTGTGGGGTGTATCAGGGATGGGCAAGAGGAGGAATACAGGAGCCTGGTGGAGGAATGGTGCAAACTCAACCACCCACAACTCAACACTGCTAAGACCAAGGGGATGGTGGTGGATTTCTGGAGGTCTAAGCCTGCTCTGCTGCCAGTCACCATTGAGGGGGTCAATGTGGAGGTGGTAAACACTTACAAATATCTACACCTGGACAATGAACTGGACTGGTCATTCAACACTGAAGCACTCTACAGGAAAGGGCAGAGCAGGTTGTACTTCCTGAGGAGGCTGCGGTCCTTCAATGTCTGCAGCAAGCTCCTCCCCTGGATGTCTTACCAGTCTGACTCTGTTGTTGCCGTTGCCTCTGCTATGCTGTTGTATGGGGAGGAAGCACTAACAAGAGGGATGCTGGGCGACAAGACAGGCTGGTAAGGAAAGCTGGCTCTGTTGTGGGAGCTGAACTGGAGTGCATCACTTCAATATCAGACAAAAGGACCCTAAACAAACTAATCAACATCTTAGACAATGACTGTCATCCACTCCACAGCACTATCATGAAGCAGAAGAGCTTGACCAGTTGGAGACTACGCTCACTGGCATGCACAACTGACAGACTGAGGAAGTAATTTGTCCCCAGGGCCATACAACTCTTCAATGCTTCACGAAAGGGAAGTGAAGAGATCGACTTCTCTGCTTAGTCTATCTGCCTCTCCACCCTCTTCTACACTTTTATGACCTCCTATAACAATGTTGTGTACGGACTGTCCACTCACCCACAATGTTACTGCTTACACTGTCTACACTGTTTACAGGCTATACTAGCCCACATGCACAACCCCTCCCTCCACTGTGGACTGTGGTCTAACTTCATACTTGACCAATGGCTGATATCCTATCACTTCAAACCTATCCTTGCACTGCTGCTATAATTCTTATATTACTATGCTTACATTTATCTCTTATATTGTCCGTATTTAATGCTGGTCTCTTGACTCTAGACTATCACTCCACTGTTTTTGCACTTATTTGCACTATCACCATGACACACACCTCATAGAGCAAGAGTTACGCAAGAGATTCATGCTTATACATCCTTCGTACATTCACGTGGATCCTTGATTTAGGGGCAGCCGTGGCCTACTGGTTAGCACCTCGGACCTGTCACCGGAGGGTTGCCGGTTCGAACCCTGACCAGTAGGCACGGCTGAAGTGCCCTTGAGCAAGGCACCTAACCCCTCACTGCTCCCCGAGCGCCGCTGTTGATGCAGGCAGCTCACTGCGCCGGGATTAGTGTGTGCTTCACCTCACTGTGTGCTGTGTGTGTTTCACTAATTCACGGATTGGGATAAATGCAGAGACCAAATTTCCCTCACGGGATCAAAAGAGTATATATACTATACTTGATTTAGTATCTTTTACTGTCCTTATGATAAAAAGTGGAGTTGTTATTTTATCATCCTGTTTATGTTGTAGTGTATGTTGTGATGTTTTAAGTTGGGACCTTGAATTTCCCATTAGGGGATCAATAACTTATATCTATCAATCTATCTGTTATGTACCTTCCTCCAAGTTCCTGTGGTGGATTAAAAATGAAAACGTTGGACACATTTACATGACATTTTTCATGTCAAGCACATGCCAGTTCAGTCAAATGGAGATCATCAAATCAGGGAACAGCAGAACTTTGGGGGCCTCAGCAGAACACTGATTTTTTAGTACACAAGTTAAACACAAATATAGTCTGATAAACAATACAATACAGTTGTTTCGAACAAAAATTCAACAGTAGAGGCCAACTACATTTCTTCTATCCCAGATTCATCTGATCCATCCAAGTTAATTTGGTAACTAAATTCCATAGATTTAGGTGGTTCTCAAAGCTAAAATACAGATTTTTGCGACAGTTCTTATTAATTTTTTGCATCAATATTTAAAATAAATTAAGGTCATTTAGGGAGTTTGGTGGTTCATAACATTGATATAAGATGAGATTCATACCTAATAAAAACTTAATATGATTCTCTGCAACCTTCAGGAGCTGATACATGAAACGTGGCCTGTGCACCATGCAAAAACTAGTTTTTCGTGAATATCTCAAAAAGTAAAGGTTTTACGGCTTATGCTTGTTCATAACACTAATATAAACGTGGTGTTTCTGCATCTTTTAAGCCCAAAACCAACTCTTTGTGACCTTCAGGAGCCGAGATACAGAATTATGGGTCTAAAAAGTGGGTGTGGCCGTTTCAGGGCCTTCCCCCACTTAATTTTTTGGGCTCCTTGCATTTTTTTGTTTATTAGGCCCTAAATGAACAGAAAAACATTGGCTCAAATGTTAATCATTTTTTGCAGCCATTTGCCCTAAACTGACCAGACTACATTGCATTTACATGCAATGCAATTAAGAAGAACAGTGATAATAGTCCATTGCATTTACATGCAATGCAATTATGTTACTTGTGTTTGTGTGTGCAGTGTATGCGTGTGCTTCTGGACAATTGAAAACAATTAACGTTAAGACAGGGTGGAATGAATTCCGCCACAACCCTAACTAATCATTAGTGCATGTGTATGTAACAACTGTTAAAAAATTTAAATATCAAAAAATATTATTGCATAATTTATTAACAATAATTCATAAACATATTTTAAATATAGGTTAAGTATTTTTATTAGAACTCACAAAATATTTATGAATTTACATTTCCAGCATATAACTAACTGAAAAATCATCACAATTTCACTTCAAACAGGGGATGCAAAAATGTGCTGCATATGATCTCTTTATACATTTACAAATTATGTATAAAAGGTGAGGCTAACTTCAACCATGAACCAAGGGAAAGCTAAACTGGTTAGTCTTTGTATAATACTCCTGGGTGCAGTGAATATAATTATTCAGTAAATGTTTACAAAGACCGTAATCATAATTTACTCTCAATATTCAACTATGCTGACAAGAATGTGAGGGAATGACTATACTTGAATGGTATGGAGCACCGTGCCACAGAGAATCTCAGGGGAGTAACCTGTGAGAGATAAGGAATTAAGTGTGCACAATCACTGAGACTATAACAATACGCACATAAGGGTGGGGTGTGACGTCTTATAGTAGACAATAGCCAAGCCTCTTGCTTGACCTATGTTTCTTTTTAATAAATTGAACAATAAAACCCCTCCCGGATGGTAGGATGAATATAAAAATGTAGGTATTTAGTTTCCCAGATTTTATTGTGACAGAGCTTTTTGTGTTTGTTTGTTTTCTTTTGTTTTGTTTTTTGAAAGGAGGAAAAACATATTTTTAAACAATATATTTTCTTTTTTATTGTATTCCCTATATGTACAGTATTGACAGTAAAACATATTATATATAACTATGTAACTACTATATGACTACTAAAACTATAAACATATTATAGACAATTATCAAGTATTAACCACTTGTAAAGCATGTAAATGTCTGGATGTCTCAAAATGTTATGCAGCTGAAAAAAGAAAAAACTGAAGTAATTATATATATATAGTTTGGTAAAAAGGAGGAAAGACTTCGGCTTGCCGCTCTTTCCTTGACTCTCTTTGGATGAAAGCAAAGGATACTGTTAAAAGTATTGGTGTATTAATTGACAGTGATTTAAATTTCAACAGCCACATGCAAGCGATAACTAAATCAGCTTTTTAGCACCTTAAAAATATTGCCTAACTTCAAGGGCTGATGTCAAAACATGACTTAGAAAAACTCATTCATGCATTTATCTCCTGCATAGTTGATTACTGCAATGAGCTTTTCGCAGGCCTTCCTAAAAAGATCATCAAACAGCTTCAGGTGATACAAAATGCAGCAGCTACGGTTCTCACACAAACAAAAAAGAACCACGAACCACGAATCCACAATAATTAAAAAAGTTTTGTAGCGTAACATGTCCATATCCATAAATTGACCAAACATTGGTAAAAATGGAACTTGAAATCGGGCGGGTGGACTATATAGTCTATCTTAATGAAAACTTAACAGTTTCTGATTCATTGGCTGTTATGTAACACTCTGTCACATAATGCAAACATATGTGAGTGCTTAGAAACATACCACATTTGTGTCTTACCCTAGATGTGATTAATCATCGGAGATGTTCCATTGATTTATGATTCTGTTGCATAATAAGCCTCACCCTGCTGAATGTCTCCGCTCTCTAAGGTGTTTCAATGTGTTACCGGTTGAAAGGTTTTGTGAAAGGTGTTGTTGCGATAGGATACAGAGCCAAGCCAAAACTAGATTGTGAAGATAGCTAAGCTGTGTAGGAGTGGATAATTCGATGGGCAGACGGTGACAACGTCACTCAGAACCTGCATGATGTATTGAGGACGCAAAAGAGAACCAAAATAGAACAAGTCTGACAAACAGGAATGATGGGCAGGGAGCATCTTTTCGTATGAGATGGAGTATTAAATGGCCAGTATCCTCACCTCCTCACTCAGACAACTAGGACACTCAGAGAGGACAACAGGGTTACATTATACTCAGTGGCCTATTGACATAGGATTTTTCACCAAGGACTAAACTTTACAGGTAGGCTCTTGGTTGTCATTTCTTAGAGAGACACACTAAATATTTGATAAGACATAAGACATACGACTTTACATTACTTTCTTTAGATTAAGTTATTCAACATGGAAAATAAATACTTAATTACTCAAGTTGATAAACTCTTAAATTTCACCCAAATGGTTTACTCTTAACACAATTTTATTTCTGATAACTTATTTGTAATGCATGTATTTATTTAGTGATAAATTTGAGTTTGTAGAAATCTTTGTATACACACACACAGACAACGATATATATATCCTTGTGGTGCTGGTGCCTTAATTGGTTTGGTTGACTATTGTAGGTATTGTGGTGTATTGTAACCATGTCTTTCTAATTTCAGACAAACTGATACACATGGCTATCTATATGCTGTCCATAGGTCAGTGATATTTCTTGAACACTTTTTAATTCTATAACTGTTAGACAGCTAGGCTACATGCTGCAACACAGGTATGAAATATATTATGTCTTATTGACGTTGTTGTTTCAATGAACATGAATTGTAGTTTAGGCAACATCAACTTAGTCGAGGCATAAAGACCCCTGGATATCTTCATTAAGTTCTTAAACATTTGAACCAGCTGATTAGCCTAATTAGTTCGCTTGCCACCACTGGCTAGACACTGCAGTCAAAAGGTTAGCGGTTTGGCCATCACGCCCCCAAAGCAAAATTTCGCTGGCCGGAATTCTCGAGGTGTTTCGCTGTGTGGAAACCCATCGTAAGACTTGTGCCATGATCTCAAGTAGACCTAGCTGTCTACCTCCACTGCTTGTCACCCTTCAATACGTTGATTGACATTATGTGGTCAATGTCCTCTGCATTGAAGCTTGTCCCCTATTTCATCCTGATGTATTTCTTAATTTCCATCAATAAGATAACTAACTGATTACTTCTTTCTGTACAGGTCTTGCCCTGCTACTAATGTGTTTTCCCATCAAGGGTTTACCAAGCCAGCGCAACTCCAACATTGAGTTCTACAGCGACCTAGAGCGGTCACACCTATTGCTAAGTGAAAGAGGCTCTCGCACTGTGTTAGACTCCAGAAACAATGGTCACACAGAGAATGGCCTGCTTGAGGAGGATTCTGAATTCATATTGGTCACTCCAACAAGCAGGTTCAGCCCCAAAAGTGAATTGCATGACCTTGCATCAAAGGAGGAAGGCCTATTTACCAAGAAGAAGTCTTCAGACACCCTGTCACGATTCCGGCGGGAAACTGTAGAAGGTTCAGGACAATCAGAAGGTAGCCAATCAAATATTTCTATACAAGTAAACTAAGGTGTTCATTTCCTAAGATACCCTCGTGCTTGTCAGTTTTTATTCTCGTTATTCTGTTTGCATTTACACTCATAAAAGTAAAAGTAGAAATCACACTGAAATCACTTTTTGATTTTTCAGGCACAACAACAGCTACAACAACAACAGCAGCGGCAACGACAACAACAACAACAGCAGCACCAACAACAACAACAGCAGCACCAATAACAACAACAACAACAGCAGCACCACCAACAACAACAGCAGCGGAAACGACAACAACAACAACAGCAGCACCAACAACAACAACAGCAGCGGAAACGACAACAACAACAACAGCAGCACCAACAACAACAACAGCAGCGGAAACGACAACAACAACAACAGCGGAAATGACGACACAAACAACAGCAGCGCCAACGACAACAACAGCAGCACCAACGACAACAACAACAGCAGCGGCAACAACAACACCAACAACAGCAGCACCAACGACAACAACAACAACAGCAGCACCAACAACGACACCAACAACAGCAGCACCAACGACAACAGCAGTTGAAACGAAAACAACAACAGCAGCGCCAACAACAACAACAGCAGCACCAACAATGACACCAACAACAGCAGCACCAACAACAACAACAGCAGCACCAACGACAACAACAACAGCAGCGGCAACAACGACAGCGGAAACGACGACACCAACAACAGCAGCACCAACAACAACAACAGCAGCACCAACGACAACAACAACAGCAGCGGCAACAAAGACAACAACAACAACAGCAGCACCAACAACGACACCAACAACAGCAGCACCAACAACAACAGCAGCGGAAACGACAACAACAACAGCAGCGCCAACAACAACAACAGCAGCACCAACAACAACAGCAGCGGAAACGACAACAACAACAGCAGCGCCAACAACAACAACAGCAGCACCAAAAATGACACCAACAACAACAGCGCCAACAACAACAACAACAACAGCAGCGCCAACAACAACAACAACAACAGCAGCACCAACAACAACAACAGCAGCGGAAACGACAACAACAACAGCAGCGCCAACAACAACAACAGCAACATCAGCGCCAACAACAACAACAGTAGCACCAACAACGACAACAGCAGCGGAAATGACAACAACAATAACAGCAGCGCCAACAACAACAACAGCAACAGCAGCGCCAACAACAACAGCAGCGGAAACGACAACAACAACAGCAGCGCCAACAACAACAACAGCAGCACCAAAAATGACACCAACAACAACAGCGCCAACAACAACAACAACAACAGCAGCGCCAACAACAACAACAACAACAGCAGCACCAACAACAACAGCAGCAGCGGAAACGACAACAACAACAGCAGCGCCAACAACAGCAACAGCAACATCAGCGCCAACAACAACAACAGTAGCACCAACAACGACAACAGCAGCGGAAATGACAACAACAATAACAGCAGCGCCATCAACAACAACAGCAACAGCAGCGCCAACAACAACAACAGTAGCACCAACAACGACAACAACAACAGCAGCACCAACAACAACAACAGCAGCGGAAACGACAACAACAACAACAGCAGCGCCAACAACAACAACAGCAGCAGTGCCAACAACAACAACAACAGCAGCGGAAACGACAACAACAACAGCAGCGCCAACAACAACAACAGCAGCACCAAAAATGACACCAACAACATCAGCGCCAACAACAACAACAGTAGCACCAACAACGACAACAGCAGCGGAAATGACAACAACAATAACAGCAGCGCCAACAACAACAACAGCAACAGCAGCGCCAACAACAACAACAGTAGCACCAACAACGACAACAACAACAGCAGCACCAACAACAACAACAGCAGCGGAAACGACAACAACAACAACAGCAGCGCCAACAACAACAACAGCAGCAGTGCCAACAACAACAACAACAGCAGCGGAAACGACAACAACAACAGCAGCGCCAACAACAACAACAGCAGCGGAAACGACAACAACAACAACAGCAGCGCCAACAACAACAACAGCAGCAGTGCCAACAACAACAACAACAGCAGCGGAAACGACAACAACAACAGCAGCGCCAACAACAACAACAGCAGCACCAAAAATGACACCAACAACATCAGCGCCAACAACAACAACAGTAGCACCAACAACGACAACAGCAGCGGAAATGACAACAACAATAACAGCAGCGCCAACAACAACAACAGCAACAGCAGCGCCAACAACAACAACAGTAGCACCAACAACGACAACAACAACAGCAGCACCAACAACAACAACAGCAGCGGAAACGACAACAACAACAACAGCAGCGCCAACAACAACAACAGCAGCACCAACGACAACAACAACAGCAGCGGCAACAACAACACCAACAACAGCAGCACCAACGACAACAACAGCAGCACCAACAACGACACCAACAACAGCAGCACCAACGACAACAGCAGTGGAAACGAAAACAACAACAGCAGCGCCAACAACAACAACAACAACAGCAGCACCAACAATGACACCAACAACAACAACAACACCAACAACAGCAGCGCCAACAACAACAACAACAGCAGCACCAACAACAACAACAGCAGCGGAAACGACAACAACAACAGCAGCGCCAACAACAACAACAGCAACAGCAGCGCCAACAACAACAACAGTAGCACCAACAACGACAACAGCAGCGGAAACGACAACAACAACAACAGCAGCGCCAACAACAACAACAGCAACTGCAGCGCCAACAACAACAATAGTAGCACCAACAACGACAACAACAACAGCAGCGCCAACAACAACAACAACAACAACAGCAGCACCAACAACAACAACAGCAGCGGAAACGACAACAACAGCAACAGCAGCGGCAACAACAACAACAGCAACAGCAGCGCCAACGACAACAACAACAACACCACCAACAACAACAACAGCAGCGGAAACGACAACAACAACAACAGCAGCGCCAACAACAACAACAGCAGCACCAACGACAACAACAACAGCAGCGGCAACAACAACACCAACAACAGCAGCACCAACGACAACAACAGCAGCACCAACAACGACACCAACAACAGCAGCACCAACGACAACAGCAGTGGAAACGAAAACAACAACAGCAGCGCCAACAACAACAACAACAACAGCAGCACCAACAATGACACCAACAACAACAACAACACCAACAACAGCAGCGCCAACAACAACAACAACAGCAGCACCAACAACAACAACAGCAGCGGAAACGACAACAACAACAGCAGCGCCAACAACAACAACAGCAACAGCAGCGCCAACAACAACAACAGTAGCACCAACAACGACAACAGCAGCGGAAACGACAACAACAACAACAGCAGCGCCAACAACAACAACAGCAACTGCAGCGCCAACAACAACAATAGTAGCACCAACAACGACAACAACAACAGCAGCGCCAACAACAACAACAACAACAACAACACCACCAACAACAACAACAGCAGCGGAAACGACAACAACAACAACAGCAGCACCAACAACAACAGCAGCACCAACAATGACACCAACAACAACAACAGCACCAACAACAACAACAGCAGCGGAAACGACAACAACAACAACAGCGGAAACGACGACACCAACAACAGCAGCACCAACAACGACACCAACAACAGTAGCGCCAACAACAACAACAGCAGCACCAAAGACAACAACAGCAGCGCCAACAACAACAACAACAACAACATCACCAACAACAACAACAGCAGCGGAAACGACAACAACAACAACAGCAGCGCCAACAACAACAACAGCAGCAACAACAATGACACCAACAACAACAGCACCAACAACAACAACAGCAGCGGAAACGACAACAACAACAACAGCGGAAACGACGACACCAACAACAGCAGCACCAACGACAACAACAGCAGCACCAACGACAACAACAACAGCAGCGGCAACAAAGACAACAACAACAACAGCAGCACCAACAACGACACCAACAACAGCAGCACCAACAACAACAACAGCGGAAACGACAACAACAACAGCAGCGCCAACAACAACAACAGCAGCACCAACAATGACACCAACAACAACAGCACCAACAACAGCAGCGCCAACAACAACAACAGCAACAGCAGCGCCAACAACAACAACAGTAGCACCAACAACGACAACAGCAGCGGAAATGACAACAACAATAACAGCAGCGCCAACAACGACAACAACAACAGCAGCACCAACAACAACAACAGCAGCGGAAACGACAACAACAACAACAGCAGCGCCAACAACAACAACAGCAGCAGTGCCAACAACAACAACAACAGCAGCGCCAACAATGACAACAACAACAGCAGCGTCAGCAACAACAACATCAACAGTAGCGTCTACAACGACACCAACAACAGCAGCACCAACGACAACAATAGCAGCGCCAACAACGACACCAGCAACAGCAGCGCCAATAACAAATATAGCAGCGCCAACAACAACAACAACAACAGCAGTGGCAACAACAACAACAGCAGAGCTAACAACGACACCAACAACAGCAGCGCCAACAACAAATATAGCAGCGTCAACGACGACAACAACAACAGCAGCGCCAACAACAAATATAGCAGCGCCAACAACGACAACAACAACAGCAGCACCAATGACAACAACAACAACAGCAGCACCAACGACAACAACAACAGCAGCACCAATGACAACAACAACAACAGCAGCGCCAACGACACCAACAACAGCAGCGCCAACAACAAATATAGCAGCGCCAACGACGACAACAACAACAGCAGCACCAACAACAACAACAACAGCAGCACCAATGACAACAACAACAACAGCAGCGCCAACAACAACAACAACATCAGCGCAAACAACGACACCAACAACAGCAGCGCCAACAACAACAACAGCAGTGCCAACAACGACACCAACAACAGCAGCGCCAACAACAAATATAGCAGCGTCAACGACGACAACAACAACAGCAGCGCCAACAACAAATATAGCAGCGCCAACAACGACAACAACAACAGCAGCACCAATGACAACAACAACAACAGCAGCGCCAACGACACCAACAACAGCAGCGCCAACAACAAATATAGCAGCGCCAACGACGACAACAACAACAGCAGCACCAACGACAACAACAACAGCAGCACCAATGACAACAACAACAACAGCAGCGCCAACAACAACAACAACATCAGCTCAAACAACGACACCAACAACAGCAGCGCCAACAACAACAGCAGTGCCAACGACGACACCAACAACAGCAGCACCAACGACAACAACAACAACAGCAGCACCAACGACAACAACAACAACAGCAGCGCCAACAACGACAACAACAACAGCATCGCCAACAACAACAACAGCAGCGCTAACGACGACAACAACAACAGCAGCACCAACGACAACAACAACAACAGCAGCGCCAACAACAACAACAGCAGCATCTCCAATGACCACTCCACGTTACATAGTTACAATGAGCTTTGTGATGACCAAAACCTACATTGCTGATTACAGCAACCCCAAAACTGAAGCTTACCAGATGCTAGCTGCTTCCATTGTTAGCTGGGTAAGGCTAATTTACAATTACTGTTTCAGTCACTTAAAGTCATTTGATTTGCCTAAAATACAAAAAATGTTTTACCTTTGAGAAGAAGACATTAAATCAGACATATATATATAATATATACATATAATAAGTAAGGGATAATGTATAGAACACCGGTCATTATTGGGAAAATAACTCCCGACAGGGCAACCGGACCACGACGCGCAGCAATGGCATTTGCTGAGAAACAAATAGTTTGGAACACCACACGCTGAACTTGACTCAAACATTCTTTAGAACACAGCGGATGAACTCTGCCAAAGTGCAGTAACTGCATTTTTTGTGAAATTCACTTTTTTACACCAATATAAAATGGCATATCCTCCGTTCAATCAAATTTTCGTAGATACTGCACGTTGGCTTTGTAGGGCAGAACTGTCTGCTTTCACTTTTGAATGAAGTTCCAGTCCTTGCGTAGTGATATGAAATACCTGAATTAGAAGCACAAACTCCGTTGCCATTGACAGCGGTCATTATTTTTTTCAGAGGTCCTTTCCTCGGAAATAATGACCGCTAGAACCCATTCAAGTCAATGGAGCGTTCTACTTGCCTTGTGAAGAGCCGTGTAATAAGACAGATAATATTGTTTGTAATGCTATAAGACTGGATTCGTTCCCAATAGCCTAATGATAATTCTGTGTTCACAGTCCACACCAATCTACCAAGCGAAATATGGGTCAAGGTTCTTCCGAGTCGTTGTCATATCGCTGAGGTAAGTTAGGCCCTACTCATTTTTTCCAGCAACAACCAGTTATTTTGCGTATGGTAATGGCCATGGCTATGATCAAAGTCGACCGTTCAACAAACACATTCATAATGAGTTTTATTTTCTCTCTTTTTCTAAAAAGGGCCGTGGCCCGTTATCGCGCAGACAACACAGAGGCAGAGATGAATGTGGAGTTTGATCAGTCTGTACCAGACACTGTCCCTGACACAACGGAGGTGCTCGAGCAACTGAAAGAGCAGCCCAGCCCCGCCAACCTGTCTGTGGACACAAGCACAATCTCTGTTCTCCGTGAGTTTCTCGTTTTTTTAACAAAGCTAAGTATCAAACATCAGACTGATCTTAACTGTAGCATTTTATGCTCACACACACACACAACTACACACACACACACACATACACACACACACACACACACACACACACACACACACACACACACAAACACACACACACACACAGCACACACATACAATTACTTACCACAGGTTATTTTCTTTCACAGACGAGCCACAGATGATTGCCAATGTTCCGTTCACCATCACCAATGAATCTTCTGGCATTACTCTGGCCGCTGTCAACTCCACTGCCTACCGTGATACGACATCCAACATTAAATCTGAGGTGAGTCTGCAATAATAAATGTATGACAAAATAGAAGATTGTATTGATTATACAATGTTTGTCTGGCAAAAGTACGAGTTAGTTAAGTCTAGGTCTAAAGCATATAGGTTACATATAGGCCAATACATTGTCATTCTAAGAAGTACAAATTGAAATCCAATACTAGTTGAAATCATTCTAACAAGAACATATTGAAATTCAAATCAAGTTGAAATCCTTTTAACTTGGTGCGTAATGATTCGGGTCACAAGTGGTTATTTCGATTGTAATCGTTGAATTTGGCTATATTAACATTACTTGGTCTCTTTTCACTAGTCGCTTGCAGTCTGAATCACGTTTAACTCTATTTGATTCCCCTTTTCAGCTGGAGCCCTTCTTTTTGGGAGATTACTCTACAAACTTTGTCTCTTTGAACCCCACAACATACACGTAATTATCTTTTAATGATCTTTTATTGATATTGTATAGATATGCTATCCCCAAAATATACACAGGTAACACTTATAAACCCAATACCCATTAATCATTATAAACACATTCATAAGAATGATATAAAGCATTCATAACACCTCATAATTATTAGCATAATTCTATACAGTACATAACTTTTCCACACAGGCATGACTGGATTGCTTAAGTAATATGCTATTGTACAGGTTGAACTATCACAATGCTTATTCTACAACATTGTAACTCGGAGTGTAGTAATAGATATATATTAGTGACGAACATTATAATGCATTTGGAATACTTTAATTCTTTTATGAATGTGTTTATAGTCCTTTATGGATACTGAGTGTTATCAACAAACAATAAACATGAAAGTAGCACTAGCATCAATGTTATTTTGACATGTTCTGAATTTATATTCAAATAAATTCGCCGATGGATTGTACTTAGTTGCTATTTGGTGTCAACCAATCAAGTGAAGCCCTTCTAATTAACCACGTTTTTTTCCCTCAGGGATGGGACAGTTTACGCAAACTCCTATGTAACCCAATCAAACCTCTACTTCACATACAACGCCACATTACCAAGTGCAACCGCCATATACAACACCATGGTGCGAGCAGCAGCAAGTGGCAACCTGACTTTTAACATTGTCTCAGTGAATGGCACAGGTGAGTTTATTTGAACACTATATCCAATCCAATCATTTCTTAACTGACAGCCACCTCTAATTTCTTTGTGAGTGCTATATGGAGATATTTGGTGCCAGTGGTCTAGATTTCTAATGTGACTGCATCTCTTCTTTGTGAAACAATGCTTGTTGTCAAATATTTTTTTTACTTATCTACCAATATTGCCCTGCCTAAACCATTAATGGGTGTTATTACATCGTGTTCTCGTCTGTCCTATTATGTGAACAAATGACGTTTTTACCTAATCTGGGTGTTGTCCACCTAACATTGTCCACCTAACATTGTTTGTCGCCCTGCAGCCGTCAGCTCAGGAGACATCACCAGCAGGATCAGTCTTGGAACCACCTTCAGCCTCACCCTCCTGGCCATCATTGCCACGCAGTCCTGGTAGACGCCCCGTGTGCCTGCCCTCCCTCCCCCCCCCAATACTCCCCATCAACTCCCCATGAAGGAAATGTTTCCACTTTTGACATTTGACAGGCATTACATTTGCATAGCCCGGATTGACTGAAGGCCTGTAAACACAGGAAAAGGGGTTGCAATGGACTTTGTTTTTATTGAAATGACCAATAGTATAATTTTATGCTGTATCATTCATTATGTAGTGTCAGTGATTATTTATAACTTTATTTATCCATGTATTTATTGGACATAGCATATAAGTTGTGAGGAATGTGAATATGTTGGAATAAGAGAGAACGTGTATGGTGTCTGTATGTAAGTGTGTGTGTGGTGTGCCTGTGTGTGTGTGTCTCTGTGTGTGTGTGTGTGTGTGTGTTTGTATGTATTTAACTTTATCTGTTGTACTAACCAGTTTGCATATCTTGTATAGAGGTTTCTGACAAAAATATGTATATCATAAAATAAAAAGATTAATGGCAAGAGCAAAATGATCCAGCTTTCCCACCTGTGCAATAATTATGACCGCCACTAGTGCAGCTAGTGTTTTTTACTTTTTTTCTTCCGTCATCTACTTACTGAATTTTTGGTCAACGATTCCCGGGACACCGAAACACCAGGGCACATGAAACTTGGTGGGCATGTAGCCCCACTAGGCTTTTACAAAAAAAAAAAAGTTTGGACCCCGGGGGCCACCCCTCCCCCAATAACCATATAATATAGCCCATAACCAGTCATTTGTGATTTGTGTATGATTAACCTGACATCCTCTGGAGGTATGCCAAGTTTCGTGGAATTTCATCCATGGGGGGCTATAAAATAAATTAATGTATGTGTACATTTAGTGACTGTACAGCCATCGGCCTGTAGATGGTGGTGTTGAGTGAATGGCTGCTGGTAGAGGATGATACTGTCTCACACACACACACACGGGCGCACACACACATGCGCACGTGACTGATAATTTGTAAAATGTTTCGCTTGCATAAAGGGGGAGTCATTAAGCATAAACTGCTCACAATGTAGTTTGTGGGAATGTACAGAACAAAACCTCTTTTATTCGTACTATTCTTTCTATTCTATACAACTAAACAAATGACTGTATATGAAGAGCCTTTCATTAGGAAACTCGATAGTTAGACCAATTCAAATACATAATGCCCATCTTGATTAGAACCTTGTTATGGGAGAACATACATAACTAACGGACAAATTGACACACACATGCACACGCACACATCCACATGCAGACACACACACATGCACACACACACACACATCCACACACACACAAACATGCACACAGGCAGGCACACACGCATGCACACACGCGCACACACAAACCGGCATGAACATACAAGCATACACAAAAGTTTCAAGAGTGGGGGATGGAGTAGGAGATGGAGACAAATTGAAAAGTGTGATTTTTTTTTTGCGGAACGGATATACAGGACTGAGCGGCGGTCATATTTTGTACCGCTATACGGTACATCTAGTTTTTTCACACACACACACATCCACTTCATTCACACTTTCCTTGATTCACGCAGATGCGTGAAATGTATTACAACTTATCGACTCAAAATGAGTATAACCAAATTTGGAGAAATCTCGCATTTTTTCTCTTTCCACTTTACGCAGTCATTTTATTAAATCCAATCGGAAGAAAGAAAGACACATGCAGTTTTCTTGTTTAATTAATCGGAGTGTCTACCCCTGCTACGAATAGCCTTGTACACTACGAGCGCTATCTTAACAATCTGAAACGCAAGTATCAAACGCAAAGCGCAAGCAGCTTTGTGGGCGGATCTTGGGCGCTGTTGCTATTTTACCAGCAGAATAAGAGATAAGAAGAATAAATGACTGTTGCGCCCGACACAAATCTAAAATGGGGTGGTCTGAAGTAGGTACATTACTCATGGGTGTGGTTTGGGCGTAACGTGCAGTAAACCAATCAGTGCATCATCTCACATTCCCTTTAACAACAGGCACGCTTGTTCCATAGCTGATTGCTATTAAGATGGCGGATTTGCCAGGCGCAACCAGGAGCGGTTCAGCGCTATATGGTCTGTTCAGTTGGCAACAATTTGCTATTGATTTTTCTTCTTGACAAAATGTAATACAGAAATGTCAAAAAGACATACTTTCTGATGTTTTGGGATCACTCTCACTGAATCATGAGGTTATGAATGCATGGTGATATTTTTGCAATGTAATCTCACATTACCTCACTATAGACGATGCAGCTCTTCTGTCAGATAAGCTCTCCTCTCCCGTACTGCTGCTGGGGCATTTGGGTTAAATGGCTTCGACATGCAGTTCAACATGCTCCTTAAGTCCTCTAATATTTCCTAATTTATGTTATCAACACATCAATGATTCGTGGAAATGTGTACGCTAGATTTATGCCTATTTTTTCACATCTTAATATTACCACAATAATTTCCCTCGTGTGGTAATATTTTTCCTTGTAATTATGTAGGGTTTGCAGAAATGGAAACTACTGCGTCCGTATAGATGAAAGGAGCAAAGCGTGCGAATTGCAGCACACGCTACATTGGTGTACTACAGCCGTACCTTACCATCAGGCAACTGAACAACAAGAAACAATTTCCTCTGTGTGTATTCACACCAAGTTGGCCTAACTTTCCAACTCTGCACAGTATGCCATTAACTGCATGACAGTCGGCTATTTACAATATTTTCTGTAAAGCAGAGTTTGTAAACACGTTATCATCAACTTAATGCACGTACAACTTTTGCTTGACAAGGAGAGAGAATAACAAAGCATGGATGCAGCAACTACAGAAATTGTAGCCAAGGCTACTTGCAGCTTTCTTTTACTATCTATGGTTGCAGGTTAAATATAAGCTGATTTAAGCTAATTCACTAACTCAAGACTTCAAGGCCATCATGGAACAAAGCAAAGCTTGGAGTTATTTTAGATGGGTAACAACAAGGTAGGAAAAATTGTAGTGCTTGTCAAAACCTTAGCGCAGCTGGAATAATGCTTTCTGTAGGCTACTTTTTAGGTGACCAATGCACGAACAAAACCGGGAAATGGACAAATATTATTAAGGCTTTGAATGTTTCGCTGTGTGCACGGGGGTGTCTGTAGATCGGTGTGCATAGCATTCATTCCTGCAGGTGCCCCTGTCGCCATGCATGCACCCTTAAAATAGCATCTGAATTTGCACCACTGACTTTAGACCGGGATTTTCCTGGTCTGTGGCGGAATTGTTTTCTGAAAACTGCAAAATAAGTCTGCGCCGGAACATGCCTCCTCTTTTCGCTGAACCGGCCCGTGGGCGCAATTGCATTCCCTAATTTACTGACGTCTGCTTGTGGAGGGAAAATTCCAATATGCGCTGATTGCAATGAGCATACTCATGCCTCATACTCTCAGAACTCTACACACAAATCCAAAAACACACACACACAATGAGCAAAGCAAAACCTCTCAAATCTCCTGCAAAATGAAACTTTACATTCAAAACAATGTTATTTCTTCTCAAAATGGTATTTTGTTTTCAAATGACACAAACATTCATATAAATAGACATTTATAAGAACCAGTTGAACAACATGTGCTCAATGTAAAACACTATGATGAATGGAAAACACTTCTTATCCATTCATCATAATGACTAAGGCCTTTTATTGTTCAGTGTTACACTTACTACAGACAGTACATACATAAGTGTGTTGTAAAATATTTTAGAATATTGTTTTTATACACAGAACACACAATTACACGGTAACAAATATATTTTATTTTCCCGACAAAAGAACAATGTACACAGTGTACATCTCAACCAACACAAAGTTGCACATACAGTGGTCTACATACAAAGCAACAGAAGAATTTACAGTATACTGTTACAGTAAAAAAAACTATACTGCATTCTCTCTTCTGTTTCGGTCTGGCCACAGCACCTCTTCCACATCACAAGCATTATGCTAAAGCTCTGATTGCTAATTGTAAAACTGTGACAGGTGTTTGCCCATGTGATGAGTCAGAATGCATAGTAGGGCAATTAACTTTAGAATTTGAGTGGCAGTATTTTCCTTGTGAAAACAAGACATTTTTTTCATGGAAATTGTGCCAAATGCAGAGAATTGTGTGTAGTGTTTTGAAAAAAGTGTGTTTTAGAACTGCAATTTGAGTGTAAAGCAGGAATTGTGCTTGTAGTTTAGCAAAATGGGTTCTGGGGGTTGGTGCACGAGTTACATGTTGTAACTGGTATTCAAGTACCAGTATTTGTGTGTAAACAATTGAGAAAAACTGTAAAGCAACACGCTAATGTGGGAACTGAGCTCATTTGCCGTCTCCCCCACAGTTAGATAAGATAATACATACCCTTCTCATCTGTGTGTGTGTGTGTGTGTATAGGAATGACGCACCCACCATTAGCCTAGCTTAGGGACCGTTCGTTATTTATAAACGGGGTCACCGGAGGAAAATAGGGGAGGGTCATGTCTTTTTATTCTTTGTTGAGGGGAGGGTCACCTAACTTTTTTTTGTCTAGGAGGGAGGGTCAACCATCTTTTGTATTAATGAAAACAGCAAAAAATCAAAGTGGCTTGTTTGATTGTTGATTTCTGTCGCCATATAACGTTCTCTTTCGTTCCATAGCTCTGTCAACATTGAACAATGAATAGGCTATACTGGTTTCTCACGCAAAATACGGAAAATGTCATCCGTCCCCATTAACGTTGGAAGGGTTGGAGCAACAAAGTAGCCTACTTTATTCACGCCTAACAGCCTACTATATCCATTTGGTCAACTTTATCCAGCCCTAAAAAAGCTAACTTTGGTTTGCTTGTAGTTTACCGTGTAGCCTAGCCTAACTTTAAACAGTGTGCATGCTTATAAAGCATACTTGTGCTTCATTCATCCACACATCCAGCTCCTAACGTTTTGACAACCATTTTCTACCAATTGACCTTGTTCCTGCCCATTTCTATAGCTTTGCTGTCTCCATCCTTTCTGTTTTTGTTTTTTGCAAAAAAATATATAGTAGCCTAGGCCCTATTTATTGGTAACCAGCAACACGTGCAATTTGTTAATCGCTGTCATTCTCTCTCCTGCCAACAAAAATGTGTTACGTTCCAAGTAGCAGTGCGTAATTCTGCTTCATAAAGCAGAATACAGAATACAGAATACAAATACATTGGTCATATAAATAGCCAGTTTATGGTCTACAGTGTAGGCTAGAGTTGGTAAGTTATGGTAGGCCAACTTGGAGCGAATATACAGGGGGATTTCTTTGGCTCTTAGTCTGGCAGGTGCGCACGTAGACATAGCCTACGGCCGAACACTGCAAGCGCCAATGAATCGTGCTCACGACAACCACGTTGTTAACTTAAATAGGCCTACTGTAGGTTAACATCACTCTGAGTTCGCATTCAAGCAAGCAAAATGATGATTTGAATACATCCGTTTCTCTGGAAGGGCAAGGGGTAACAACAGGACAACACAGAGACAGGCCAGAATGCAGGACTAATGTTATGAGAGTATTACAGTAATATGGGATATTATACGGGAAAATATTAAAACGTCAAGACAGCGGGGGAAAGTTAAAATGATATGCCTAAACCCAGAAAAAGTTGGCATGTTAGGTATTTTTCGGTCCCTGTGATTATTTGTGAAATTGTGCAAACGGCCTTTTCAAGTCATTTGAGAAGGGGTCAGGGGAAGGAGTTTAGCAAGCTCCCAAATTGACGCTCGTCTGAGAAATGGAGTTTTGGATAATGTTCAGCTTCGGCAGCTTTACAATGACTGAGGAAGCCTAGAGACGAGTCCATAGCAACAAGTTCATGTGTTGAATTTGTTATTACCCAGTGTGCTTTGTTTAATGGTCTCAATGTTTTATTGTTTTATTTAATTTGAATACTTACTAGAGGAGTAAATTATTTCAAGTAGGCTAATGCAGTTGCAGGAAGTGTGCATTTAGTTTCCATGCTTATTGTGTTTCCACAACAATGTTAGTGAGTAAATCTACTGAAATGGCCACCATCTTGGTGAAGTGTGATGTGTAAGATCAGAAAGCAGAGGGTGAGTTATGAACGATTGCTTAAGTCGATGTGTTTATCACAGCGTTCTATATCGTGGGCGGAAGGCATCGACATTTGGCCGGGGAGGGTCATGTCTTTTTTGAAAAGACTGCTGGAGGGTCGTTGAAAATTTTCTTGCAGGCAGGGGAGGGTCATGCAACTTTTGATTGAAGCACTCAAAATCCCTCCGGTGACCCCGTTTATAAATAACGAACGGTCCCTTAGCATAGCTCATTAAGGTTGTTGGAATCAAACCCTCTCACAAAGCATCTGTAATATGAAGCTAGCCCAAGAAAACTCTGCACCTCAGTCTGACTAGTGGGAACAGGCCACTCCCTTACTGTCTGCACCTTAGCTGGATCTAGCATTACCCCTTCAGCAGAGATAACATGTCTGAGATAGGGCTGGGCGATATGGCAAAAAATAATATTGCGATATTTTTAGTCTATTTCACGATATACGATATGTAAATGTACATCAAATATAAATCAGGTTTGTATACTTTGGTCTCTGCATTTATCCCATCTGTGAATTAGTGAACACACAGAGCACACAGTGAACACACAGTGAGGTGAAGCACACACTTACCCGGAGCAGTGAGCTGCCTTGCTACAGTGGCGCTCGGGGAGCAGTTAGGGGTTAGGTGCCTTGCTCAAGGGCACTTCAGCCGTTCCCACTGGTCGGGGATCGAACCGGCAACCCTTCGGTTCCAAGCCCGAAGCCCTAACCAGTAGGCCACGACTGCCCCCAAATAAATGATCCCAAATGTGCCTTCGCTCTATTTACTGCCACCTTCAACACTAATTCGCTCAGACTATGAGGAAAGGGAAGAAGTGACTTTGGTGGTACTCTAGATGCACTGTGAGCCCATCTCTTTGTGAGCATCAAAGGAGACATACGTTGCCTTCCACCAACTAAAGATGCTTTCATATCCTCCTGAGAACCAATCCATAGACCTATGTCCTCTGTAGTGGACATAAGTTCTAGAAGCATACCCCTTTACCCCTTTGAGCTATTCTATCAATTCCTGTGGTCTTTTAAAGAGGACATCCTGGGCTTTCTAATGATATATCATGTGATTGGCTGGGTTGCTGGGAACCTCCTCTTCCTGGTTCTCAAAAATGGTTGACATCAAAACAAGCACATTTTATGGAAGGAGGAGAGATAAGTCAAATAGTGTCTTCTTATTAAGCATTCATTATGATGGCAATATATGGTCTTGTTAATGAAAATGTCAGGAATCATATGATTCATTTTGAAAGAAGTTATTTACATTTTGAAATAATAGTGAATTATGAATGAACTTTATTAATGTCCATTATAATGGACACCAGGACCAAAATATTTAGATTTTTTGGGAAATTTAGGAGATAATTTGTATAGGATGAATGAGAGGGGGGGGGTCAGATTTGGAGCTCTCAGGTGATGAGTTCTTGGTTCCCAGGAGGCTATTACACCTTCGCTGAGCCCTGCATCAGTTGGCTGTGATTAAGGGGGCACACATGGATCAGCCAACCTATCCAGCTGCCATTGATTTTGGGAGACAACTTGTCAATGGCAAATTGGTGACAACCATGATGCTGAAAGAGGCAAAACCTTCTGAACTCAAACATAGCAAATACTGTCGCAGCAAAAAAACACATGTGTGCCCGAGGATGCTCCTGTGCAAGAGCCAATGTGAAATGTGCCCAGGGGCGTAGCCAGGATTATTTTATAGAGGGGGGCCAGCTGGGTCCAGACTTTTTATTGGGGTGGGGTGGCACTTGGGAATCAAAACTACTATTTGAAAACTACTCAAAAAGTTTTGAAGATTAGGACCCATGTGTATTTTTATAAACGAAGACATTTCCCTACGTTTGAGCCTTTCATTTAGACGCAAACGGAGAATTCGCCCCGTAAAACGGTTATCCAAAAAAACTCCGGCCAAAGTGTTTTTTTTGGAAAACTCTGTTTATGCGTTTGGTTCTAAACTGTGGTAAACGGAGTTTTGGGCAGCCAACGTCAAAGTATGCGACAGAAGTACACCAAATGTGCGACCAATGTTTACATTTACATGTTCTCACGTGCGACTTTTCAGGGTTCTGATTGGTTAATGTGAGCTTGAGTTTATCGTTAGACTGCCACTGTGGTTTGGCGTGCTCATGACAGCATGTGTGTACACGGGTTCGTGTAAACACATTTTAAAAATAAACGGCCTCGTGTAAAGGCAGTTTTATTTGCAAACGTAGATGGCCAGATATTCGTTTAGGAAAATACCCTGCTTCGTGTAAACGTGGTCTAGGATAGCCTATTTTAATAATGGCAATAAATTGTGTAAAGCCAACACTGTACACAGGTCAGTTTGTTGTCCACTCCAACACATTTACCATAAATAGGCCAATGCTTTAAAAAGTACATTATGATAATGCACCTTACTTAATCAGTCTTATTCAAATGATGTTAAATAACAATAATAAATACTACAAATATTGCATGCAGATATTTAATCTTATACTGATGGCTAAACTATATTTCTTTCTGATCTCCACTCCAAGTACTTGGCTGTAAGTAACATGGCTCTGAATTAAGAAATTAACCCTTAGAACCCTAGACTGTTTTAAGGGCTTTTTGACTACCTTTAGTTAGAAGTATTTATCCTGGTCAATGTAAGCGCCATACAAACATGCTATACATTTTTTTCAGCAGAGTCTAGGCTACCCAGATCTGCCACAATTTCATGTATTAATACTTGCATTGATTTAATTTTGATTTTTAAATAATAAAAATACAAAAAGTGTATTATAAAAATAATATTTTGACATGTATATCACCACTGCAAGCTGTCAGCTGGCTCATGCGTGTGTAGGGCAGACTGTCCTGAATCTGGCAATATCATTACCGTGGTGGAGGGATTCTCTTGGGCTGAGCAAATGTGAAAAATATGTGGTGTGTGCCTTACGGAAATAAATGCCATTTTTTTTATTTAGCCCTATGAGCCCTACTCTATTTTTGGCCATTCTCACTATCTTATTTTAGGTAGTTATATTAGTTATAAGCATTTATCCTGGTCATTGTAAGTGCCATTTACACATGCTATATTTTTTCAGAACAGTCTAAGTTACCCAGATCTGCCACCAATTCATATTAATACTTGCATTGTTTTAATTTTGATTTTAAATAATACAAAGACAAAAAGCATATTATACCATTCATATTTTGAAATGTATCTCTGTCAGCTGGACATGACTTTCATGTATGTGTAGGGCAGACTGTCCTGATTCTGGCAATATAAGAACTATGGTGGAGGGGGGCTTTGGGGCTAAGCAATTTACAGACATGTGGTGTGCGCCTTACAGAAATAAATGCCATTTTTTAATTTAGTAATGAAAAATGCCCTTTCTGCGTTCCATATCTGTGACAAGAACTGATCTGCCCAGACTGAGTTTGGGTGTTCTGTGTGTACACTCATGATGATTCTAAAACAACTTTTTACTGCATTGTCTTGAACAAAGTGAAGGCAAAAAGGTGTTTATTTGTCGAATAAATTCGGATGCAATGTGAGTCTCGAATTGGATGCCATGCAGGAATTTGCTGGGATCTCAAAACCGGATTATGAACATACTTTGCCATAGAGAAACACATGATAGCGTTGGATTATGAACATGCCTTGCCACCACAAAACCCTCAAAAACGTGGGGTAAGTCGAAGCTATATGAAGTTATTATTTTAATGTCATTTCGTCTGTTTTATAACCCAGAAGGATGTACTTGGTATCAAATGATAGCTATCCGATCACGGGTTCGTGAGTAGGGCCTAATTCAAACAAGAGTAATGGGTGTGCAGCGTTGGTTTTTGTACATGATGTTATTTTGCAGTCACGTTGTCTGTTTTTATTGCCCAGAAGCATCGATATACTTGGTACCAATAGATACCCCTTTGTCTCCTCTTTCTTCTGATATGCTTGCTATATCTATGCGATCACGGGTTCGCAAGTAATCCAAACGAGAGTAATGGGTGCGCAGGTGAACTGTAAATATGAATCAATTTGATTTAATTTCATGATTTTTTTAATTTTCATACTTGATCGCACGAGACTAATGCATCGGCAAGTGTTTAATCTCGTTGGAAAGCCCCACTTATGCTCTGTCACGCAATTAAGGGTTCATCTCACTGCGATGAACAGTTCTGGAGCAATGTAATAAAGAACTCAGGCAAAGCAGCCTGCCTCTGCATGACCAACCATGGCAAGAACCACACGCAGTCAGCCAATTATGTTTTAATTGCCCTATTAGCCTACTTTTATTGGAGCCATCCGGAGATATGTGCCTAATAACATGCTTTCATTTCACCCTAATTTTATTGAATTATTTTTGTACCAACGTTACCGCGGGCATGCGATTATTTCTGTTTAGCCCCACACGTCAATGTCAGAGCCTACCTAAGGACAGCCCAACACAGCTCACTTGGCTATGATTCGTGACACATTCTAACATCTTATTAGCATTAATGTTGCTGCTGCTGCTGCTGCACTAGGCCTAGCCTACTCACGATTTGATCACAACCATGGGCTACACTTACTGGGCCAATGGTCGTAGATAGAGTGCAGTAATTGGTTCAGTCCCTGATTTGCAAAGTGTTGGCAAAGTGCCGTCGAAAACGGTAGAATTTTTTTTTTTTTACTTGTCACTGAACGGAGCTGGGGGGGCCAGCAGGGTGGCCAAGCTTTGACAAGTGGTGGCCGTGGACCCTCTGGACACCACGTAGCTCCGCCCCTGAGTGTGGCATTGCATGTCTCTGCACCGGGGACTCCAATAGATATTCTGTTACGATTGTGGACTTTTTTCCTCTAGCTACCTCTAGAGGTCGCCAAATCTAGTTATTCCCTTTGCTGTGGTTTTCCTACCTAATTAACCTGTTAACTGACCCACCTGTTCTCTGTTTATCAGCCATGTGACTTGTTTAGCCAATTCCCTCACAGTATTTAAGCTGTTTTTTTCACATTGTCTTTGTTGAGTCTTCTCTTACGTGAGTAACTTCGTAGTTTTGTCTGCTGAGACCTGTATTCTGACTGCTTTGCCTGTTTTTTGACCCTGGACTGTTGCTACTTTGTTGTTTTTCCTTTGGATTACCCTGTGGATTTGTTGGCCTTTCCTGGATTGCTCTTGTTGCTAACTGCCTGTCCTTTTGACCCTGACTTCGGATTACCCTTTGGATTGTTCTGCCTGAATTCTCTGCCTCGTTGGAGGAATTAAGAACTGACATTTTTCTTTTGGAATTTTGTACACGATCTTCTGTGCTTTTTGGCACTTTACCTGTTTTGTAGAATAAACTCTTTAACTATACAGTACTTTATGCTGCTTCGCAATTGAGTCACACTCAGTTCCTGGTAGTTCAGGGGATTGTTCCAGGGCTACCACACCAGAGACCCAGGTTCAAGACCCGAGTGTAACAGAAGACTCAACCATGACCGACTCAGTGGAAACATCAGCAAGTGCACCTACTACTATTAATGTGGCCGCTTCTGAATTTGAAAAAATAATGGCAGCTCTCAATAGTTTCGGTGCTACTATGGATACTCATGGGCAGGCGCTTTCTCGTCAGCAACAGACTCTAGCCTACCATGACCATCTTCTTCAGCAGCTCGTTCAGTCAGTGCAGAATTCTGGACCCAGAAACCCTCCAGACACAGGTGGGCAGCCCTTACCCTTTGTTCCTCCGGACCCGCCACCTCCACATCATGGCACTGAGCCACGTCTACCTGCTCCTCAACGATACGATGGCAACTCAGGTGGGTGTCGCAGTTTCCTAATTTAGCAAACAAAGGGCCTGCACACTTCCTATACATAGATCCTATGATTGTTCCATAGAGCTTTTGCCAAGAAACCAGTACCCCACGTGGTCGGATCTTTTCTCTCTCTGTCCCTGAACGGAAGGCCATGGATTATTACATCAAGGATGTCCTCCACTGGTTTTATACGCCCTTCCACATCTCCTGCTGGTGCAGGTTTTTTCTTTGTTGGGAAAAAAGATGAAGGTCTGCGTCCCTGTATAGACTACATGGGTCTGAATAAGATCACTGTACGCAACCGATATCCACTTCCATTGATTTCTACAGCCTTTGATCTCTTACAAGGTGCCACCATTTTTTCAAAGTTGGATCTTCGCAATGCTTATCTCATCCGCATCAGAGAAGGTGATGAATGGAAAACTGCTTTCAACACTCCCTCGGGACACTATGATTATCAAGTAAACCCTTTTGGACTCACCAATGCCCCAGTAGTTTTCCAAGCCCTGATAAATGATGTTTTGCGTGATATGATCAATCGTTTAGTTTTTGTTTATCTGGACGACATCTTGATTTTTTCCAACTCACTTCATGAGAATTGCCAACATGTACGTCAGGTCCTTCAAAAACTCCTAAAGAATTACCTTTTCGTAAAGCCAGAGGAGTGTGAGTTTCATGTCACAGAAGTTTCATTTCTTGGGTTCGTCATCAAGCAGGGGCAGGTCCTGATGGACCCAAGGAAGACTAAAGCTGTGCGAGACTGGTCCATTCCAAGGTCTGTTAAGGAGGTTCAGCAATTTTTTTGACTTGCAAACTTCTACCGGAGGTTCATCAGAGGTTTTAGTTCAGTGGCTGCGCCTATCTCTGCTCTCACCAAGAAAAATGGAGGCAGATCAGGCTTTCCGAAGCCTAAAGGAGCGTTTCTTTTCAGCGCCTATTCTGACTGTGCCCGATCCTTCACTGCCTTTTATTGTCGAGGTACTGTAGATGCCTCCAGTGTTGGCGTGGGAGCTGTCTTGTCTCAGCGTTCAGCTGATGGAAAGGTGCACCCGTGCACTTTTTTTTCATCACCTTACACCTACTGAGGCAAGGTATGATGATGGGGAACTTCTGGCTGTTAACCCTTAGAACCCTAAGCTGTTTTTAGGGCATTTTCACTACCTTTATTCATAAGGATTTATTCTGGTCATTGTAAGTGCCACACACACATATTATATATAGTTCTTTTCAGCAGAGTCTAGGCTATCCAGATAGGCTATCCAGATCATTTCATGTATTAATACTAGTATTGACATGTTTTGACATGTATCTCACCACAGCAAGCTCATAGCTCATAGCTTTCATGTGTGTGTAGGGCAGACTGTCCTGAATCGGGCAGTATAATCTTGCCATGTTGGAGGGATACTCTGGGGCTGAGCAATTTACAGAAATATGTGGTGTGTGATTTACAGAAATAAATGCCATTTTTTATTTAGTGATGAAAAATGACCTTTCTGCGCTCTATATCTGTGACACGAACTGATCTGACCTGACTTGACCCGAGGTTGCGTGTTAGCTTGCGTGCCTATGTGTATGCAGTCATAATACTTCTCAACTTTTTACTGCATTGCTGTCACAGACAGTAGTAGCCACGGATGATACGATGTTCACGTGTGCAATGTTATTTTGATTTCAACTTTTTCTCTGGGTTGATTTAATAGCGGGCGCTCGCCATTTCTCTAGACAAAGGGAAGTGCTTTTTCTTTTACTTGTTGCGTGTCCGGCCCTACTCCTTGTTTTCGTGGTACGTGATCAGCTGGCCTGAGGTCCGTTGCTTGTGTGTTTCCAGGTCCTTCCCCATCCAGAAAGAGGGACCGAGCTCCAATGATTGTGGATGCATCGTTCGTGAGCCGCGTCCAGATATCCAAGTAAAGGGAAGTAGCCATACTGTAGCCGTTGTTTGGATTTGCCGGCGCTGGGCAGGTCGCGCACTGATTGTTTGTTTACCTCATCAGCTGATCGCTCCGTCGCTGGTTTCCCGGAAGTGACTCGCACTAGATGAACTCTCTCCCCCTGCTGGCATGGCGGATGTAATGGTTAGACTGACTGAAGTGGATTATTGAAGTGGACATTCTCTCTGCTATTGGACACTGACGCTCTGCTATTGGACACTGATGTATGGATTGAAGCTGTTTGGACTGTGTAAATATTATCTGTGCAAAATAGCCATTTTAAGACATATTTATTGAATTATATATTTTTATTGAAAAAACATTAGTAATAAAGACAACCATTAATACATCTGCCTCATAAATTCTCATTGTGCTGGTGTAAAGGGGAATATAAATCAAATCTAGACTGTAAGTCTGGTTACATTGCCATGGACAAAGTAAAGCCTTGAATTGGATGCAATGCAGGAATTTGCTGGGATCTCAAAACCGGAATATGAACATGCTTTGCCATAGAGAAACACATGATAGCATTGGATTATAAACATGCTTTGCCACAAGAACAGACAAAAACGTGGGGTAAGTCCAGCTATATAAAGTTATTATTTTGCTGTCACTTCGTCTGTTTTATAACCCTGAAGGATGTACTTGGTATCAAATGATAGCTCTCAGTCTCCTCTTTCATCTGACATGCGTGGCATATCTATGTGATCTCCATTGATTTTAGTTGGATTTTTATATATTTTTTCTGTGGAATGAGTATACTGTTTGGTGAAAAGAATGGCATATTGACTGATGTCATAACTTGGGGGAATAGTTGATTGCCAGTGAAGTAAAAATGAAAATATTGGAAAAAAGTGAGAAAACGCCTATTTTCTTTTTTGCATTAAATTGATGCAAAATCATGTAGAAATGTATTTTAATGCTGTTTTTTTTCAGTGGATATTGTCAGCACATGTGTTCTGTGTATCTGGAATGCATTTATTGACAGCCTACCCAACCCACTGAGGATTTGAGGAAAAACATTTTTTCACATTTTTCTGATAAAATTAAACATACACTAAAATGGCCACAAATTTCTTTCGCAATATTTCCGGCAGAGCAGACCCTCTTAGTTCTTAGGGTCAAGTTAACAGAAAAAACACAAATAAAAAGTACGGCAGACCATGTCAGGTTCAACCCATTTTTGAGACTTTGGCTCCCCGACTACTAGTAAACAATGTCTCAATGTCTCTCTTTAGCACCCCTGCTGGCCAGTTTGCACCTCAGAAACATACCTGGTGGTAAGTTTGGCTGGGTCTGCAGAAACATTCCCAGAGAAACATTTTGCTAATGAGACCAGGTTGGTGGTAACCCATGTAACCCAAACACATTTCTGCCTTCATTTTAAAGGAACACGCTAAGGGACTGTACGATATTTAGCGGGGGGGGGGGAGGGCCGGTCGCCAGACGATCGGGTTAAAAATTTTCTGCCTGGCCCTCCCCCCTGGTCAATTTTTTTTTTCCACGGGCCTCACCCCGGCTCAAAAAAATTCTCCTAGGCCCTCCCCCCTACGTGAATCAAATAAAACTGGTCAAAAAATGACGTTTACAAGGTTAAAACGGCCAGCAAATGTCATAAGCACACATACACACACACGGGGCTACAAACCAGTGTTGTGCGGGTTTGGTCACAAGCGGCCCGCAGTCGCCCGATATTTTAATCAACCCGACCGCAACTTGGACCGCGAATATTAATTAGGACAAAATTATACCCGACCCGCGATCCGACCCGCTTATTTACAAAATGTGTGCTTTTGGTTATAGCCTGCATGCAGTAGTCCATTTCTGTAAAACAAACGAATTTATTTGCGAAACTTTATGCAGTAGAACTACACACAGGCATGCAGGACATAATGTTTGCGCAGGAGAGAGAATGAGAATAAGAGCGCAAGCACGCACGCAACCACCAAGGATTAGAACACTAGGATAAGATTTGGCCATGGACATACTTCTTTCGAAAATAGAAATGGGGAGGCAAGGTAGGCAAGAGAGATACATTGCTGGTCAAAACGTTAGCGTAAGAACTGGTTTAAAATGCTGAATGAAGCACAAAGCTTTACTAAAGCACATCCACTGTTTAAAGTCACAAACACAACGAACTAAGGTAACTTTTATGCATGCGCGAACCTATACATACCGGTAGATATGGCTGTGTAGTCTGTGGCATAAGATTTATTCCTGCAGGCTGCCCGTTTCGGCTGTTATACTTTTAAATGGCTTCGCAAGAAGTAGGCCTACATAGACCATAACTTGTACTACTGTCATCTTCTTTAAGAACTTTTCCCAATATTTCCCATAGCCTATATCGCTTTTCCTGAAGGGGTGTCTTTATTATTTTAACTCGCGTCTTCAGCTTCTTTACTGTTGACTTACTGTATTGATGCTTTACTGTATTGATGCTAGCCTTCTCGTGATATTTTAAGTAGGCCTATTTGTAGAAAATATATATTTAATTAATTTTAACTGACCCGCCCGCAAAAACCCGAATATCATTAAAATATTTGGTTTATGACTCATAACCGCAGGTGACCTGCAAGCTTACGAGGGGAGTTGTGGGAGATTCAGGTAGGGTTACGACTTTTTGGACTCGCCCACTCTGTCAAAGAGACGTGAATCATGTTTTGGCCTACAAACCTTTTAAAATATCGAAAATGGATCATTGATCAGGGGGAAAAAATATCATGGATCAGGAAAAAATAATTTTCCTCGGCCCTCCCCCCAGGCCAAAACATTTCTCCTGGGCCTTCCCCTAAGGCTTAAAAAATGATCTTAGGCCCTCCCCCCCCTGACGACCGGCCCTCCCCCCCGGTAAATATCGTACAGTCCCTAACATTGTGGGAACTGAGTTTATTTTCCGTCTCCCCCACAGTTAGATAAGATTCTCATCTCTGTGCGTGTAGGAACTCCGTCTGATGCACCCACCATTAGCTTAGCATAGCTCATTAAGGTTGTTGGAATCAACTAGCCTATTCATGAGTTTCATTAGGTCCCTTTCCACAGTATTAATCAAGCACCATGCAGTCTGCATTGATAATTAAGGTTCTTGATTTTATACACCTGTGGAAAGGGACCTGATGAAACCCATGAATAGCTCTTAAAAGTAACTTACAACAACTATAAACATAAAACTATAACTATAAACTATAAAACTATCAACATCTATTTACATGTTGTAACTTATTGTGGCATCCGACGCGTTTTTGCTCGGATCCACTTTGACAAGAGTAGACAAGGTCTTGTACGCGTAGGTATCGTTATTCCTTCAGTATTTATTATGTTCGAATGCATATGTTAATAAATTAGAGTAGGCTACGATCACGACCACGGTCAAAAAACTATCTTCCTCCACTCCCACCAGCTCATTCAAACTCATCAGCTGCTTCACCTGTGTGTGCGTATCTAAGTAGGCGGAGCAGAGGCACCCAATCCGTGCCCACAATCAAGCACCCTGTGACACAAATGCGCTACATATTACAAACTATAAAATAATATTACATAAATTATACTCATACTAACTTATAAATTACAAATACCTTGAATAGCAGAAATGGCTCCAACATCCCGGCCCCTAATTGTCCATAATATTTAACAATTACTCAAAATACTAAATATGGAGCCATAATGTAAAACTAAAATAAATATATTATCTGATGCTACCCTAAACCAGTGCAAACATCAGTCCACAATAATCATCATCCATTCAAGGATGTCAAAACATTTCAGGACAATACATTTGGATATATATTTTTTTACATTTGTTTCCTTTTTTTTCTTTTTTTTTTCACAATCAGTGATCCCCAGAATCCCCCCCAAAGGCCATGGTGTGTGTGCACAGTCTGTAGAGTCCAATGGACAGCAAAAATGTCATCAGTGTAATGTGGTGCGAAAATGTGGAGTCCATGCATGTGCAGATCAAGGAGTGTATATGTAGTGTAGAAGTCCATGAGTGCAAGTGTACTGGTGTGTGGGCACGCAAGTCCAGATATGTAGGTTTGTCCGTACATGAAGGCGTGCAAAGTCAGGGTCAACAAAAGGGTCAGTCAGAGTCAGAGTCCAGTCAAGTTAGGCCTCCAGGAGTAGGCATAACTTAGTAATAGGCCTCTCTAGGATGTTACTCTGGGTTCGAACTTTCACTCGTCGTACATATCCTCTGCTGTCTGGGATGGTCTCGATCACTCTCCCCATAGGCCATGAATTGCGCGGTGATGTTTCATCCACAATCAGCGATGTACTGCACTTGTTTCCATCTCCGTCTGGAATAGCAGTCATCCTTCTGAGATAATCCTGGTGGCAGCAGGGGTTTCCCTTTCAGCAAGAGCAGATGGTTAGGAGTAAGGGCCTCTGGATCACGCATATCATTTGAAACCGCAGTGATAGGTCTATCGTTCAGGATACTCTCAACCTCACACAGAACTGTCTGCAGGCTCTCATCATCCAGCATCTGCTGTCTGATTACGGAATAGAGGATATTTTTGATGGAACGTATGAGTCGCTCCCAAGAGCCTCCATGGTGTGAGCCAAAGGGTGGATTAAACCTCCATGTTATTCCTCTTGCTGATAGACGTTGTTGGATCTGGCAATGATTTAGAAGAGAGAGTGCTTCTCTCAACTCACGTTCCGCTCCAACAAAGTTGGTGCCGTTGTCAGAGAACATTTCTTTGACCTGACCCCTTCTGCACATAAATCTTCGGAGAGCACAGATACAGGAGTCAGTGTCTAAAGAATGTGCAAGTTCTAGATGGACAGCTCTACTGACTAGGCAAGTGAATAAGACTCCATACCTTTTTACCACAGACCGGGCCCTCTTTGCTTCAATTGCTTAAAGGCAGGTCGGACATCTTCTGCACACTAGGGGGAGTGTGCCAGCGTCTGCAGAATATGCAGTCCTTCAAAATCTTTTGGGTGGCAGAGTTGGCTTTTTAAACCCAGTATTTCTGGCGAAGCTTTGAAAGCTTCTGGTTTCTGCCTCCATGTCCAACTAAAAGGTGAGTGTGACGGAGGAGCAATCGGGTCAAATGGCTGTCTTTGGGTAGAATGGCTGGATGCTTGAATTCTTCTGGCATTGCCATCCTGTTCAGTCTCCCCCCTACTCTAAGTACTCCATCACAGAGGTAAGGATCAAGTTTATAAAGCTTGCTGTTTTTCTTTATGCAATTCTTTCCTGCTTCCAGTGCTGAGATCTCATCCGAGAAGTGCTGCCGTTGCAGACAGCACATGAGTGCCTTCTCGGCACGTGCAAGATCTTCAGTAGATAGATGTTCATAGGTCTGAACTTTACTTAAACGCATGAGCAGGTCCTTGAATTGAAGAAGCCTTGCTGTTGCTCTTTTTAAGCGGTCCCATGAAGAGAAGTGCTGAATGAATTCAATGACCATATCTTGTTTTTCTGATGCAGCTGTGCCAAAGACTGCAACAGTCTTCTTGACCTCTGGGTCATCGTCAGGAAGAGAGACAGAATTCTCTGGATATTTTGGCCAATTTTTCTCAGACTGTTTCAGAAAGACTGGACCATGATGCCATTGATCAGACTTCAAGAACATCTCAGCAGTCAAGCCCCGTGAGGCATCATCCGCCGGGTTTAGGGCACTTTTCACATACCGCCACTGAGACTTTTCTGACAGATCTCTAATGGTAGATACCCTGTTCGCCACATAAGTCTGAAAGCGGATGGTGTCATTGAAGATGTATTTCATGACAGTGGTGCTGTCAGTCCAGTAGACTGAAGGCCGAATAGAGTACTCCAGTTCCTTTTCCAGCATTCTGTTGATTCAAACAGCCAGGACTGCAGCTGCCAATTCCAGTCTGGGGATAGTGATCGGTTTCAGCGGAGCTACTCTTCCTTTGCCCATCACGAAGGCAATATGAATGAGACCTCTGGTGTTGGTGAGTCTTAGGTAGCTCGCTGTGCCATATCCCACCTCACTGGCATCACTGAAATGATGCAGCTGGGCACTGCAAACTTCCCCAAAGTCCTGTGGCCGGTAACATCTGCTGACATTCAGGGTTGTCAATTGGTTTAGACCACCTATCCATGACTCCCATCTCTTGACACAGGCGGGCGGAATCTCTGAGTCCCATCCATAGTTTCCCTTGCAGAGTTCTTGCATTATCCTCTTTACTGGAAGGACCATAGCCGCGAGAAATCCGAGAGGATCGTAAACAGAGTTAGCGACTGAGAGAATGCCCCGCCGTGTGTAAGGCTGTTGTTTCAGAGAGATATTGAAGCATAGGGTGTCTGTAGCAATGCTCCACTGAACGCCAAGAGCACGCTCTAGTGGCAGGTCGCTTTTCTCCAGATTGACATCTACAATGTCCTTCAAGGCTCGATCTTCTTCTGGGATTGAGGCTAGCACAGAGTTGCTATTGCTAACCCATTTTGTCAATCTGAAGCCTCCTGTAGCACATGCTACTCTGAGCTCCCTGACCAGACATATAGCTTGGCTGTCCCAGGCAACAGACTTTAGGCAGTCGTCTACGTAAAAATTATTCCTGATGGTATTCAGGACATCTGTGGCCACCTTACCCTCATTGTCTAAGGCGGTCCTCTTCAATGCATAATTCGCACAGCTTGGCGAGGAGACAGCACCAAAGAGATGCACTACCATTCTGTAGTCTGTGAGGGGTTCACT
Source organism: Alosa pseudoharengus (assembly GCF_046254945.1). NCBI lineage: Eukaryota > Metazoa > Chordata > Actinopteri > Clupeiformes > Clupeidae > Alosa > Alosa pseudoharengus. The sequence goes on from NW_027468640.1 coordinate 16,818,774, forward strand.
GACATCACCATCAGGCCACCATAAGAAATGCAGAAAGTCAGCATGATTTTCAGGGACTCGGACTTGATGGAACATCCCCTCAATATCTGCCATCATGGCTACTGGTTCCTGTCTGAATCTGAGGATAACGCCCAGAAGTGTGTTCGTTAGATCAGGTCCTTGAAGTAGCTGAAGGTTCAATGAAGTGCCCTGAAATGATGCAGTACAGTCAAACACAACAAGAATTTTGTTATTTTTCTTATGGTAGACGCCGTGATGGGGTATGTACCACACCTTACCATTGCTTTTGGACAGTTACTCTTTCTGCATGACCTTTATCGAACATTGCCTTCATGAACTTTGTGTAATCGGAGTGAAAGTCCTTGTTCCTTAAAAGTTTCGAACGCAGAGTCATGGCTCTCAGCTCAGCTACGGCCTTGATGTTTGGCATGGTCAACTGCTCATCACGAAAGGGCAATCGCATCACATAATGACCATCCTTCTTCACAACTGACTCATCAGCTATCCTCAGGAACTTTTTGTCCTCAAAGGACAGCTCTGCTTGCTCTTCACAGGCCCTTTCCGGGAAGTCGAGATTGTACTGCTTGACCAGCAGATCCTCCAGTTTTGCCACATGGATTCTTTTTGAAGAGACACAGAGTCAGCCACGTTCATCAGTATGTGCTCCGGCACTCAATGGACCATTGATGAGCCATCCTAATTCGGTCTTAACAGCATAAGGCCCGTCTCTTTGGCTATGTACTATTTTCCAAGGCTCTAGTGCCCATGGGGCATTGGCTCCAATAAGCAGACCAATGTCTGCTTCAATGTCGGTAAGTTTAACGTCCTTCATATAAGGCCACTTTTGTATGTTTTTCTTTGTGACAATGTTTTCATGGCTCACTGGAATGCTGGATTGCGTGAAGATTTCAGGTAAGTGTGTGAAGTTCATTCCGTCAATGCTGCTCACCTCTAAGCCAATGACACGGTAAGTACTCACAGGTTTCTCTTGTCCCATAGTTTTTAATAGGATTTCAGTTCTTCTGCCCTCAACACACAGATCTTCCATCAGCTTCTCCGTGCAAAAGCATGCATTGCTTCCAGGATCGAGGAATGCGTAGGTTTGTATGCTTTTGTTGCCCTTCACGGCTTTCACCTTCACAGGCACAATGGCAAGTTTACAGTCGGATATGCTGGCCCCAGTATGCTTCGTAAACATAGTAACTGCCACAGAGTTGCTACCAGTGACGGACTGGACGGTCTGGCATTTGGGCAGATTGGCCCTCGTGGGCCGTTTGGGCCGGCCAATCACAGAGCGGCATGCTTGTCGGGTTTGCGCGGCCCATTTATCTCTCAGCCCACTATCAAGCATCAATAGTGTTACATGGCTTCGAGTAAGCCATTTATCTCTAACTCCCTTTTACTCCTTCATAGTAGGAACCTGATCAGTATTTATACCAGACATGTGTCTCTACACTACAGTCATGGTGACCCTCAATATTTACATCAGTCTACATTCTTTTGTAACCTTATTCAATCAAATGATTTAAAAGTGCATTGTTTGAAATTGGAATACAATAAATATGCTGCCTGTATCTTTTATTTTATTATTGGTTTACAAAAGTTAGGCTACATGAAGCAATGACTTCTGGGAATTTCAAAACCAAATGCGTCTACTTCCTTCAGCACGGGGAATTGCCGATCTAGCATGCCTTGATCCTCGGAATTTTCCCCTTATAAAAGCTAATAAACTGCCCCCAAATGCACTTCGAAACATAAGAGAATGTCTGCTTAAATTCAGTGAAGGTGGCTACGGTTGAAAATCTACAGTCGGAATTGTCACATCTCGCCACGCACTGGGACAGCCTGAAAAAGTCTCCTCTAAACGAGTATACAGTCAAAGCGTCGGACTTTGATGATGCCGCGGAGAAAGGAAGGAAGATACAGAAATAAACCTGGTGAGCAAGAAATGTGCTACCTGCAAGAATTGTGCAATCTGTTGCTATTTCCTTCTCCAGCAGTTAAACCTCTTTACCTGTGCCTACAACTATATATGGTTAGCAAATGAATTCCTACTAACACGGTCATGTACTCAAGTGGCATACAAACAGAGTTTTTCCACTCCTAAATTCATCAAGAATCGCCTAAGGACACGATTGTCACAGGATAATTTGGAGGCCTTTATGCTGATGGCGACAGAGAAAGAGGTCCTATAATGAACTTGGATGCTGCTGAGCAAGCTCCTTCGCACCTTGTTAACTGCATGATGTTAATTAAGACACGTTTGTGGAGCGGCTGCTCTGATGGGTTTCCCGTTTACCAACAAAACTAGGCCTACATTCGCGCGCAGCCGTGGGGCAGAAGACGCTTGGTGCCACAGTGTTATAAACTTGACTTAAATAGTCGGCTGCTGCTGTAAGCTACAATCGGAATTTTTTATATACCCCTGGTCCCCTGTTGTCTCAACATCGTATTTTGTCATTTTTGGCGAAGACATGCATTCCTTTAGGGATATTGAACATATTGAACATTCTCTAACCATCGTGATTTCGAATTGGTGCAGTTTTCAGCACAAAAACTCATTTCTTTTCATGGAGAGCACTGCTCTATGCTGTTCTATGGTGCTTTCTGCCTCTTGCACACGCATGTTTTCGTGACGTTGCATAGAAATCCATTTAGCCTATTCTAGGCTATTCTTTTTTCATTTTCATATTTCATAATTTTGGAGTTGTGCATTGATATATCCATGTTCTTGGTTCAGTCTTTATGCATATTAAAGTTAGAGTTCAGTTAGCTACAAACGTGTTATGTCCGTGCATGTAAAGTTGATGTGTGTGTGCACGCGCGTGCGTCCCCGTGTGGGCCGCTGGTTGGTGAAAATGCCAGGGCCGTTTTTTAATCCCAGTCCGTCACTGGTTGCTACTGATAGCTGCGGGGACTGCACACTGTTCCACTCGGACATTATGGCTAGTCTGGCTCTGCGCAAAAGGCCATTGATCTGAGGCTTTTTGCTGATGGATATGGAGAATTGTTGGATGTTTTTTCTGACATGATTGGCAGTAGTGATGGCGAGATGAAGCTTCTTGAACCCTTGAAGCTTTCCAGCCGAATGTGTTGAAAAGTGGTTCATTTCTCGAGGCTTCGAATGCACCCTAGGACACCTACTGGTCAATAAAAATACAACACATCAAAATTCCACTCACAAGAGCAATACAAAAAGCGCCATTTGGTCTGCAAATGCTTGATACATTCATAAGTACAGGCACTGGGGAATAAGTACAGGCACTGGGGAATACAACCGATTCCCATGTTGAAATATTTCCTCTCTTTGTAGCCTAACAATTAAAGTAGTAGCTATAGGCGATCTGTGAAAATTCATGAAAATCGAGACAAGGATCGAACCTAAGTTGCAAGATCCCTAACCTAACGCCTTGCCCAGTGTCCCAAAGAATGACTTCATTGTAGTGAAATATTTTCTCTTTTTGTAACAAATGAAGTAGAAGGTGATCCGCGAAAATATATAATCTCGAGGAAGGATTGAACCCAGGACGCGCGATTGCTAGTCCAACGTCTTACCCAGTGTCCTATCCTACAATCAGCCTTCTTCCAGAGAAAAAAATCTATATTAAATTGTAAGCTGACGTTGGGTAAAATGACACAGAAGAGAGCAAAGTGCTTTTGTAACTGAGTATGTTTGAAGAACAGAGGCCAGTGAAAGTGCTTTGGTAACTGGGTAGTATTTTAAATGAACAGAGAGCAGTGAAATATAGGCCTACAACCAACCAACGACTGACAACTACCCGCGAGTAGGCTACGTATCCGAGTATGGGTCATCTTAATAGTCGAAGCGTCCTGCCTAAAGTGAACCACAACTCGAAGCAGTGGAGCCAAACGAGGCCTCGAACGTCACACCTGACGTCAAATTACCAATACAACTCAAGCCTCGATACGGGGCTTTGCTGGGAATGGCTTGACGTTCTTGACACACGCTTCGGAGCCTCGGTATCAACCGTAACATCACTAATTGGCAGGTCAAACGCTTTTTGCATGCACTACTTATATGACCTTTAACAAGACAAGCGAAGCACATTCCGTTTTCTTTTAAAAACTTAATTTTTTCATTATGTTGTTTTGCTGCCATCTGGTGACAAGATTCCATGAAGTGATTTCCTTTGCAGAAAATGCATGGCTTGTTGAACGCCACTCTTGATAGGTTCTCAGGTTCTCTTGCTCTTTCCACAGTCAGTGGTGCATCAGCTACTACCGGAGTGATTGTGGTAGCAAAGCTTCTGCTCACAGTTTGCTTACGTTCAGGTGTTTTAAAGATTTTAGCAGTTGACTGTTGAGAGCCAAACACTGGGTCTAGTAATATTTTAGATTATTTTTCAATAAAGTCAACAAGATGATGAAATCGAGCTCTTCTCTGTGTGTTTTCCTGTATTTCACATGCTTTCCCTCTCCATCGTTCCTGTAGTTTGAATGGTAGTCTTGACAGGATGAGTTTTAGATTAGATGTGGTGTCGAGCTTAGACATATCCGGGAGGTCTCTGGCTACATTACAACAGCAAGTACAAGGTATAGCTGTGCAGCTCTTTTGTGTCCTCAGATCTATATTATTCTATATATGATATTCCAGCTCAAGGCCTTTCCAATGTAAGCAGTTGTGAGGCGATATGGATCTCCAAAATGAACATCTAGCAGACGTCTGGTTTCCACATATCCACGATTTACATCCATATGTAGGCAGCTTCGAACTAACTCTTTTGGCTGCCCAGAGGTATATTGTTCTAGGAAATAAAGACGGTCCATGTTGTTGTCAGTTTTTCCTTCCACAAAGTGTTCAAACGCATGAACAAATGGGCGATAGCTCAAAAGATCACCATTGAAGACAGGTATTTCTCTGATTGGGAGAGAAAGCTGCTTCTGTTGCTAAATTATTAAGTCTGCAAGGTCATTTTGAGTGTAGGGCGGACTGTGTGGCAGTCCAGGTGGCATTTGAGGAGCCAGAGGGGGTATAACATGTTCTGTTGCTCGCCTCCTTCTTGTGGGCTGGTATCCACTATTTGCTTGTGCTTGTGTTTGTGTTTGGGAAGTTATTCCAGTAGTGAAAGAAGGCCTGTTTATTATTGGTTTTGGCTGTGGTATTGGTTCCTCCATAATTTTCTGGAGAGGTGTCTTAGGAACAGTACCAAGTCTTGTGAATTCAACAGGAGATCTTTCAGCATAACTTTCTAAATATTCATTCATTCCATCACCTTGATTTTGTGAAGCAAAGTCCCTAGTAGATTGAAGTACACTTGATTCATAAATTTGCAAAGTTGCATCAGCAGCAGCAATTTTAGTTTGTATATCTACTAGTTCCATTCTGCTTTGAAGCTGTGTTTTTTCGATTTCCAGAGCATGCATTTGTTGCAGACCTGCTGCCTTTGCCCCAAGGGCAGCTCTCTCAGCAGTAGCTTGCGCGGTCATAGAAATGATTGACGAAATAGACATTTTTGACCCAGCCCTGGACACACTATCCCCAGGCTTAATTTCATCCTGAGCGATCTCTGAGTGTTTTTGGGTGCTTCTAATTTTGATTTTATCCAGTCATCAACACGACTTGCATAATCTTCAAACATACTCATTTTAGGCTCAAACCATTGAGTTTGGTCTCCTTTTCTTCCTCCGACATTAATGCTTGCACGGATGCGTGCGCTTCTTTTAATTCATTCATAGCACTTTTTAATGGAGCAATACTCTCACTTATCACTTCAACGTTAGATCCATTGTCAAACAATACTTTTACTTCATTCAGCCTTCTCGTACAAACCCCTAGTTTTCCGCTTCGGGTTGCGCTTAAGCCTTTACGTTCTGATTGTTCTTCCACTGGATTAGACATCGTTGCAATTAAGGTGAAAGTTCCGCAGTTTGATTAATCTCAGTTTTAGTTGTTATTTGCATTTATTTCTGCGGTCTAATTCCAGCGTTTGAAGTCCTTGTAGCTTGAACAATGTTTACGAGTTCATTTAGAATGTTTGGCTGATGTTCTATGAAACATTTGCTGGCATATCCGTAACTTCGGGAACAAACTTTTACTCACGGACCCGGGTGCAACAGGTGAATAAACGTGAAGCAATCCTTCAGATGCGTTGGGCGAAAATCCTCTTGGTGAATGTTTCCAGGAATTAAATCCTTCGTTCAAGAGAGTGTCCAACTTTCTAACTACGAAAAGCCGCCTGGTAGAGTTTTTTGACTTATATTGTGGCATCCGACGCGTTTTTGCTGGATCCACTTTGACAAGAGTAGACAAGGTCTTGTACGCGTAGGTATCGTTATTCCTTCAGTATTTATTATGTTCGAATGCATATGTTACATAAATTAGAGTAGACTACGAACACAACCACGGTCAAAAAACTATCTTCCTCCACTCCCGCCAGCTCATTCAAACTCATCAGCTGCTTCACCTGTGTGTGCATATCTAAGTAGGCGGAGCAGAGGCACCAAATCCGTACCCACAATCGAGCACCCTGTGACACAAATGCGCTACATATTACAAACTATAAAATAATCTTACATAAATTATACTCATACTAACTTATAAATTACAAATACCTTGAATAGCAGAAATGGCTCCAACATAACTTGTATAATTACAACATGTACAAATACCAATATGAAATGAGACACAGCAATTTTCCCAATGGACCTATATTTTCATTTAGGCGAATCACTGCTACTTGGGTGGAGTGATTTGCATGTAAAACATCTGGAAAGCATCATTGTGTCCAGTAGCATCACTCTCTGACTTCACATTGTGACACGCCTTAGGTGGGGTCTGGCTTATGCGGAGACCATGGAGACATCCGGGGCAAGCTTCCTCTTTTTTACTCACATTATTATGACCGCCGCTAGCGAAGCGGTCATATAGGGATTGTCAAAGTTTTTTTTTTTTTTTTTTTTTTTCGTCATCTACTTCCTGAAATTTTGGTCAACGATACCCGGGGCACCGAAACACCGGGGCACATGAAATTTGGTGGGTATGTAGCCCCACTAGACTTTTACGGAAAATTTTCGTTTGGTCCCCGGGGGCCACTCCCCCTCCGCGCTGGGCCCCCCGAAACCCAAAAAATGCAGTTTTTCCTAAATAACTACCTGAACCGTGGAAGAAATTTTTATGGTATGTTGGTCTCAAGGGCCCACATCAACCTAGCCCATAATCACTCATTTGTGATTTGCACCCCCCCCCCCCCCGGTAAAAAATGAAAATGCAATATCATTCTGCTTTAATCGCCCCTCTCTTCAGTAAAGACGTTCAGAACTGCACCAAATTTTATGTGTATGATTAACCTGACATTCTCTGGGGGTATGCCAAGTTTCGTAGAATTTCATCCATGGGGGGGTCTAAAAAATTAAGTTATGTGTACATTTAGTGACTGTACACTCATTGGCCTGTAGATGGTGGTGCACACATATACACATGCACACACACACACAGGCACCCACATACTATCGGTATTAGAACGGCCGATACATCATTACAAATTCAGTAGGATTAAAAGAAAGCCAAAATAAATATTCATCATCATCATCATCATGGCTGCATTTCCAGTATTGGCGATAAGTAGTCGTTTGTCCACTAGATGGCGCATCGTTGCAGTGAGACGTAATTTTGTTGGAAGTTAATCTAAAGTGGGTTGGAAAGACACTACGCTTCCTACAAGGACAAGACTGTAGGCTACAGTAGTTTACCGCAGAGAACGTCTAAGGGTAGGATGATTTCTGCATGACATGTAATTCCCATTTCCTCTTGAAGCCGAAATAAATCTGAGAATGTTTATCGGACATGCTTGTTTTTTACTGCAGGTAGGCTACGTTAATCCTATCAATAGCAGAACGTAGGTAAAATAATGTTACCGTTAGCATGGTTGAGTGATGGAGGCCAATTTGATTATTGATGTATTTGTAGAAAACCATAAATGCGTTTATAGGCTACCAAGCAAATCGATAACAGCACTAATTGTATCTTTCGACTGTCATCTCATTTGCTTATGACCATAACCTAGGCTACTAACAGGAGCTAAGTGAGTTAGCCACAACACGTTCGCTACGTGATGTTTTTTTAATGGAAAATATATAGGCTACCTGAAAGATAACCTGTCTATGATGCACCCTAAACACCGGGCTGGGACATTTCTGCTCAAGGTCTCAAAAAGCATCTGAGTCAACGTTCATTCCCAAACACCCATATAGGCTCCATCAATCCTCTATTTTCAAAGGTGATTCAAGTAAGGAAGAGCATGGCTCAAAGTAAAGTAACTGAAACTACATAAATTCGTCAAAGTGAATAATTTGTGTCAACTCGCCGTAATGTAGATTTATTAACGCACCCGTGATGATCTACATCTCCATTTAAACCAGATGTTTTAGAGTGCACGTTGAGATGTATTCAGGGCAGGGCTGTACCTACACATATTTGTTGCACGTGCTACAAAAATCATTCTTTGCGATGGATGATTTAGTACCAACGTTACACCGGTCATACAGTTTTGCCTATGGCTATTCCGTGAGACTGAGGCGCTTTTTGTTTGTTCGAAGTGCGTGTTTAGGGTGTGAGAGGGGAGTCGATGTGCTTTGATTCCAGCTTGGTAGTTGTAGTCTATGCGATTAAAAAACACGTGTATGTGAAGTATCCAAACAATGATAACGCTTTCATTATGGCTGCTTTGCCACAGACCTTGAGCTACTGTACAGTGGGTTGGGTTCCATTTATAAGTGTCCACTTCATTCGCCCTTTCCGTGATTCACAGCTACGTGAAATGTATTACTACTGATATGCAAAACTATTAACTTTTCGCCAAGAGGTGGCAGCTTGATACTGTAAGGTGTAAGCCATTGGTTCCAACGGAGATTTTATTTGGGTCGCCAGCATAGCCTAGTGACAATTTGTGTTGTGTAATAGGCCTAGCATAGGGCCTACCTTATATAGCTTATAGTTTGTTAACAGTCACGGTTTTGTCATAACTCCCTCTATGCATTTTTGCATTTAGAATAGCTCTAAAACCGGGGGGCGAACACGTCGCAGGGGGGCGCCAGTGCGTGGATATCTCAATCGCAAAATTAAACAATATTTCTATCGGGCGCCTACCATGGACTAGGCTGGGTGAAAATCAAAAGATTGCGTCAAAAGATTGAGCTTAACCATGGACCTCATGGTTGCAAAATGCAAGGGAACATGAATCAGCATATTATTTGCACAAACAATAACGGACAGTAGCTCTTCAACTTTGCCCGTTAAAATGTGTATGAACAGTCTCGCAACGCATTTCATGAAGGCCCTTTTGGACATGTCAGTTATTTGCACCACTGGGTAAAACGGCATTTTGTTTTAGACTACTGGTATTTAATTTGTGCATTGACAATAAAGCTGAATATCATTTGAACTAGATGACTAAACTTATGCATATGTAGAAGAAGAAACATTCACAAAAATCCATGACATGACCTCTCTTCTTGATAGCTGTTGAAAACTGCATGGAACTGACAGGGATTGTTTTGTTTAATAATAAATAAATAAATACATTATGCTGCTACCTTCTGCTTTTCCCAAATACAATGTAGCCTACAGGTGTACCTTTCATCAGTCCAGTTGCAATGGATGGACTGTGATGATGCCCTACTTGTGATTGTTTAGAGATTTTAAAGGTTTTATAACAATGTTACAGATTTTTTGGCCCAGAAACAAATCTATTCACCTTTGCAGCGCCAGTAGGCTACTTTGTGTGCGGAATGTGTGCAAACACACATTCCAAACAAGCATACACAAAAGTTTCAAGAGTGGGGGATGGAGTAGAAGATGGAGACAAATTCATTAATATTATTTATTTTCGCGGAATGGATGTGCAGGACTGAGCGGCGGTCATATTTTGTACCGCTACACGGTACATCTAGTTAATCTTTTTTTCATCCTCCAACCCTCTTCATTTATAGATATTGTTATATTTGTCATACACCTCATACTTCTCATATCACACACACACAGCTTTATGGAATGCTGACATGTCGGGTTGCTACTGTTTGATGTCTTTCTCTGTTGATTTAGGGATGGATGGATTTTAGCATAAATGTGGTGCCTGATACCTGTCTGCTTCTTCATATGTGCCTTGCGTGCAAGTTAAAGAAAAACAAAGGTGTGTGACATGTCTGGAATTTTCGCCACACACCACTGGGATCAATGTCAAGGAGATGTCACATTCGCAGGCCCGTCGCTAGAAGGCAAGCAAACCAAGCAATTGCTTGGGGCCCCGAGCTGGGCAGGGGCCCCAAGACAACGACTGGCTAAAAATAAAATGCAACGACAAACTGTGAGCGTCCCTTTGATAGTCAATGCAGTAAAGTGCAACGACACTGTTATCGGCAATACCGGGATCGCCCTCAAGGGGGCCCCTCTCAGTAGTCGCTGACAGCAGCCAGCCAGCCAGGTTTGTGGTCTCTGCTGCTGCCGCGAAAATATAAAACTTCGGCAGTCATAATGAAGCGGAGTTATGCGTCCGGAAGCCAGAAGAGAAAGGAAGAGGATGACAAGAAAAAACAAGATAGTGGTAAGTGATAAATTACACTGGATAAAATAGCTCTACTTGTCTTGTACAAATGGTGTAATGTCGCAGCAGGAAGGCTAGCCTAGCAAAAAATGTTTATGTTAACTACCTGCCTGACGGCCCATGCTGCTTACAACAAACTAGAGCAGTTAGCGCAACTTTTTTTTTCGAACGGACGGAATATGGTTACATACTGTAATATGTTTATTAACGGGATAAGGAAGACGCAGATCTGTTCCAGAATTACTGTTTATCGTATTTAGGGGCCGTTTATACGAGGACGATTGCGAAGGAAGACGACAAAATATTTTATCATAAGTGCCTTTCGTTTACACGGCGACCCCGCCATCAGGGCTTGAAGACGCAAAAATCTGAAGACTCCTTCCAGAGTGTAGAGTTTTGAAGATGACCCGGGTTGCGTCTCCGTCTAAACGGCTAAACCAAAGATCCTTGATTACCTCTCTGGCTAAACTGTCAAATTAGAATGTCTGCGCGTGACGTACCGGGGTTCTATCACACCACCACCTAGCGGTCTGGAATGCATATCCAATCGAATATCACATACTCTTGCGTCTTCATGTAAACAAAGATTTCCCCCTGAGAATGCTCGTCTAAACGCGAATATAAAAAAGCCACTTCTGCGTCTTCTCTTTTCATCGTCACCGTATAAACGTAGCCTAAATTACATAACATTGCTATAGCTTTGTAATAGGTTTTGATGAAAGTGGCATAGCTTCTCTGCTATACTAACTATTCGACCGTGATAATCTATTTACCAAATGGGGGTTTGGAAAACCACATGATAAATTCTGAATCAAAGCAGACTGAAACATTCATGTCTAGTAGTATTCATGCACACCAGCTGTTTACTGTCTTTAAAGCATCAGGTGCGTCTGTCTAATTCTCAAAAATCAGAATGCTTAACTGCTATGTTAAGCTACAAGTAGGCCTAGGTCAATGTATAACATTAGCTTGGGATGTTTTTACAGTAAGCATTGGTAGTTGTGAAAGCAGCTGCATCCCTTTTAAATAGTAGAAAGTAATAGCTTTCCTTACTTAAAATGTTTAGTGTTTGACTTTTGTTGAGATTACTTGAGTAACATGAGTGTTACTTAATTTAGAGGTAGAAAAGTAAACAATCAAGTAAACTAGCCTACACTTGAATTGCTGAAGTTTGTTCTAGCCTACACAGTAAAATTAGTTTGTTAACCTTACTTAACCTGTTAGTTAACCTAAGGGTAGGCTACGTTCAGACTAAGCATCTTTTTCGCAGCTGCTGGCGTCCGTTTTACATTATAATCCTATGAAGAAAAAGTCGTCGGATTCTTTTAAAACGCGACTGCAACCGTCTTTTTCTGCAGCTCAGAAGTTGAGAAATATTCAACATACAGTACGTCATGCTGTCTTTTTTACAACTGACCAATCACAAGCGGATTACATGACAACAGGAAAAAAATGGAGAAGGTGACAGAACACCGGTCGAGAGACTCGTTTTAGTGTCTGAGCATAGGGAATTGTTTCCATATAAAGTGTCATTCGTCCCTCCTGGCTGGGACGAATGAAACAGCATGGGGGACGAATGAAACATACAGCTTAAATTATGTAAACTTCCCACAATTTCAATATTTGACAACATATCATAAATAGTAGTAATATATGTTCTTACCTTAACTTTCACGAGTTGAGTCATACCTCTCCCGCGCCGGTAGGTGCACTCAAACGCTCTGTCTCGCAGCGCGAATGTGTTAGCATGTTGCTATGCTAGCGGGCTCTGCCGTGGCCGTAGAGAGAGGAACATAGCAGTAATCAAACACCTCCATTTTTTCCCTACTTAAATACAGTTGCACGAGTAGTTGATAAAAATGTGTACGTCACACAACATGAAACGTGGCGATTTTCCAAGCGAATAAACAGGAGAACTACAATGTGTGGCGCAATAGCACTTGGGAGTACTTCGACCTAGCGTGGTAATATTATTAACACCTAATTGTAGATCCTATCCACCACAGAGTTTAGAATCCATGCTGGATCGACCCTCAACCTCTCCCTCCCCTCTGAGCGAGAGAGAGGCACACACACTAGAGATGCGCTGATGGGCTATTATTTCAACCATAACTGCATAGCAAAACTTATCATCCATCAGCCATCCATCAGCACCAAAGTTTGTTGACCAGTTTTCAAAACTGCACCCGCCCACCATCCGTTGGTTGTTTTAATAGGCTAGGCTATATGGGTGATGCAGCGCTGCTGACGTGAGGCTAGAAAGCCCTTGCCTGTTCTAGAAAGACTGATCTAATGCAGCAAATATATTAAAAGGCTGAAGTCGTACATTGGCTAGGCCTATCCCCAGAATATCAGCAGCAAACTCAGTCTCTGTCGCGCAAAACAGTCTCCAAATAAAACGCACATCGGCCTGTTGCCTATTCTGCCATGCAGCTTGTGACAATATATCGTCCAAAATGCTTGATTGCTTTGCATTCTCCACATTTTTAGCTAAATTTTCATGTACCACATCAGCATTTTTGTTCAGTGAATCTTTTGTAAATTGCTTTACAATTACCGTCGGGCCCTTGTCAGCAGACTTCGGCTTGCCTCTTGCCACTATTCACTCCTTGTCTTCATTTATATGCATACCGTTTCACTATAATGCCAGATATCAGCATAAATGCACCTGTAGTAAGTATCGGCCTTCCATTGGCAACTACTACAGCAAACAGAATGGGAAAATGTCTTTTCGCTGATTTTTGGTGAATATTTTACACATTTAAATGCATACTGTTTCACTATAATGCCAGATATCAGCAGAAATGCACCTGTAGTAAGTATCGGCCTTCCATTGGCAACTACTACAGCAAACATAATGGGAAAATGTCTTTTCGCTGATTTTTGGTGAATATTTTACACATTTAAATGCATACTGTTTCACTATAATGCCAAATATCAGCAGAAATGCACCTGTAGTAAGTAGCGGCCTACCATTGGCAACTACTACAGCAATCAGAATGAGAAAATGTCTTTTTGTTGATTTTTGGTGAATATTTTAAACATTTATATGCATACCGTTTCACTATAATGCCAGATATCAGCAAAAATGCACATGTAGTAAGTAGCGGCCTACCATTGGCAACTACTACAGCAAACAGAATGGGAAAATGTCTTTTCGCTGATTTGTGGTGAATATTTAAGACAAATATTCAGAAAAAATTAGTCCTGCTTCCATATAAATTGTATTTTCAGGAAACCTTGACCTGTAGTAAGTAGCAGTGAGTGGTTGGGAAGTACTGCAGCAATCAGAGTGAGAAAAACTCATTTAATTGATTTTTGGCATATTTTTCAATATTTCAAAACGCTAATTTGTCGACGGTCCCTTACTCAGACCATAGCCAGGGGCGTATCAAGCTTTTTAAAAGTGTGGGGGTTGTGGGATAGGAAAATTAAACAATCTTGCCAAATTATAAATAACTTCCTACAGGGACGTTGTAAGTATTTTCGGAGAGGGTTGCGGACTATATTGGTGTCCGGCAGTTTCTACCCCGAAAAAAAAAGGAAATTCTGATTGCTAAACACACCATTTTAATGCAGTTTGGGAGGGACAGAAGAAGCAGTGCCCCTCATATGTGTGGCTCATGTGACATGTAGGCCTACATGATCTACCAGCTAACACTTCACTATTTGACACTATACCTACATGGAGACATATCTCATGTTATAAATGAAGAAATCATTTCAGAAATTATGTTTTGTGCATATGGGTTAGCAGGCTACAATAAATTGCCCTAACAGACAGCAGCCTAATTTTGAGGTATCACTAATACCTAAATAAATATAATAATAAAGAATACAGAACTGTAAGCTCAAATTCAAAAACGTTTGAAGTCTACCCAAACATATGCAAACGGAATATAAATAAATTGTGTTGCATATAGCCAGCTTAATTAATGTCAATTTAAAGATTATGATTAGCAGTTTCTATATGCTTTTCCATTAATAGTTACAGGAAGCCACGTTGTTGTTTAAACTATTGTTGCTTCTATCCCACCTTACCTAGTTTCACTTGCTGCAGGGACACACGCATTCTATATGAGTTCTACATGCTACAGCGCTCTATATGAGTTCTACATGCTGGAAATCTTAGTTATCAGATGTAGATCTCAAATGTGTCTTTACTTGACGCCTCCGTTTGTAATATCAAAATAAGATGTTCTAAATGGAACGCGATCGTATTTAAGATCTCCAGCACCGGCCATAACTTAATTTCGCGGCTACGTGGACCAGGTTAATTGTTGAGGAGGCCCATAGTTTGAGAAAAGCTGCAGATCATAGACAGAGAAAGCAAAATGCTCTGAGAACAGTAGCCAAGGTCTTTCTGCACAAACAAGTGCCTTGGTGCGCGCACCTCCGCTTTCAAGTGGATTCTCTGCATTTATACATTGTGACAAAAACTGTCAGTCAGACAGTGAATTTTGGTTTACCAAATTAGCATAATGCGGTAACAATTATCATTTCAATTCTACCTGAAATCTGCTCACTGCAGACTTTATAATGCAGACCCAAGCAGCAGCACCTTGAAAGATGCACACTTTGAATTTGATCAGAGCGGCTCTGGTTCTTCACTGGCTAACTTGATGTGATTGGCTGGATGACCATTCAATCAAATCAACAGACCTATTTGTGTCTCTTTGTGTGTGCGTTATGGTAGATACGGTTCCAACTCTTTACGGGAGCGTTTATTTCCATATTTTACTTTCATTTTAATCTGACAAAAAGTGTGGGGGATAGAATCGTGTTCCAGCAAAACAGGCACGGCGCCAGGATTCCAGTTTTGGATGGGCCAGACCAATTGTGGGTGGGCCTTAAAAAAAACTTTATCAAATCACTTTTTAACCTAATAAAAATGACTGACTAATATACTGTTATATTATTTGTGCTTACATAATAGAGATTTGAATAGCTTGATGCTCTTTAAATAGTTTGTTGCATTGTAAAAAGGACGGACGTACCTATCCTCGATCACTGTCCTTGGTTTTGACCAAATACGAGCGCTTTGGAATCTCCATTACGCACCATACCTGCTGGCTGTGCTTTAGCGCATTTCTCGAATAGACCTAAGGCTTATAGGCTGTAAAAGTGGGAATAATATTTCCCCCAAACATAGTTTAGTTCTGCTTGTATAACATGAAGTCGAATATTTCATTTGTTTTAGGTTTTCAACAATACAGATCAATCACACTGCCCGATAGTTTCAATCAATATGCAGGGCAGTTGAAAACATTCGGGACTTAGCCCATAGAGTCTAAACGGTTTTCATAATTCCCATTTTGCCTGACTTGCTGCTCACTTTTCATAAATGAATCCACTGACTCAAGCCTCATTTGCACCACATTTATTAAATATTATGGACAATAAAATTTTGACAATTAGAGGATGTAATGACATTTAGCTATCTTGACATTTTCTGTTTGCTAGAAACGAACTATATAGCCACCTAGCAGAGTGGCTTTTAAATAGCAATATGCATTATATGGTTTGTTATGCTTAGCTTAGGGAGAAGGGAACATTGAAGACTCACTAATTCGAACTAGTCAAAGCAGGCCACCACTGTTTGGCCAGCTCGAGACTGTAGGCTAGAGGCTGATAACAAACCTGAACTTGTAGGCTAGTCTAAATGACGAGAACAGGATAACTCCACCACCACCTTGTTATTGATGACTTCATGATTTCCTTGTAGTAGGCCTATACCAAATATTAAATGCAAACAATGACATGCCCAACCTCGCGCGCGCACGTAGCCTACGTTCCAAATTATGTGTTATGGAAGGTAACGTTCATGTTAAATCTGCTGCATGAAGAAGAGTGAGTTCACCCGTGTCCGCTTGTATGTTAAATACGTCCATCTCACCTCAAAGTTTCAATGCGCGATCGGAATAATGGTTTCATATTTGTTAGTCAACTGTACAAAATACATTCGGGGTCATTGTTTGCATTTAAAATCAGCTGGCTACTAGGCCTACCCCTCGGGCACAGAACTTGTTCATTGACGTCATCTGTCATGTAAAACATGCTCCAAGAGAGCTCATAAAGATCAATCACACCCATTAGGCCCTTTAATGAAAATCGGATCAACGATCACAATATCAACAAGCTGCATTGCAAAAAAAAAAAACATTTCAGAAGCCATTATTAAGCCATAGAGATGTGCTAGGTGTTATGGATCTCAGCTATCCTTCATCTCCTGGTTGCAGCGATACAACGAGACCGTTTGTGCACGTTTAAGGTAGCTAAACAACGACTATATTAAACGTTTTTTTTTTTTTTAAGAAAAGTTTTGGGTGGGCCTGTTGAAAAGTGGGTGGGCCTAGGCCCATCCAGGTCCACCCGTAGCGCCGTGCCTGCAGCAAAAGTGTGTACGTTATAACACCCACATCCCCCACGCTTGCTACGGTCCTGAACCGAGGTGAAGTTAGTTTGATATTTGATATTCGGATATTCGACAGATTTTCAAAAAAAAAATGTATGCGGCCGGTTTCACCCCGTGTTTGCAGACAATGTACAAACAGATGACCTGTCTACTTGCTCCCAGCCGACCTTAGGGACCGTCTAAAAAGTACCTTCTGAATTACCTTCATAGTCTTTTTTGTCAATAGCTTTGACATCATGTGACCTAGTGACTCCAAACCAATGCAGAATATTTATCCTATATGGGACTCATCGGGCACACCTATTTTTATAGTCACTGTATGCACACTGTATTTTATATGAATATTTTGTAAAAAAAATACATTATATCCTATATGAATGGTCCTCTTTTTTCAATACCTCCCAAGTCATGTGAACTAGTGACTCCAAACCAATGCAGAATAGTTATCCTATATAGGACTCACCGGGCACACCTCTTTTTATAGTCACTGTATGCACACTGTATTTTATATTAATATTTTAAAGAAAATACATTATTTACCATAAGAAACAGTCTCCTTTTTTCAATACCTCCCAAGCCATGCGACCTAGTGACTCCAAACCAATGCAGAATAGTTATCCTATATGGGACTCATCGGGCACACCTCTTTTTATGGTCACTGTATGCACACTGTATTTTACATTAATATTTTAAAGAAAATACATTATTTCATATAAGAAACAGTCTCCTTTTTTTCAATACCTCCCAAGCCATGTGATCTAGTGACTCCAAACCAATGCAGAATAGTTATCCTATATGGGACTCATAAGACACACCTCTTTTTATGGTCACTGTATGCACACTGTATTTTATATGAATATTTTGTAAAAAAATACATTATTTCCTATATGAATGGTCCTCTTTTTTCAATACCTCCCAAGTCATGTGACCTAGTGACTCCAAACCAATGCAGAATAGTTATCCTATATAGGACTCATCGGGCACACCTCTTTTTATAGTCACTGTATGCACACTGTATTTTATATGAATATTTTAAAGAAAATACATTATTTACCATAAGAAACAGTCTCCTTTTTTTCAATACCTCCCAAGCCATGCGACCTAGTGACTCCAAACCAATGCAGAATAGTTATCCTATATGGGACTCATCGGGCACACCTCTTTTTATGGTCACTGTATGCACACTGTATTTTACATTAATATTTTAAAGACAATACATTATTTCATATAAGAAACAGTCTCCTTTTTTTCAATACCTCCCAAGCCATGTGATCTAGTGACTCCAAACCAATGCAGAATAGTTATCCTATATGGGACTCATCAGACACACCTCTTTTTATGGTCACTGTATGCACACTGTATTTTATATGAATATTTTGTAAAAAAATACATTATTTCCTATATGAATGGTCCTCTTTTTTCAATACCTCCCAAGTCATGTGACCTAGTGACTCCAAACCAATGCAGAATAGTTATCCTATATGGAACTCATCGGGCACACCTCTTTTTATGGTCACTGTATGCCCACTGTATTTTATATGAATATTTTGTAAAAAAAAATACATTATTTCCTATATGAATGGTCCTCTTTTTTCAATACCTCCCAAGTCATGTGACCTAGTGACTCCAAACCAATGCAACATAGTTATCCTATATGGGACTCATCGGGCACACCTCTTTTTATGGTCACTGTATGCACACTGTATTTTATATTAATATTTTAAAGAAAATACATTATTTCATATAAGAAACAGTCTCCTTTTTTTCAATACCTCCCAGGTAATGTGACCTAGGGACTCCAAACCAATGCAGAATAGTTATCCTATATAGGACTCATCGGGCACACCTCTTTTTATAGTCACTGTATGCACACTGTATTTTATATGAATATTTTAAAGAAAATACATGATTTACCATAAGAAACAGTCTCCTTTTTTTCAATACCTCCCAAGCCATGCGACCTAGTGACTCCAAACCAATGCAGAATAGTTATCCTATATGGGACTCATCGGGCACACCTCTTTTTATGGTCACTGTATGCACACTGTATTTTACATTAATATTTTAAAGAAAATACATTATTTCATATAAGAAACAGTCTCCTTTTTTTCAATACCTCCCAAGCCATGTGATCTAGTGACTCCAAACCAATGCAGAATAGTTATCCTATATGGGACTCATCAGACACACCTCTTTTTTATGGTCACTGTATGCACACTGTATTTTATATGAATATTTTGTAAAAAAATACATTATTTCCTATATGAATGGTCCTCTTTTTTCAATACCTCCCAAGTCATGTGACCTAGTGACTCCAAACCAATGCAGAATAGTTATCCTAAATGGGACTCATCAGACACACCTCTTTTTATGGTCATTGTATGCAAACTGTATTCTATATGAATATTTTGTAAAAAAAAACACATTATTTCCTATGTGAATGGTCCTCTTTTTTCAATACCTCCCAAGTCATGTGACCTAGTGACTCCAAACCAATGCAAAATAGTTATCCTATATGGGACTCATCGGGCACACCTCTTTTTATGGTCACTGTATGCACACTGTATTTTATATGAATATTTTGTAAAAAAAATACATTATTTCCTATATGAATGGTCCTCTTTTTTCAATACCTCCCAAGTCATGTGACCTAGTGACTCCAAACCAATGCAGAATAGTTATCCTATATGGGACTCATCGGGCACACCTCTTTTTATAGTCACTGTATGCACACTGTATTTTATATGAATTGTTTTCAATAAAATACATTATTTTATATAAGAAACAGACTCCTTTTTTTCAATACCTCCCAAGCCATGTGACCTAGGGACTCCAAACCAATGCAGAATAGTTATCCTATGTGGGACTAATAAGACACACCTCTTCTTATAGTCACTGTATGCACACTATATTTTATATGAATATTTTTAAGAAAATACATTATTTGCCATCATGAATGGTCTCCATTTTTCAATACCTTGCAAGCTTTTTTCTCGCTAGACATCACAGATCAACATAGAACTGTTCTGCTATGTGATAATAATCAGACACATGTCAATGTGAAATAATATTTTGCATAAACTATTATATTTAATTTTTTTAAAGAATCATATTTATTTCCTATGGAAAACAGCTTTTTGCTCAATAGCTGCCATATAAGGGGTCCTAGACAACACAGATCAATACAGAACTGTTCTGCTATGGGGTACTTATCAGACACACCTCAATATGAAAAATGATTTGGCATCTACTGTTATATGGAAGGTATTGAGAAAACACAGTTTCCATAGTCTACATCACTTCCCTTGCGGGGGGGGGGGGGGGGGGGTATTGAAAAAGGAGACCATTCCTTATAGGAAACGATGTATTTTCTTTAAAATATTAATATAAAATAGTGTGCTTTCAATGGTTATAGGAAGAGGTGTGTCTGATTAGTCCCATATAGGGTAACTATTCTGCATTGGTTTGGAGCCACTAGGTCACATGGCTTGGGAGGTATTGAAAAAAAGGAGACTGTTTCTTATATGAAATAATGTATTTTCTTTAAAATATTCATATAAAATACAGTGTGCATACAGTGACTATAAAAAGAGGTGTGTCTGATGAGTCCTATATAGGATAATTATTCTGCATTGGTTTGGAGTCACTAGGTCACATGACCTGGGAGGTATTGAAAAAAAGGAGACTGTTTCTTATATGAAATAATGTATTTTCTTTAAAATATTAATATAAAATACAGTGTGCATACAGTGACCATAAAAAGAGGTGTGCCCGATGAGTCCCATATAGGATAACTATGTTGCATTGGTTTGGAGTCACTAGGTCACATGACTTGGGAGGTATTGAAAAAAGAGGACCATTCATATAGGAAATAATGTGTTTTTTTTTACAAAATATTCATATAGAATACAGTGTGTATACAATGACTATAAAAAGAGGTGTGTCTGATGAGTCCCATATAGGATAACTATTCTGCATTGGTTTGGAGTCACTAGGTCACATGACTTGGGAGGTATTGAAAAAAGAGGACCATTCATATAAAAAATAATGTATTTTTTTTACAAAATATTCATATAAAATACAGTGTGCATACAGTGACTATAAAAAGAGGTGTGTCTGATGAGTCCCATATAGGATAACTATTCTGCATTGGTTTGGAGCCACTAGGTCACATGGCTTGGGAGGTATTGAAAAAAAGGAGACTGTTTCTTATATGAAATAATGTATTTTCTTTAAAATATTAATGTAAAAAACAGTGTGCATACAGTGATCATAAAAAGAGGTGTGCCCGATGAGTCCCATATAGGATAAAAATTCTGCATTGGTTTGGAGTCACTAGGTCACATGACCTGGGAGGTATTGAAAAAAAGGAGACTGTTTCTTATATGAAATAATGTATTTTCTTTAAAATATTCATATAAAATACAGTGTGCATACAGTGACTATAAAAAGAGGTGTGTCTGATGAGTCCTATATCGGATAATTATTCTGCATTGGTTTGGAGTCACTAGGTCACATGACCTGGGAGGTATTGAAAAAAAGGAGACTGTTTCTTATATGAAATAATGTATTTTCTTTAAAATATTCATATAAAATACAGTGTGCATACAGTGACTATAAAAAGAGGTGTGTCTGATGAGTCCCATATAGGATAACAATTCTGCATTGGTTTGGAGTCACTAGGTCACATGACCTGGGAGGTATTGAAAAAAGGAGACTGTTTCTTATATGAAATAATGTATTTTCTTTAAAATATTCATATAAAATACAGTGTGCATACAGTGACTATAAAAAGAGGTGTGTCTGATGAGTCCCATATAGGATAACTATTTTGAATTGGTTTGGAGTCACTAGGTCACATGATGTCAAAGCTATTGACAAAAAAGACTATGAAGGTAATTCAGAATGTACTTTTTAGACGGTCCCTATGGTCGGCTGGGAGCAAGTAGACAGGTCATCTGTTTGTACATTGTCTGCAAACACGGGGTGAAACCGGCCGCATATTTTTTTTTTTGAATATCTGTCGAATATCCGAATATCAAATATCAAACTAACTTCACCTCGGTCGCGCCTGACCATAGCGACAGAACAGGCGGTGAAGTGCTGTGAAGCTTTATGTCGGTTAGCAATGTCTAGCAGGCCCGGGGTGGGTAATCGGGAGAATCGGGAGAATTCCCGGTGGGCCGCTTCACTTTTGGGCCGGTCGCGGAAAAAAATATTGACATTTGTCACGTTAGTCTAACTTCTCTTAAAGTAGGCTATACACGTTCCGCATTCTGTGCATGGCACCGTTGCCTCTGCATGGGTTGTAGACTACCGTGTGAGGGAGTTTTCCCCTCCCAAAAAGAGTTGGTTGGGTCCATATAGCCCGTCTTTTCCAAAAAAGTTTTCTCAGATACGGATAGCCGGGCCGGCCCTACAGTAGCCATAAGCGTCAGGAAGGATGGATGGTAGAAAGAGGCCAGGAGGGACTGAAACGGCCAGGTAGATGCTGCTAAATGTGCCAAGCTTCTAGATGAGGCCTACAGACAAAAGTGGCAACTGGTAAAGAGAGATAGCTATAGGCAATGATTATTAGCAGTTATTGGGCTAATATTGGACGTTTGTAACGTTGTCAAGCTATTTGCAAGCAACATATTACATTTCTTAAAATATTAGCCTTTTGTATCCGATTCATAGACTTTGCAGTATGCAAATATTAATAACAAAACTGAAGTTTGATCTGTGTAGGCCTATGCGGTAAAAATTGTAGCCTCAGAGCAGCAGATCAACCAGTCGACCACTGAAAATTATGAGCCCGAAATTAGTGATAAGGAGGCCATGACTACAGGGACAAGTAGAGAGGATAAATTAAAGTTATTTAATGTAAGAAAGAGCCAAATATGTATGCTACATGATGAACCTATATGCCTTGTTTGCTTAAAAGAGGGTGTAGTAAAGGTGTAGGCTAAATCACCAAACAACAATATAGCCTACCCATGCAAAAAACATGTAGCCTAAACATTAGTTCAATATGCCTCTTTGTGGAAGCGTGAGATAGGCTACATTTCAAAGGCTTTCTTTCTTTCTGTCTTTCTTTCTTTCTGTTTTTGTTAACTTGTGGAATAGTGGAATATTTTTTGTTAACTTCTCAGTTGAAGTGAATTAATATAACCTTTACACATTTGTTGAACCATAATAAAAACTACAGGATAGTAAGAGCTGAAATGTTGCTTCATTTATCCAATTTACACCACTATGGAAAACGTGGGCCGGTCTTGTGCCTGAAACTCCCGGGCTGAAAAGTGGCCCCACTCCGGCCCTGATGTCTAGCGATAATAATTTAGTTGTTTTCGCTTGATACTCTGTAATAATGTCAACTTTAGTCAACCCTGATCACGCCATTGAGTTGAATTACGTTGTCGATCTCGAATGAAGGGGAAGTTAAAATCGAATATCAACTGTATATTAAACGTCCAGCCAACTTCACCTCGCTACAGAAGACACGACAGAAGCGTGTGAACGCTGAGTGTGAGCCGCGGCCAAAGACTTCACTCGCCTCCGGTTATCAAGCCTTTTGGGCAAGTCCGCCGGTCTGTCCAGGCGCTGTCCAGGCCGATGTCCGAGGGGTGGAGACGTCCACCCCTCACAGAGCTAAGTACCCGTTTTTCTGCCTACCCTATGCTTGTTGCTGTGCGGTGGATACTGCTATTGTTCCTGAGCCTACCCTCTCTCCTCCTGCATTAGAGGCGACTTACTCGCTACCGGCTTGGTGCTGTCTGGAATTGCCACGCCAAATCGACCGCAGCTTTCCGAGCATCGACTAGGACTTCACTCGCCTGTTTTCAAGTGAGCTATGGACTTCACACGCCTCCAGCTGTTGGTGCTGTTGGTTAGAACTGTGTTGGACTGGTTGCACTCCCTGCCTAGCGCCACCAGGCTACGGTCTTTGTGTCCCTGCTAGGGCTGGGATAAACGATTATTTTTTAAACGATTAATCTAACGATTATTTTTTCGATGCATCGATTAATCTAACGATTCATTTTTTCAGTCCGATTCGATTTTGATTCGATTATCGATTATTTCCCCATTAATTCACTAATAGCAACTTATACATGTTTATTTACATATCTGAATGAAAAAACATGACTTCTTTAACATTGCAATATGTTTATTGCTCTTAAGATTCCAAAATAAAAGACTGAAGTGCAAGTAACTACAAGTGCAAAGTAATGCATTCTTAGTCAGAGGTAGCATTCAATAAAGTTCAGTAGGCTAGTGTATGTCTAATTGAGTGCCTGTCATTTTAAGACGTTCGTGTGGGAATCCTTGCAATTAACATTAACACAGTTAAAAGGCTGCTGATGTGTGTATGCAATTCATAACGTAGTTAGTTCAAATAACAGTTCGTACTTCTCCTTTGGACAAGAACTTTTGAGTCTTGGAAAACACTTTTCCATTTCCATCGGGATTTTGCAAACAGAGTCAATAAAATGAGCCCTGCACGAGTAATACAAGCAGCTGCAAGTAAGCATGCTAAACTTGACATCCAAACAGTATTCTAACGTTAGCTTTGAGATAGGGCTACTGCTTGATTGCATACTGTAACTTAACTTCGTTTCGTCTCCTCAATGTACTATGTTGTGATAAGACCTTAGCAGAGCTTTAACTTTAATGCAGCGGTTTTGAAAAAAATTGCGCAGCATGGTCACGATGCTAAGCGGATTTAATAGCAATTTAGCCCACTGTGTTCTATGCAGTGCTTCTATGTGGCAACAACAATCCTTCAACAATCGTGAATATTGTGTTAAATGCACATGCAGAGGAGGAGCAGCGGGCTCGTTACGAGAGAGAGCGGGCGGGGCGAGGAAAGGCTGTGTGAGTAAAAAGTGCAGCTCAATGAAATGATGTTATCTTATCTTTAATTTAAATAGCAGACCTACAACATAGAACATCAATGTGTGGTGGCCGGTTTTGATTTCGTGGTGCCCAGACACAGATTAGTCAACGTATGGAAAACACAAGGTGTAAAATGAAAAATATTTAGCAGCACACGACGAATCGACTTGACGAACTTGACGACTTGACGAATCGACGCTCATATTTTGCGTCGATGTATTTTTTGCGTCGACGTCATCGATTACGTCGACGCGTTGTCCCAGCCCTAGTCCCTGCCTCTCTGCTCCCGCTGTCTGCCCGTTGCAGCTGACAACCTCATGAACTATAGCTATACCCCACCCCCCTTTGCCTACAGCCCGAGCCCAAGTTGCGTAACAGCCAAGTGGTGTGGTGTGGATTGCAGTGTTTGGATTTTTGTGCTAATGATTGGATTGGCCTTATGTAACGCGTGAAGAACTGTGTGCTTTTTGGTGCAGTGAACTGTGTTTCTGTTACTCAATGTGCTGGGGTTTATAGGAGGGATTTAGCTACGTTCACTAAGTAGCCTCTGTGTTCTGCCACCAAACAGCTGCCACTGGGACGCAGGTCTGCTGACGGCGGGACCTGATCCGGTATTTCAATCGGAAGAGCCGACCACTGGGCAAAGTTGCTTCATCTGACGTGGGTGCCTGCTCGTTGGGGGTGCTGGACATTTGAACACTGGGAGGGGAGCTCCTTTGCCAGATGGGACTTTTAAGCATCAAGCTCTTTTTTTATACATAACTTAATAAAGCACTAGTTTTTAATATATTGTAGCGATCTCACCCTCAGACAAGATTCACCTTGGGCCAGGACGGCCATTTATTGGAACGGGAAGACTCAGACGCACACAGACATACGGATAACTACATAGGGCAACACAGGGGTAGTCTCAGCCGCACATGTAACACACAATAAGGGTTTACCACACACATCAACACGAGGATAAACACATGAGGTACAACTAAAGAGACTAACACGCTAACAAATACACAACATGCTAAACGTAACTACAACTATTACAACCGACATTACACATTCTAGCATTCACTCGCACTGCATTCTGGGAGACACTCATTCAACGTTAGACATGAACATCCACCGACGCTACATAACCCCCTCCCGAGCCATTGTCGTCCCCGGCAATGACAGCTCAGCTCACCGCTCGCGGCTGCGTCGGTGTCAGTCCCAGTGCTTAGTCCAAGTGACCGGAAAGCCTCCGGCTGCACGATAACCCATCCCGACTGGAAGGGCTCTCGGCTGCCTCTGTCACGTCAGTTCTCCCCCGAACAAGCACCAGAACCGGCCAGACGTGGGTCGTGGTGTCGCTTGGGCCCTCGGTTTCCCGCCGTGCAGCTGCACTACCTCAAACAGCAGCAAACAGTCCCACTGCAAGCCGAACCCCCGGATGCGCTGGAACCCCTGGACGTTCGGTAGCCCCTTCTGGCTACTGTGACAGCTCGTGGCCGTTGCCACCTGTCCACAGTGTGCCGATCTCCAGGCGGTCAGCAGTCCACGTCGAGGTCCCTCCTCGCGCTGCCCTCTTGTAGAACTTTTGTCGGCTGTCTCTCGAGCACAACGATGCTCCACTGTGGCGGGAAATGGAGACCCCGACCCTCCCAGCAGGCTCGGGACACACAGGAACTCACACACAAAACATGAAAAACATTGCGCAGACTTACGTCAACCGGAACGTGCGCACTTAAAATCTCAAACAGTCCACAAAACGATAGCTCCCAAGGCTCTACAGGTCGACGTTACCCTCTTGGTCACTAGCTGGAGCACCACAAGCTCCCGAACTAGCAGCTATGACTCCATCACACTCTCGACCGGCAGCTGACGCTCTGGAAGTTCTTCAGTAGCTGGCGGTGTAAACCCGGCCGCTGTGGTCGTGTTCCAAGGTCGTCAGAGAGTTCGCGCTCTCTATGGATGAGATCCTCGGATGACAGCAGCATCGACAAGGTCCCTCCTCGCGCTGCCCTCTTGTAGAACTTTTGTCGGCTGTCTCACGAGCACAACAATGCTCCACTGTGGCGGGAAATGGAGACCCCGACCCTCCCAGCAGGCTCGGGACACACAGGAACTCACACACAAAACATGAAAAACATTGCGCAGACTTACGTCAACCGGAACGTGCGCACTTAAAATCTCAAACAGTCCACAAAACGATAGCTCCCAAGGCTCTACAGGTCGACGTTACCCTCTTGGTCACTAGCTGGAGCACCGCAAGCTCCCGAACTAGCAGCTATGACTCCATCACACTCTCGACCGGCAGCTGACGCTCTGGAAGTTCTTCAGTAGCTGGCGGTGTAAACCCGGCCGCTGTGGTCGTGTTCCAAGGTCGTCAGAGAGTTCGCGCTCTCTATGGATGAGATCCTCGGATGACAGCAGCATCGACATCGGCGTCGAGCCGGGAACTTCTTGCCAGCCGACATCAGCCGGGGCCGCTTCCTCCAGCGCTGGCAGCTCTCGTCGGCTGTGCTGGGCTGGTCCCGCTGGTCGCCTGCACAGGTCCCGCGCCAGGCCGGAAGGTTCTCCATCCTCCGCAGTGGTGAGCTCAGCGAGCTGGCTAGTCCTTAAAAGGACCATTGGAACATCTGCTGAGTTTCGCCGCCATCTTGCTGGTCTGGTCTTCGGCCTTCTTCTCCATCTTGATCTGGCGTAGATCTTCGCGCCCCGGGAGGGGCCCATCCCACTTCTGACACCAATGTAGCGATCTCACCCTCAGACAAGATTCACCTTTGGCCAGGACGGCCATTTATTGGAACAGGAAGACTCATACGAACACAGACAACTACATAGGGCAACACAGGGGTAGTCTCAGCTGCACATGTAACACACAATAAGGGTTTACCACACACATCAACACGAGGATAAACACATGAGGTACAACTAAAGAGACTAACACGCTAACAAATACACAACATGCTAAACGTAACTACAACTATTATAACCGACATTACACATTCTAGCATTCACTCGCACTGCATTCTGGGAGACACTCATTCAACGTTAGACATGAACATCCACCGACGCTACAATATTTCTCTGACTCTTGGCATTATTGAGGAGTAGAGTGTTCTCCCCACTGCTAGAGGTTGTGTTAAGGAGGAAATAGCGCCCTCCACCTGTGACATTTTGTACAAATGATGACTGTCTGTCATTGTTGCACTCGGAGAAAACTGGAATGTTTCATTCGTCCCCCGTTTCAATCGTCCCGGTTGTACCACTTTGCCTATCGCAAAAAAATGCTTCCGGCTGCTTTTTGGAACAAGAACGCTGGCAGATTTTTTTTCTAACCGATTGCACTTGAAATTCCTTATTCCAGATTAGTCTGTAATGTCAAGTTGTAACAAATGCTTACTTAGTGTAGTGCACTTACACTACTGAGAATTCCTATTTAGGAATAGGCTACTTTCTCCTGCCCCCGATGGGTTAAATAAAAGGCTTGCTGAGGTGAGGTTAACAATTCACAAATTCACGTTCCCGCAGCTGGCCGTTTTGAATTGCTTTGCGAAACAAAACGAATCTGCACTGAGTGCGATTGTGAATTTAGCTCGGCTTAATAGTTTAATGTTGTCTTGGAAGGTCTGGAAATATGTTATTCAATTAGGCTTAACATGGCCTTAACTCAAAACAGCTAGTAGGCCTACTGTTAGGACTGTCATATATAAAAGTGTCAAATGCAGTCATACTTAAATTCTGCTTACTTCACGTGTATTATAGTATAATATGATAATATTCAATATTCATTAATGGTCTACCTATGTCTATCTAAAATCTTTTAAAAAATCTTCCGGGGGGTAGATCATAAATCAATGCAAGGTGTGATTGCTGGCGTGATGGTAGGAGATACGGTGTGGAGGAGGTTGGCTGGAATTGGGTCCAGTGGGCATGTAGTAGGGCAGCTACATGTTAGGAATTTGGACACCTCTCAGTGAGAGGGGCGAATTACGTAAATGATGTGCAATAAACTGGGGAAAGACTGAGGATATGCAGTAGGACTTCTGCCAGTTGAGACAAAGAGGGACATCTAGTAGGGCCGCTATGAATTTAAAGGTTGGTTACAACCTTAACTAGATAAGACAGGTTGTGACTGAACGGTTTAGAGAACTGACTACTGATAGCTGCCACTTTGCTGATGAAGAATGAAGCAAAGATGTTGACTGTGAGGTTGGTAGCTGGAGGAGGAAGTGGAGGGTTGAGAGTTTTAAAAAGTAGGTAATAGTTTCCAGATGTCAGTGGCGCTGTGAATTTTTATCATTGTAGAAAGGTTTTCTTTCCATCAGTCACGCTGGATAAGAAGGACAGTAACGACTGGCAGCTTGTGAGATCGTTGGTGTTTTAGTATCGTGCCATTTCCTCTCAGCAGCTGAGGTTGGTGTACATTCAAAATAGCACAAAAAAGACAATTAAACTTTTATTTACATTTATTGATACTGATGGCATGCCACTGTGACACCACTGCTAAAAATAAAAATAAAAAACTCATGGCAAGTTATAGGATACGCCTCGCTCATATTTTTTTGACAAGGTCATGTTATTTCTCAAGACAAAAAGTTCAAATAAAGTGTTATCAGTAATTCTGTTGAATTATGTGGAATGTTTGAGGCAAATAGAACATTGTGTGTGTGTATTTTAATAAAAATGCATACCTCTTTTCTTATCTTATCATTTCCAAATATAGTAAACCACTATAGAATGTCAAGTATTTTAGTAGGAAGAAGGTAAAATCTAAAATCTAGACCTTACTGAAGCAATGGCACTTTTGAAGTTTGAAGGTTACTAAACAGGTATAAGGTTAAACACTGAAAAGTCACTTCAAAGCAAGACAGGATCCAAATCTGGACACAGATGTTTGAATGTTTACAACTTACAACCAACAGAGCTGTGTCACTTTCTTGTGCAGTTAACCTACAAACAAACACATACAATTTGATCTTTTAGAATGGACAAAAAAAACTAAGATCGATGAGCTCTCCAACTTCTCTCTTTTTTATTGCTCTTTGCTGTCGTCCTCTGCAGTTGTAGTCCTCTCCATGGGACCTTCACTGGAAGCCAAGCTGCGCCTCAGGCCCTCCTCAGGGCCATCCCCAGAGCCAGACCCATC